>NC_048300.1:9570202-9755644 GCF_013100865.1 Trachemys scripta elegans | reverse complement strand
GCCCCCCCCCCCCCGCCGGACCTGAGGCAGCCTGTGCTCCCCAGGAACAGTCTCCTCTCCCCTGTGATAGTCATCCCATAGTACCCCACCCCCTGGTACCCCAGCTCAGGGTGATGGGATGGCTGTACCCTCCCCTGCCCCCCAAACTCCTGTAGGCTGATGGGGTGACCACACTGTGCATCCTTCCCAGCCCAAACACCTATCCAGAGGAGGGACAGGGTAGGAGGCCAGGAGAAGAAATAATGCCCTGCTCCAGATAACTATCACTCCCATCCCTAGAGTGATATTTTAACCCCGTGTCTACCGCCTTAGAACGAGAGCGTGACTGCATTACTTGGGACATCATTATTTTTGTTTACGGGTGTAGTAACTAATGCCCCTCGAAAACTGTGTGTTTCTTCAGATTAGATAAGCACGTTCTGAAGTACGGGCCTGATCCAGCAAATTTTTTTACATTGGGGGTAGTCAATAGGCAGACCGCAGGCCAAATCTGGACTGCCAGATACTTTTGAACAGACCCTAAAATCTTGTTATTTACTACTTGTTGTTGTTGTTTATTTTCCTTGGAGTCTGGACCTTGACTAAGAAATTTGGACCTTAACAAAAAATAAGTAACTACCCCTGCTTTACATGTACCGTCTTACCAGGCCTATACTCTTTTTTTTCTACTGCTTCCCATCAACCCTAGGTTATAAACATGAAAAAAAATTCCCGTGACAAATATTATCTACTGTTATCTCTTTCTTCAACAGGGAGTGGGAAATTCACAAATAATGTTTGCATAATCAGGGCCAAAAACACTTAGGAACATGCTTAATTTGTTGTACGTTAGTCCCATGGACTTCAGTGAGACTATTTGTGTTTGAAAAGTTAAGCATGTGTCCTTCTTTGCATTCAAAGCTTCCATTGAGTTGTGTTGGAGTAAGGGATGCAAAATTGGGATACAGTGGCACTATACATGACTATAAGTAATTTTTTTTTAAGCTGATAACTACAAGTTCAAAACTACAAAGTCCGTCCCCCTCCCTTCTTACTTCCCAGCAGGGTGTGTCCAATTCTTCTTGTCTTTGGAAGATATGAAGCACACAAAAAATGTCTCATGAGCGTGTTCTTTCTCCCATTGGCATCCATAGGAGTTCTGCCATTGACTTCTGTGGAAGTTGAGTGGATCTCACATAGAGCGAAGTTCACTTAAGTCAATGGAAAACTCCCATTGACTGTAATGATGCTAGGATTTCACCCAGGATATCAGACCATTCAAGGGTCTGAAATGCAGATATTTTGAACTTACAGGCTAGCCCAGCTGTATTTGTTTAGCAGCAACAATTTTGTATTTCCGCAAAACATAAACCCTTTTTAAGGCTTGTTTTTAAAATTTCCCTGGTTTTGCGTGCAGGGATGCTGTAAAGTGCAATTTGTATCTTGGCATGTTTGCTGCCTTTCTGTAAAAGTGCTCTCACAGCTTGAATAGCCAAGCAGTTAAAAACAAACTATGAACTACTAGTGATGTCCTTTGCAACGATGTTATGAGGAACATTCACGTGTACTTGTTTCTTAAATTTTGTTTTCTAAAAAATGCTCTTCATAATAGAGAGTAAAGAGCTTAGTCCGAGGCTGAAGCAGTGAGTTCGTTTGGATGATCTAATTCTGTATGCTTTATTCCTAAAAAGTCTGTGCATGTTTAAATAACATGACTCAAAGTTGATGGTTGTGGGTGTTAAACTTCAGTAAATCCTTGGGTAAATTTAGGATGTAAACTAGCATTGAGTCTATGAAAGCTGCATTCAAGTTTGTTGTTAGAATATTTCCCTAGGTTTGCTTCTGCCTTGTTATTTTTCTTCTACTGGGATTGAGTCACCCTGCATTGGGAGGTGATTAAAGGGAGGGACTGTCTAGCTCCACTAGGAATTTTAGATTTCACAAGCCTATTGGAGTCTTAGCGATATCAGTACGTAGTCAAAATAGACATTATGCCTGACCATCTTGAAGGCCCTGTTTTAGAGACACTGACTTACTATTGTGAATAAGGTTTTATAGGGCTTGATTTTTCATTGGTTTACTGTATATTCTTGTCTATCTTAAATGCAAAAATGTGATATGAAAATGAAAGGAAAGTTTCTGATATAAATAGAAGGAAAACAAGAAAATAGAGTTGAGGTCATCAGGTGGATAGTGTCTTGCCTTGTTACTGCAGTATGAAAAATATTATGAGCCATCAAATGATGTATTAATGATTTCCTAGTACCTTTTTCAGTAACCATAAGTCATTTAGTATTTCGTTAGTTGGAGACAATCTGTTAGTTTAGGCTTAAATGTAGGATTTAAAGAGAAGAGGTTTTGCACAGTGTAACAAAGCTTTTCATTCACTTAGACCTTAAATGGTTTAACACAAATTTTAGACTCTTTCTGTGAAGGTTTATAAATTAAGATTTTTATATGAAGAAAGAAGATAATTCACTAGCCTGTGTATGAATAATAACTTTATACTAAAATCAAGTGGGTGGTTCATGGTGGTGGCTCCTCACTTTCTCTTGGCCATAAAAAGTAAGTTGGAAAAGGTTTTAAGCATCCAGCCCCCTCCCCCCCCCCCCCCCCACACACATAACCTGCCAAAAAAAAAGGGGCAGGGGGAAAGGGAGCATGCAAAGATGGTGGTGAATGTCTAAAACCAAAAAGTGGTGGAGCAAAGACATTATTGGGTTAGTTTTCATTCCCTAATAGCTCATTTTGTCAGAACTCTGTGCTGGTTAGACCTCAGATCTTGTTTCAGTCAGATGCGCTCTTCTTCTCAAAACTGATGCTTAATTTAACTAAATCACCTGAATTATGTGACACTGGGACTTTTAAAGACAAATTAATATACTACTTACGGTATTTTAAATTTAAAAATGAAGGCTCCTGATTTTTTTTTTATAACTAGCAACAAACTCCTCTGTTGGACTGATGTCTACAATGTTTTTTTTTTTTTTGCCATTCCGCTAACTTCATGAATCTGAAAATCATATTTTTCACACTACAACTGTAGTGTTAACTCTGCTTAGAAGTGATGAAGATAAATGACCTATTTCAGAGTAACAGCCGTGTTAGTCTGTATCCGTAAAAAGAAGAACAGGAGTACTTGTGGCACCTTAGAGACTAACAAATTTATTAGAGCATAAGCTTTC
Source organism: Trachemys scripta elegans (assembly GCF_013100865.1). Classification (NCBI taxonomy): domain Eukaryota; kingdom Metazoa; phylum Chordata; order Testudines; family Emydidae; genus Trachemys; species Trachemys scripta. Next base: position 9,752,480 of record NC_048300.1, on the reverse strand, counting down.
GTGGACTACAGCCCACTTCTTCGGATGCATATAGAATGGAACATATAATGAGGAGATATATATACACACATACAGAGAGCATAAACAGGTGGGAGTTGTCTTACCAACTCTGAGAGGCCAATTAATTAAGAGAAAAAAAGCTTTTGAAGTGATAATCAAGCTAGCCGAGTACAGACAGTGTGATCTCTAATAAATTTGTTAGTCTCTAAGGTGCCACAAGTACTCCTGTTCTTCTTTTTATAAATGACCTAGTGACGCGTGGCGATGGTAGCATGGGAAACCTACCAGCCCAGGTTTTACCACTAGCTGAGTATGGGGGACATGACAGGACTTGACTTGCCTAAATTCTTTTCCCTTATGGTAGTTGCACTCTGTTTATACATAGACACTGTATGTAATATGAAATAGCTGTTTAAGTTTCCCCATGCTCTCTGTCCTTGCACATCCTAAAGTGCCTCTGACTTGACCTCAAGGGGTCATCTCTCTGAGAGAGAGAGTGAACTTCAGACTCTGTATCCATTTTGTGCTTGGCCTCTGCTGAAGGAGTTAATCCACTGGTGCTGGATTTGTGATGTCCGTCCTCTACAGCGCCGTGTCCCCTCCTACCCCCCTCCCCCCCCCGGGGACAGTCTTGATGTCTTTCTACTACAATAGGGGTGGGCAAACTTTTTGGCCCGAGGGCCACATCTGGGTATGGAAATTGTATGGTGGGCCATGAATGCTCACAAAATTGGGGATTGGGGTGCGGTGGGGGGGTGAGGGCTCCAGCTGGGGCTGGGGGTGCAGGAGGGTGCTCCGGGCTGGGACCGAGGGGTTTGGAGGGAGGGAGGGGGACCAGGGCTGGGGCAGGGGGTTCAGGTGCAGGAGGGGGTCAGGGATGCAGGCTCCAGGCGGCGCTTACCTCAAGCTGCTCACAGAAACAGCATCATGTCCCCCCTCCGGCTTCTATGTGGAGGCGCGGCCAGGTGGCTCTGTGCTCTGCCCTGTCCGCAGGCGCCGCCCTTGCTGCTCCCATGGGCCACTGTTCCCGGCCATTGGGAGCTGGGGGGACAGCGTGCAGAGCCCCTTGGCTGCCCCTACACGTAGGAGCTGGAGGGGGGACATGCCACTGCTTCTGGGAGCCATGCAGAGTGGGGCAAGCCCCCAGTCCCACTCCCTGGCTGGAGCTCCTGAGCGGGGCAAGCTCTGGACCCCGCTCCCTGGTGGGAACTCGAGGGCTGGATTAAAACATCTGGAGGGCCTGATGCGGCCCCCGGGCCGTAGTTTGCACATCCCTGTACTAGAAAGTAGTCTGAGAGCCACTGGTATTCATAGAACAGCCATTAAATGATGAAAACTGTTTGTCATTGTCAAAGTCATTGCTTACTTTGGCTGGATTTGAACTGCTGACCTGAAGGTGAGATTCCCACCCAATTACCAGTCTCTTGATCCAGAATTTAGTCCAATATACTCCTCTGAAATCGTTGCAGTATTTGACATAAAAATCCTAGCTGGTTGGGAGGTCTGGCATTTTTTCCAACTCTTTTGGTGTCTCCAGAGTTTTTTTCTACACTAACACGAGTTCTCTTAGCACTTCTGTGGCAGCCATAACTACACTGGAGATCCCTATTTAAAGGCTGTAAGTTCTCTGTCATATAGGGTACATCTACACTACAGCGGGGAGTCGATTTAAGATACGCAAATTCAGCTACGTGAATAGCGTAGCTGAATTCGACGTATTGCAGCCGACTTACCCCGTTGTGAGGACGGCGGCAAAATCGACTTCTGCCGCTTTTTGTCGGCGGCGCTTACTCCCACCTCCGCTGGTGGAGTTAGAGCGCCGATTCGGGGATCGATTGTCGCGTCCCGACGGGACGCGATAAATCGATCCCCGAGAGGTCGATTTCTACCCGCCGATTCAGGCGGGTAGTATAGACCAGACCATAGTAAGGGCTGCTGTTTAGACCATGTCAACCTGCATATCTGAAAAATGCTGTCATTTGTTCAAAATGATACAATGGCAAATACTTAGGGAATAGTGTAAATTTAATTGGCATAGTACTGACACCATTTATAAGCGGCCAATAGAAAACAGAAAAATCTTGAATGTCAGCCTTTCAATTTTAACTTTTTCTACACAATACCAGATGTGAGGAGTCAAGTTCTTTTTCCAGAATAGTACAGTGTATCACTGCAGAACTCACCAATAAAACAAAAATCCATCCTAGAACTAATTTTTAACTGTTCACCCATTCACAGCTGGCAAAGTTGTAGGGTCTGGAAATACTGCAGAACATTTTATCAATGACATGTAGGATAACTGTCTTTGAAAGAAATTATAGCTTTTTTTGGTCTTCTGTTTGCATCAACGTGACAAGGAGTATGCTGAAGTGTGTGAGATCCAACATTTACAAGAAATGGTGATGATAGGAGGCTAGTATGAACAAAATTGTAAAGGCTTTTTAATCGACTTCTATTTTTTCTCAGCTTACAGAGTATAAAACATACATTCCACAATATCTGAGAAAATATTTTGATTTTGGTTTTATGTTGTTTGTATTGTTGTTGGTTTTGTGTTATATGAATACATTGCTGACATGTCTGTGGCAGCTTGAACCACTGTATCATGTACTTGTGGGAGGAATGACTTGAGAGCCAGAAGGTTGTCCCTGAGTTCTCTCACATTTATATGCAAGTGTGACTGTTGACAACTGCACAGGCCTTGAACACTATTCCAGGTCTAGCGGTGGATTGAACAGCCTGATAGTGCCTGGTTTACCTGTTGGTTGGCCATGAACTCAGTGGAGCATTTGTTTTGGACTAGGCCCCAGTTGAACTAATGGTGTATGTTAATGAGAGTAATGGTTGAAGAACTAGCAGAAGATGCGGAAGGGCTTTGACTTGGCATAAGTGCTACCCAGACAAGTGCTTCACCCCTGTGAACAAAAGAATACCTATTACTTTGGGGATGCTGTTTGTAGATATCCAGTACCACTTATTTGTCCTCCATGTATAGTGTAGGCAAGTCTACGTTGTAAGCCATTGTGCTAACAGTCTATATAGCAATAGAATCCAGAGATAGTGTTTACTGTTGAGGGTTTGAGCATAGTTAGGGTATGTCTACACCGCAATTAAAACCCCATATCTGGCCCAGGCTTGCGGGATTGGACTAAGGGGCTGTTTAATTGTAGTGTAGAGTCTTGGGCTGGAGCTCAGGCTCTAGGACCCTGCAAGGTGAGAGGGTCCCAGAGATTGGTTTGGAGCCTGAGCCATATCTGCACCACAATGAAACAGGCCCTTAGCCCGGGCCCTGCAAGTTGGAGTCAGCTGGCATGGGCCAGCCTGGTTGTTCAGTTGCAGTGTAGGCATACCCTCTGGGCCTTCTGCAGCGATAGTGGACAAATTGATGGAACTCGCGTATTTCTTTTCTGCTCATAGCAAAAAGCATCAATATATCAATCTTAAAGTCAACTCCATTGTGATATGGGTGTTAGTGGATTACAGAGGTTAATTCCTGGATCTTTATGTTGACTGGCCAGATGAAATGCACTCGAGACTTACTGAGTTTTGTGAAAGGTGACACTCTTCTCACCTCCTCATAGAAATCCAGTCTCTATTCCTGCAGAATCTTGGTGAGTCTACTTATCTTTTATTCCCTTGGAGAATGCAGCCTGCCCTGGATTAACCAACGGCAGCTGTTGTAAAAACAAGATTTGAATGGTCTACTCCTGAAGAGCAGTGATAACACTCCCTGCATTCCTGATGTTTTGAGTTGTGTACTATGTATTTGCAATATACATCTCCCTTGCTTCACAATGCATGGATTAAGGAGGTTAAAAAAAACCCTTCGTCATCAGCCTGAAACTCCTTGAATGCCAGGCTAGTGCTGCTGTGCATGTTAAGAAACCTAACTCAAGTGATACTCTTTGCAATGCTTTGCCACTGCAACAGCAGAAGAGGAAGAAAACAGTTGAAGAAAACAGTGCCAATAGTAGCTGCTGTGGGTATATTAACACCGTTAGTCACCAGCTTCCTGCTTAAGTGAAATGCCGGATTATTTTACCATATTCGGCTATAAAGGGGAGGAAATGCTTTTAAGAGCGTGATTATCAATTCTTTTTATCTCTCTCTGTTTTGGACACATATATTCAAAGATTTAAGGTGTGATTTCCTCTCTCTAAATGATGCCACACTTTGTAACAGGCATGTTAATAGACAATAAGTCTTACATACATACCCTGCGTGGAGTTCACTGAAAGAATAGACTATAGGCTCATGTAAAGAGGAACTGTAGCATGAGGCAAATCTGAGGAAAATGTAGTAGGGGAATGGAGAGGGTGCAGAAGATGATGGAAGGAAGTGCAGTATATAAGATATGAAGGGGGAGATGCTGGCCTGTAAACTATTTGGGGCTGGTGGAAAACAGTGGTAGGTTCCTGCGCACAATAAGATCTCTGAAGTGAAATCCTCATTCCATTGAAGTTAATGAAAATTTTTCCAATGATATCTGTTGGGCCATGATTTCCCTCTCATAATAGCATAAAAGCCTTTATTTATCTTCCTGATCAACAGGGTCTGGCTTTCTATCTTTACCTTCCTCTAGTATGGATTTTGGGTTTCATGTGTTCCTTGTCTCAGAAAGTCTCTTTTATGTGTCTCTGGGCAGGTCTATGCGACCGCTTAAATTGATCTAACTTATGTTGATCAAGGGTGTGAAAGAGACCCCCCCACCCGAGCAGCGCAAGTTACAGTGACAAGTGTTGTCCACACCGGTGCTATGTTGGTGAGAGACACTCTCCCGCCGACATAACTTCCACCTCTCATGGAGGTGGAGTAATTATGCTGATAGGAGAGCAGCATAGAGCGTCTTAACAGTACACACTACAGCGGCACATCTATATCGGATGTAACGCTTCTAGCGTAGACCTGCTTTCTATCTCCCTTAGCTCATCCAGGTCAGCTACTCTAGTGTCAAGAATCTGTACTTGGTCTCTGAGGGCCATGAGCTCCTTGCACCGAATGCACACACACACCCGCTGCCCACAAGGCAGGTATTCATACATGCTGCATTCAGTGCAATAAACTGGATAGCCATCCTTCTGCTGCTGGACTTCTGCTTGCATTCTTTGTACTCCTGAATCTTTTTTTGTTTGTGTTACATCACATTATGTTTAAATATATCTCATAAAGGCAGCAACTTCCTTATGTGATTCATACTGTTGCTAGGACCTAATGTAGAAGAAATATACTCACACAGTTGCTTCTGGGCTTTGAAGTGTATGAGTCTTGCAGGTTTCAATCCACAGCTGTTCAGTGGATAAAACTTCAGAAAGCCCACTGTTAAGTGCAGTCTCTGAGAAAGTAAATACAGAGATTTTTTTCCCTTGAAACCATTAATAAGTTTTAAAAACAAGGTGAAATATTCTTGTTTAGAGCACTTGAAAGGGGGAGAACCAGAATAGATCATTATAATAAATATACATTTCTAAATATTTAAGGCTCTCTGTCAGTCTGGGCCTTGAAAGACTGACAAATTACAGGCAAAATGAGGATACTGTACTGGTGGTGATAGGCCACAGATGATGAGTATTCCTTCTCCCTCCTTTGAGAAAATCTTTTGCATATGATCTGAGGCTGGCCTGTCAGATTTGGATTTGAACTAAAAAAAAAAAAAAAAAGCTAATCCCCTGGTGCTGTAAAAAGGCACATCAATTTTGATAGGACCGAAGGGAAGGACATTCTGCCTCCTCAGCCGTGTCACTGAGCTGGATGAGTGAGTGAATAGTAAGGAGTCACTGCAGTGGAAGATGCAGGGGACCTCACCATCGGGCCCCTGCCCTGTGAGCCCCCTCAGCCCCTCCTTCCTCAAGCACCACCTGAGCCGGCTGTGAGACTTGCAGCCAGGGTGTCACCAAATCTCGCCCAAGAAACCGCTGTACATGCTCGTGCTCCTCACCCTTAATTTCCTCGCAATCATGTCCCTCCTCGAGAACAAATGGTGGGACCTTTCACCACCCTAGTGGGCCAGTCTGTATTCCAGCCTGGTCCTATGGCCCATGGGGATGTTAGTTGGCTTCTCTTTCATGGAGCTGTAAGCATGGGTGTGTACTTGGCGTGGTTCATGACCTCCCCTGACACTTGTCCTTGCTGTGGTGAGAGGGAGATGCAGGCACACATTTACATCGAGTGTGCCAGGTTGTAGCTCCTCTTCCAGCTCCTCCAAAACCTCCTCCTTAAGTTTTGGCTGCATTTTTCCCACACCTCCTGATTTATGCACACCCTATCCGTGGCTCCACAAAGTTGCGAGACCGCCTCGTCAGTCTCCTTCTGGCACTGGCCACGGTAGTTGTCCATCATACCGGTAGGAGGAAGTTGGCTGGGGGCTCTGCAGCTGCAGGGTCTATTTCTGATCTTCCCTCAAGTCACACCTCCAGGCAAAGTTCCTCTGGGCCACGTCCACTGGCTCCCTAGACACCTTCAAGGAGCAGTGGGCGCTGTCCGGGATTCTCTGCTCAGTGTCCCCCTCTGGATCCCTGCTTTTGAACCTGTGCCCCCGTTTGTCCATTTTTTTTGTCCCCTGTGATCTTTTGATGCCTGGGTCTGGTGGCTCCTCCCCTTAGGGGTGTGTGTGTGTGTGTGTGTGCTTTAGATGTAGGCCGGTTTGAGCCTGCCCATCCCTGGAGCCTCAATAGGTGCAATGGAAGATGAACTCTAAGATAAAACTTAGGTGTGTTAAATATCTGTCCTGATCCCAACTACCACTGTTGATATGATCACTGTTCAGATTAGATTCTTCTCCCTCCCCCGCTTCCTGGGCCATTTGGCCACTTGTAAAATTTAGCACAACAAATAGTATAGCTTTAATAAAGTTTAACTCACTGTTTTGAGGCTAGTTTTGTTGCCATATTTGGTCCCATCTACAGTGTGTTTCTCTGTGGGTATGTGGTTGGATGTGAGGCAGAGAAGAGCAATCTAAGGATTTGTTTTCACTAGTGGCCTTTTCCACCCTTACAAATAACCTCAGTATCAGCTGGTTGCTGGCTGTACCGAGAGTGACTGCAGAGATAGCAGGGTTGAAGCAATTAAGATTCGTGTGGAGGGTCTTATTGTGTCTGAACAGTGCTTAACCCAGCTGGGTCTCAAATCTTGCTTTGGCTTTTGGGTGCTACTGCAGTATAAATAAAAACAATTTATAATTTTATTTTTAGTAAGGGCAAAACCACAGGAGGATTTTAGGAAATTACTTTTACATTCCCGGGTGCCCAGAATTGCCGATTCCTGTGCTCTGTGAAAATCCACCTTGTTCCCCATGTGCTCACAGCAAAATACAATAATTTGATGATGCAATACAATCAATAATCATGGTTGTCTGATATGTCCCTTTATCAGTTGGCTTTTTCTCCGTGCTACTGTTCTGACTCTGGCACTCTTCTCAAAGGCATGGTAGAGAAGAGCTGTCCTTATAGCCTCAGGTGACTTGGCATCCAGACTTGAAACTTTGACCTCAGTGATTTCCCCTTTCTGTTTCAAACAGCGTATTGTAGCTAAGATTTGGAAACATTGCCTTTATAACAAGATTGTAAATGTTTTAGTTACTGAATAAATACACAATTCTATACTCTTGCATCAGTGAACCTCATAGGCAGTTTTAAAAAATATAAACAAATACACTTCAACCAGATCTGTTTGTGATTGCATTAGGGTACATGTTTTTGGCCCTGTTAACAACCTGTGGATGTCATTGTGACGTTGACCTGTTCTAAAGGAGCAGATTCTATCTAAGGAGTGGTGACCTACAGTTCTAGTGCGAAGTATTTCGTTGTGGTGTTTTTTTCTCCTCTCCTGGTTGGTGCTCTTATTTGTTGCACTGATCTGAAAAATTTTGTGTACTGCATTGGTAAAATATTTTGAATATTTTCTATTTTAGCATCAATATAAAAAAAAAGAATCTGTTATTTTGAGGTTACCTATAACTGGTTTCCTGTGAGTCTATTAAGTTATCTGTCATATTTCTTCAAATGGTTTTTATACCTTTACTTTTATAACTGGTAGGCATGAAAAATGTCATTATCTAGGAATCTTATTTTAAGATCAGATTGTGACATTTTGGTTTAAACCCCCCCCCACAACTTTGATCTTGTAAATATTGGAAATCTTGTGATTATCTTCTCTGGTAACACATTTATAGTGCAGCTGGGTTTATAAAATTCCTATCAATATGTCCAATTATTAGCTTGTAGGGGCATAGGCTGGCTTTAGCGTCTTTATTAATCTGTTACCCATCCCACTGTTATGTAACTTGATAAAACCTAAATTCTTTCAAGAGCTCAGTCTTTGCTTTCCCCTGAGCCTCATCTTTTCTGTAACTTTTATTAAAAACCATTGTCATTTTTAAAGAGGAAGAGATGTAGACAGCGGGAAATAGGAGAAAAAATAAAAATATTTTTTTGTCCTTCTCCTTTCCATCCTTCACTTCCATTCTGCATACACATTCTTAGTACTCCTTTCCTCCATTTACCATCCAGTTTAATTCTTGATTATGTTGGGACTTACATACTACATCGTTTTTTCTGTACATTCTTTAATTTCCCTGCATTCTTGTGACATCTGATCATTACTGGACTGTAGTAGTTTTAAGGTCTGTAACGCTGTGTCTGGGAGTGACTTGCGAAGAAATGACTCAAAACCAGTTGACTTAAGGTGAATAAAAATATGAAGTGAAAAGGTGACCAGATAGCAACTGTGAAAAAACGGGGGGGGGGGGGGGGGGTGAGTGGAATAGGCGCCTATATAAGAAAGTCCCAAAAAACGGGACTGTCCCTTTGAAAATGTGACATCGGGTCACCCTAAATGAAAGTTAAAGGCAGGTTGCAGCTTCTCAAAATTTTGAATAGTGCCAAAAGATGATTTCAGCTATTAGAGCTCTTGCTCACTGTTCTCGGAACTCCTGGCAGAAGTGTCTACATATGGATATGCAATCCTGTAGCCCACTGAAGGGGAAAGTCTGCCATCGTATGTACTGTGTTAGCAGGTCTATGTAATTGTGGCACAAAAGCAGCAGCACCGAGGAGGACAGAGGGTTCTCTGAAGCCTGATCCTCACTCAGGATCCCTTGCCATTGTTCTTAACATGTTCAGTAGTGTCACATTCATAATGTTTGTGACAGGTGCACATAGACTGCAGAATGTAGTAATAGTCTCCTCTTTAATAATTCTGTCCTGATCTGCAATGGGGAATAAAACTAAATGTAAATACTTACTGTGAACACAGCCAAGCTACACCTAAAAGCATTTGACAGACCAGCACATCTATATCTATTAAAAAAAAAATAGCATAACTGAGGTCAATGGCAATGTTCCAGCTATATTCCCCTTCTTTTAAAAGAATGGGAAGACTGTTGGCTGAGCCTTCTGCATGAAGTCCCTGTCTGAAAAATTCAATGTTTAACTTCCTGGCATGCTGCAAAAGGCATCTCTTTTCTCAGGTTTGGGGAGTTAGGAGGGAGGAATAGCTAAGGGATGGTGTCTGGGAAAGATGTTTTGTTCAATCTCTTCTTTGTAAGTTGTACCTGATTATTTTTGCTATATAGGAAAGCTTGGCTGCTGGGTCAGTCATATTGTGTAATTTGTTTTTAGTGTTAAAGGCACCTGTAGCCTGTAATAGGCACTTTCTCTTTTTACAATTCTACACATATTACTACTGTATAAGAGCACACTGTGCACCATCTCCACATTAATAAAATTTGTAAACAAGAAACAGTTAAGGCATGCCGCCACTTCAGTCTTGGCATGTTGTTTCTTTGTTTACTATCAACCCAAGTTATGTGGGTGGCCCCTCTTTAGAGTCAATGGGAACTTATGCTGCCTGGAACCCCATTGACTACGATGAGGGTTCATCCATGTAAGTCCCTTATTGGGTGAGGGTCTGTATGAGAGATGAGGTGACATAGGATGTTGGACATTTATGAGAAAGAAGGCTGTGGGGTTGCTTATATTACAGGTTGCATTGTATTGGGTGGTATGTGTATAATAGGTTGATGTGTGAACAAGGGTCCTCTGGTTGTAAATGAAATTCCCATTGCTCTCAATGCCACTTGCATATCTTGGGCAGGGTATATTGTTATGTAATATAAACAGTCTTGTATAAGCCTGCTCCAGGAATCAGTGTTAAGTTCATCTTCATCTCCCTTTTTTTTATCTAAATATTTATATGTTGCTTATTTTATTTTATATTTTCTTTTTTGTGGTTGGAGTGGAGACTTCACGTTCTTGCCCAAAATCCTCCTCTCAATAAAACAGCTCTCCTTTATTCAATATATTACTTTAAGTTGTGCCTAGCTTTTTAATATTGTCAATTTAATTTAGCCTACAGTGACACAATCCCATTTAGCCTTTCCTATAAATCTGGTTGTATTGTAAGAGAGGGTTTTGCTTACATTTTACCCTCACATCAATATAAAATACATCTGCTTTAGTTTAACATTTCTCATTTATTTTTTTCTGTCCCGTAGTTCTTAAACTTTACATTTTCAAACAGCAAACAGGGAGCTTTGAATTCTAAAAGGATAGCACATACTTAATTCTCTTACTATTCTGAATGTGGAATGCTTTAGGAGTATTCTTAAATCCCAATTTTGCTTGTTTGGATGTATGCCTATGGATTTTTTTTCAATACTCTTACTATATTTATCATAGGTCTCACATCAGCTGTCTGCAGTGGCTTTATCTCTCACCTTCTGCTTTCTCATTAAATAGTTTTTCTTCTTGTCTTTTGTATTTTCTGACTACTCTTTTATTTCTGAATGTACCTCAAGTGATTTATTCTTTTCTTCATAGAGCACAGGGTTATTTTGCAGACTTTTTTCTGTTAATATTATCTGCTTTATTTGTCAGAAGCTCTTTCTCTTAGGGAATCTGACTTAAAAAGTACAGTACAAAGATGTGTTGCTTCTCTGTTAGGAAATGCATTTCTACAATATTATCTGTAAATGTTTGTTCGCTCTCAGGATATGTTATTTTTGTGTTTTTAAATGATCTCATACATATGCCATTGCTTCATAATTCCACTATATTCGCTTTCAAGCTAAGGCTTCCATTTCTAATTATCACAAGCAATACAAAGTTTTTTTCCAATCACAATTTCCCTTTTAATTTCTAAAATGACATCAAATTCTCTCATATTATGTTATTAGTGGCATTGAAGCAGCTATAAGACAAATTTTTAAGCAATCAAACTAAGCAAAATTCATAAGTTTATTTTCCCCCCTATGAAATTGCCCCAGTCACCCATTCACTTTGTTCCAGATACATAGTTATATCTAATCAGAAGAAGTCAGATTTAAGAATAGAAAAGACAGCATCTTTCAACTAGAAATATTGTTGTGTGTGCCATCTTCGCTCATTAAAGGAGTCTAGTTTCTTGGTAGTCAAAAGAGAAAAGGCTTGAGAAATATATCTAACACCTGCTAACCTAAGGGCTAAGACTACTAACAGAGATAAAAAGTAATTCTTCTTCATTTGTGCTAGGGTCCACAGATTTGTTAAAATCCTGCTTATCCCTTGGGGGCAGAACCAGATCTGTCAGTCACTGGCAGCAAGGGGAATGCCCTGCCCCCTGGATTTTACCTGTTTTATCTACCTCCACAGTTTTGCTGGAAGCCGAACCAGACCTGAGGAAAATGTCAACCTTTTATTTCAAATTTCTAATTAGCATTTTGACTCCTCATTAGTCCCATCAGTTCTGCATCCTCTTCAGAGATGCTTGCAGTAGATGGTGCCCCTTCAGTCTTCATGAAGAGAGCTAAACTAAGGAAAACCTGTGGCAAAAGGAAAGGGGTCAAGCAGGGGACAGACGTTATTAAGTGCGTCATTGGGGATCTTGGCTGACTTAGTGGGCAGGATGAAGTTTGCTCCTCAGAACCTAGTTTGGGGAGGGGAGGACCTTGGACCCCTCCCCTGGGGCAGGAAAGGAGCCAGGCAGGATTGGAAAAATCAGGTCCAGGGACAAGCTGTTCCCCCATCTCCATGAGGGGAGTGGCGCCAGAAGGGCAGTGTACCAAATGAAAGATAGTGCCTAAGTCCCTACAGCCCACATCAATAGCTACGATTGTAGAGCTCAGCATCTTTCCCTTCCTCCAGTTCTGTCTGAGTCATGGATGGAGGGCACCAGACGCAACATGCACTTTTTTAATGCCAGAGGGTGCACTAACAGGGCAATTTAGCACAGCTCGTTCCTTCTGCTGCCTCCTCTAGAACATCCCACCCCCTCACTCCCCAGGGGATGCCTACTCCTATCCCAGGCTGAAACCTCCAGGGAAACACAGACCCATCTGGTCCATGTGACTTCCATGGAGCAGAAAGGGGTAGAGCTTCTGGGGAGCCCTTCGTTGACACCCAAAAGGAGCCCAAGTGGAGAGGGGAAACAATAATCCCATGCTTGTAGAAGGCAGTGGGAGTACTAGTCACTGGAAACCTGAGTCCAATTTTGTGCTCCCCTCCCAATCCCCCCCGCAGTCCAAAACAGGATCATAGTGACAAATTGTGAAAGAGGAAATAAATAAAATAACACTTTCCCTTTCTGACCTAGAGAGCACAGCGTGGTGTTTTTTCCTCACCGCTCTCCTTCACAGAGTGGAGCACAGGGGGATCAATGCAAAAAGATCAGGCCACAGACATGGTGATTCAGTTTGGATGTGTGTACATGGTCCCACACAGGGAATCTTCCTCCTTTAGAGGAGGAAGGCCAGCTGTCCAAAGCAGCATTATAGGATCAAATAATAAATATTTATTTAAAAACAAATAAAACTTTCAGACACAGAGTACTGTAAAACTATCCTTAGCTCAAAAGCTGCCCTAGACAAGCTATCGCTGTATATCTCCCTCATGTTCCTTGGGAGAATATAATAGAGGGCTGGGAATTTCCTGCCAGACCTTAAAAAACAAAAAGTGTTGCCAGCTGCCACTATCGGTTGCCATGTTCTAATGTCCAGGTTGTTATTCCTAGCTTCTGTTGCAGGTTGCGGTGCCTCTCCACTTTCCCAACCTCCTTCCTCTACCAGTTGGCTGTGGAAACTCATTGTTTCCTCTTCTGTTTAAGTTTCCCACTTTTTCATATCAGACGCCTACATGTAGTCTCTATAGGTTCTTGTTTGCCTTTTTCCTGTTTGATGAACTTTATTTTGTCAGGGTGCATCTCTAAAGAATGTTGTCAAGACAAATATGCCTTGATAGCATAGGTGCCCTGCCTTGATAATATCAAGTAATAAATTAGAGTCAATGTAATTTAGAGGAGGGCCTGAGATGTATGAAGGTGATGTAGAATGTCGTCTTTAGGACATAATTTTTGAAGATACACCTCGCTTCAGTAACTCTTGACAGCTTCCATGAAAATTAATCCATTTTGTGTGTAAATGGAGTTATTTGTGCTGCATTGTGAAGGATTTGGAAAAGATGATCCTTTCAAACTTGTGAATTATTTAAACAATTTCTATAAATCCATAGGGATTTTTTTAAAACTGGTTGGGATTTCACGATTTTTTTCCTAATCCAGTAGTCTTAATAAGAAAAAATTAGAAAGTGTCTACTTATCTGTGATCAGTACTTTTATATTTCCATTGTATCAGATGTGCGTTTTCTTGAAAGCTTGATTAAAAAAATATTTCAGTGTGTGTATATTAATCTAATACATTTTTCTCTGTTCTTAGTTATGCCCCTTGGTGTCCCTCCTGCCAACAGATTGAAGCAGCATGGGAGAATTTTGCAAAAGGAAGTGAACATCTAGATATCACTGTAGGAAAAGTGGACGTCACTCAAGAACCAGGTACGCTATGAAATGGGCACTATATATGAGTATTTAAAAGGAACACTCGAACCTGTGTAGCTCTTAACTACTGGGAAAATGCTCCATTTTACTGGGTTTCAGAGTAGCAGCTGTGTTAGTCTGTATCTGCAAAAAGAACAGGAGTACTTGTGGCACCTTAGAGATTAACAAATTTATTTGAGCATAAGCTTTCGTGGCTACAGCCCACTTCTTCAGATGCTGGGCTGTAGCCCACGAAAGCTTATGCTCAAATAAATTTGTTAGTCTCTAAGGTGCCACAAGTACTCCTGTTCATTTTACTGGGGCAACTGAAAAATTGGCCAACTCAGAAAAATTAGATTATTTAATCAAAATAAATGTTATTTCCTTCCATTTCTTTGTGCTGTTCGCATTGTGAATTTAACAGCATAGTATTTCTATCTTCCAAATGAAGGATCAGTGTGGGTCTTCTGCTCTAGTGCCCTCTGTAGTGGACATCCCATAGAAGTGTTTACCTACAGTAACAACAAGGAGTCCGGTGTGTTGATCTATCTCTGCCATGGAAGGCTATTACTTGACTGAGATATTTCCACTGCCTGGTAGTAGGGTGACCAGGATGTCCCGAATTTGGGGGCTTTTTCTTATATAGGTACCTATTATCCCCCCCCCCGCCCTGATTTTTTTATACTTGCTGTCTGGTCACCCTACCAGGTAGTAATGGTTGGGGGAACAAGGAGGTTGAAAACAAAGGATTATTCTACTTGGGGAAACAATCTTCAAGTCTGCCCAAGCTAAATGAAAATTTTTATAAACTCTCTCTATTAGCTGGCTGCTTTATTGCATTATCTAGCTATAGTAATGCTTTTAAGTACTTTGAAAGGACCAGTTTAATTTGTTTCTTGTAAATGATGTATAGAAAAAAGCTTTTACAAAACTTGTTCTATAAATTATACTTTCAAATAGGCTATTTCCTGCCTTTGGTTTGTTTTTTGAATAAGTCTGACGCAGATAAGTAACATTTTGAAACCAAAAAAGCTTTGTTAGATTTATAAGTGTGTGCAGATAAATGCAATATGTTTACAATTCTATCCTAGCTGCAAAGGGATGAAGTTTATTATAGTTAGGCTTGGAAGGATTAGATTTTTATCAGTAAATGTTGGTAAATGTCAATTTCTCTGTAGTCATATAAACCTATGAAAAAATATTTCCATTGATGATGATTGAAACTTTACAGATGGGCAAAGTAAGAAAAAAGCTGCTTGACATCTTTTATTAGCATTTGATTTAAGGATACTTTGTGGTTTAATGGTTATACAGCTTCAACTTTTTGAATCTCAAAATCTACTTTTAAATAATTACTGTCTGTCTTCCTCTCCCCCCCCCAAATTTCCCACAACTATGAAAATTTACATCGATGACAATAAAAAAATGCTTTAAAATAAACATCAGTATCATCCATTGAAATTAAAAAAAAAAATGAATTCTGCTAAGCTTAATTATAGTAATGATTTGCGATAAAAGTGGGAGGAAGTTCTAGTTACATCCAAATCAGAAAACCATGGGATGGTTTTGCTTTATCAAACTGTGGAAGTGCATACACACTTTAAGGGTTTATTTCTCAAGTGCAGGTGATACTGCAATTAAGTTAACTCCATACTGTTAATTTTAACAAGTTCAGACTTAATTTTCTGTACCTGTGAAGCTGAACTCTAATCTCAAGGACAAAGAATACTAGCTGTTCCTAAGGGCTCACTGTGTGCTTGTGAGTTGTATTATTAGAAAGTTGGAGGAACACCAAAATTCTCTGAAATTGAAAGGCTAGCAGTATGGGTTCTTCAGTTAGCGAATGCACAAATTGTTACCAGATTAATAAATGGATGAGTTTGAAAACAATTCTTCTTTTCTCATGGGCTAAACCTTAATTAAAAGGAACCTCTGCTTCCTCATATTAAAGAAACAGTGAGCTCCTAACTATTGCAATATCAACACCCTAGTTAAGATTGCAACCAGTGTTCCATTGTGAGCCTGACCTTTCAATTCCCCATTAGATTTTAAGCTCTTTTGTGTTTGTACTATGCTAAAACAATGGGACTTTGATCTATATTAGGGCCTACAGGCATTTATGTGATGCATATGTTTTTTTTTAAGAAAATGATTCTTTCAAAAATAAGGCTTTGACAAGCAGAATTGTTTGGGGAAATTTCAAAGAAGTAGTCTTTCTGATAAAGAACTTAAAAATTACTGGTAGGATTTTCAAATACAGTAACTCCTCACTTAAAGTCGTCCTGGTTAACATTGTTTCGCTGTTATGTTGCTGATCAATTAGGGAACATGCTCGTTTAAAGTTGTGCAATGCTCCCTTCTGACGTTGTTTGGCAGCCGCCTGCTTTGTCCACTGCTTGCAGGAAGAGGAGCCCATTGCAGCTAGCTGGTGGGGGCTTGGAACCAGGGTGGACCGGCAGCCCTCCATCAGCTCCCCCTATCAACTCCCCGCTCCCCTAAGTTCCCTGTGCTGCAGCCGCCCAGCAGGCTATCAATCAGCAGTTCAGCTGTCCCTCCCCCCACTGCCATGTGCTGCTCCTGCCCTCTGCCTTGGAGCTGCTCCCGGGAGCTCCTGCTTGCTGTGCAGTGGGGGAAAGGAGGCCTAATGTCAGGGTGTCCCCCTCCCCCATGCTCCTGCACCCCGCTTACCCCTTCTCCATATAGAGCAAGGAGAGGACACGGAGGGAGAGAGACAGAGAGAGCTTGGGGCAGCAGCTGCTGTCTCAACTTCCTGATCCACTTAAAAAGACAGTGCACTTAGGAGTGGGTCAGCTTACTTAAAGGGGCAGTGTGCATCTCTCTCTCTCCCCCACACACAAGGTGTGTGTCTGTCTCTGTCTGCTATGCTGTCTCCCCTCCCTCCTGTTCCTGCTGCCTAGTGTGAGAGGCTACATTAACAACCATGTGTTAACCCTTGAGGGCTCAGCTGAGTGCTAGTTCGTCATTTAGCAGCCAGGCATTTCCTGGGAAATATCCCTCCCTCTTCCACCCTCTAACTTCACCACCTCAGCCAAGCCTCACAATCATCATAGTTGTGAACAGTATTACATTGTTTGTTTAAAATGTATACTGTGTGTATATCTATATAATATAGTTTTTTGTCTAGTGAAAAAAATTTCCCTGGCACCTAACCCCCCCCATTTACAGTAATTCTTATGGGGAAATTTGGATTCGCTTAACATCATTTCGCTTAGTCGCATTTTTCAGGAACAGAACTACAATGTTAAGCGAGGAGTTACTGTAGCCTAAGTGGTTTTGGCTCTCTATGGTTTATCATCTGATTTTTCTTTTAGTAGATAAGTTTACGATTACTGTGTGCCCCATGTGGGAATTCAGTTGACCATAGGCTTCCATGTTTTTTGTTCTCTAGAAAGTTTTTTGCAAGGGACCTGTTAAGGTTACTTTAGTTTAGTCAGTTTTTGGTTGTAACCTAAGTTGAAGTATTTTTCAATCACAGGGGCAATCGTACTGGGGGCTTTGCCCATGTCAGTGGACCCACTTCTTGGCTGGAAGGTGTATGCTGGGAAAGATCATTGTTGGAAGTGGGAACTTGGTTGTAATCAACAGGTGGGGAAGAAATTGTCAATGCCCTTGCCCTGCTCTCCCCAAAAAAGTCTCCATTCAGATGGATTGGATAATTGGATAGGGACGGGAATACTTAGGGATAGTGAGGGAGACTTTCAAAGGCCTAAATGGTTTTCAGGTGCTTAACTCCCATTGACCAGTGGGAGTTAAGCACCTACCTCCCATCTGTGCCTTTGAAAAGTAGGCATGTTAATGGTCATATCATTCATTACAAACTTAATAAATTTACTGCATGAATGCCTTATGCATGTCTCCTGGGATGATTGCCACCATGGCTAACCAAGAGAATAAAATAAATGGTTAGAGGCAAAAAGGAATCCTTTTAAAAATTGGAAGTCAAACTGAGGAAAATGGAAAGGAGCATAAATTCTGGCAAGTCATGTGTAAAAGTATAGTTAGGCAAGCCAAAAAATAAAATTTGAAGAGCAACTAGCAAAACACACAAACTAACAGCAATTTTTTTAAAGTACATCAGCAGTAGGAAGACTGCCAATCAATCAGTGGGGCCACTGGATGATTGAGATGCTAGAGAAGCTCTCCGGGGAAAAAAAGGACATTGCGGAGAAGCTAAATGAATTATTTGCATCAGTCAAAGAATTCTCTGCATTTGTCAGAGATGACAAATCTGAGGAATTGTCCCAGATTGAAGTGTCAGTAGAGGTAATTTTGGAACAGATTGATAACTTAAACAGTAATAAATCACCAGGACCAAATGGTATTCACCCAACAGCTCAGAGGGAACTAAAATGTGAAATTACTAATTGTGATACGTAACCTATCACTTAGGTCTTCTGTGTAGATGGCTGGAGGATAGCTAATGTGATGCCAATTTTAAAAAAATGCTCCAGAGGCAAACTTTGCAATTATAGGCCGGTAATCCCAACTTCAGTACCAGGCAGATTGGTTGCAACTATAGTGAAGAACAGAATTATCGGACACCTAGATGAACACGATATGTTGAGGAAGAGTCAACACAGCTTTTGTAAAAGGAAATCATGCCCACCAAACTATTAGAATTCTTGGAGGGGGTCAACAAACATGGACAAGTGTGATCCAGTGGGTATAGTGTACTTGAACTTTCAGAAAGCCGTTGACAAAGGTCCCTCACCAACGGCTCTTAAGCAAAGTAAGGAGCCATGGGATAAGAGGGAAGGTCCTCTCGTGCATCAGTAACTGGGTAAATGATAGGAAACAAAGGGTAGGGATAAATGGTCAGTTTGCAGACTGAAGAGAGGTAAATAGCAGTGCCCCCCATGGATCTGTAGTGGGACCAGTGCTATCCAACATATTCATAAATGATTTGGAAAAAGTGGTAAACAGTGAGGGGCAAAGTTTGCAGATGATACAAAAGTTACGTAAGATAGCTAAGTCCAAAGCAGACTCTGAAGAGTTACAAAGGGATCTTTCAAAACTGGGTGACTGGGCAACAAAATGGCAACTGAAGTTCAATGTTGATAAATGTAAAGTAATGCACGTTGAAAAACATATGAAATGATGGGGTCAACATTCGCTGTTACTACTCAAGAAAGTGGAGTCATTATGGATAGTTTTCTGAAAATGTCCACTCAATGTGCAGCTGCAGTCAAAAAAGCTAACAATGTAAGGAACCATTAGGAAAGGGATAGATAATAAGATAGTAATTACAATAATGACAGTATATTAATCCATGATATGCCCACAGTTTGAATATCGTGTGTAGGCCTGATTGCCCCATCTCTAAAAACATCCATTAGAAATGAAAAAGGTACACAAAAGGGCAACAAAAATGATTAAGGGTATGGAACAGCTTCCATATGAGGAGAGACAAAAAAGACTGGGACTGTTCATCTTAGAAGAGCGATGACTAAGAAGGGATATGGTAGAGGTCTATAAAATCGTGAATGGTGTGGAGAAAGTGACTAAGGAAGTGTTGTTTACCCCTTCATATAAGACAAGAACCCGGGGTCACCCAATGAAATTTGATAAGCATCAGGTTTAAAACAAACAAAAGGAAGTACTTCTTCATACAATGCATGGTCAATCTATGGAACTCATTGCTAGGAGATGTTATGCAGGCCAAATGTGTATCTGTGTTCAAAAAAAATTAGCTAAATTCATGGAGGATAGGTCCATCAAGGGTTATTAGCCAGCATGGTCAGGGATGCAACCCCATGCTCTGGGTGACGCTAAGCCCCTGACTGTCAGAAGCTGGGATTGGACAACAGGGATGGATTACTTAAGATTTCCCTTTTCTTTTCATTCCCTTTGAATTATCTGGCATTGGCCACTGTCAAAAGACAGGATCCTGAGATAGATGGACCATCTGTCTGACCCAGTGTAGCTGTTCTTTTGTTCTAGAAATTTATACTACTATAATGGGAACTGTTAGTATGCAGATATAATGAAAATGGTGGTGTAGAATAATTTACATATCACTGCTTTACTTTATTGTTAGGACTTTGAAAATTTTTTTCTCTAGATCAAATAAAATCCCGTAGCACTAGATGATAAAATTAGATTATAATCTAAAATGATAAAACAGAATATCTGGCAGCTGATGTGAAAAAGTTAATATCTGTTTAAACACCAGTTATATTTAAGAAAAAAATGGAATTGCTAAGCATGAAGGAGAGTTATAAGTTCCTTTGATGATGATGATAATAGAAACACCAGGAGTTAAGTACTGCTAGGTAGAAATTTCCAAGTAATCTAATGCAACTTGGTAAATCAAAAAAAGTTCAGTGACTCCAGAAAGTGAATTTCCATTTCATTTTCCATTTCAGTGATTATATTTTTAAATGTTCTGATGTGCTACAGGTTGAATTAGATCCCTCGATAACAAGTAATACATAGTTTTACATCTCACATTGTTTCCTCCTTATTTAATCTAATTGCTTTTCCCTCCTTTGTTCCTCTCCCACTTCTTCTTTTTTCTTTTTTTGGTCTTGCATTAGAGGTGAAATAAGCAGCAGGTTCTTAATTCAGTGCCGTGTCTTGCTGATTAATATGAGATTACTCTGATTCCCTCTTACCCAAAAAGCCCTTCAAAATTGTTGCAGTATTTGAATTTTCACTTCTAGTTGACCCATTTAGCATCTCATTTTTAACACAGATTTTGGTCTAGGGTAATGCAAGAGTCACAGAATCCTTATTTTAAGCATCATTTAACAAGACCTAAAAACCCCCCAAAACATATTTTTCAAATCCAAAGTTTTTAAAATCCAAAGGGGAGGGATAGCTCAGTGGTTTGAGCATTGGCCTGCTAAACCCAGGGGGCCACTTAGGGATCTGGGGCAAATTCAGTACTTGGTCCTGTTAGTGAAGGCAGGGGGCTGGACTCGATGACCTTTCGGGGTCCCTTCCAGTTCAATGAGAGAGGTATATCTCCACATATTATTATTATAAAGTGCTGGCTAAGAATAAACAAAGCAAAATGCTTCTCCAAATACTTCCTTTGCCAAGATCAGGGAGTTGTGGGGATGCAGAGGTTTGATCCTTAAGCCTGGGGGATATACGAGTGAGTTGGCATTTACACATAAGGCCCTGTACCTTCTGATTGGCATTTAGGGCCCCTTGCTACTGTCTCTGGCTTCCTGCCAGGCTGCCTTGTAGCAAAATTTTATAGACCTGTGTGAAGTTGCATGCCTGAATTAATGAGTGATAGTGAAGTTTAGAGATAGCAGAATCAGTAATTTCTTCTTGAAGTATTCATCCACGTGAATACCACTCTAGAAGCACATGTGCCTGACGTGCACAAGATCTGAATCTTTGAATGACTAGACATCTCTGTTGGGCTTTGTCTGTGCTTACTCTCCTCCACTTGAGGGCATAAAGGGCAGAGTGGCCACAAGTCCCTTGGTTCAGCCCATAGCTGAATTTTTCCTTTCTCTTGCAATGTCTTCACCTAGGTAGGGTTAATTTCTGAACAAAATTCCTCCTTTAAAAAAAAAAAATAATAATTTCTCCATGGTACTTTGTGCCACTATCATAATCCTAAAATAGCAAATTTGAAGCCTTCGGGCTTCAAACCTGTGTTCCTCTTGCAACAAAACCATTGCCCTCACAGACTGTCGAAACCAATACCTTTCTTTGTCTTGGTGAGAGCCATGTACCAGGCTGCTGCTCGGTTTGCTGATCTTTTCAGCCAAAACAAGAAAAGCCTGGAACACTCCATACGTTTTTCAGTAGTTGAAGAGAGGCACCTCAGAAATGAAGAATGGACATCAATTCCCAATATGGGACTAGTCACTTCTAAATCCCAGTCTGCTGGTGCCCCTGTTAGCCAGTATGCAACCCCTGAGGTTGATACCCACAAAAGATCTGCCCCAGTGCTGTCTGATAAGGATCTGAGACTGCCGAGCCCCCCTGGCCGTATGGGCTAGCACCAAAGACCAGTAGTGCCTCCTGACTAAAACAAAGGAGGTCAGAACATCATTCCTCGTGCCAATCTTCTCATTCCCAAAGAAGCATAAACCTTTGCTCTCCTCTTGGGATGGAGCATTAAGACCACTCATGTGATGGGACAAGTGACATGGGCTTAACTTCTGGCTCAGTCCTTCATGGGGCCTGCACCTGACATGTTGGCAAATGCTGGTATTGGCACTGGCACCGATAATAGCAGCATTAATAGTGCCAGCTGACTTCATGATAGAGGAGGTTGCTACGCTGTGCCTGTTTTATAGAATTCCACTGTACGGGTTCTCTCAGACACAACAGTAAATAACTATGGAGGTGCTTGTTCATCACTCTAATGCCTGGAGGCAATGAAATTATGGACATGCTGCCAACAATCCAGGATAGTTCTAATAGCTCTTCATTTCCCAGGAGCCGGTAAGAATGTAATGGACTTCCGAAGCAGGAAATCCATCAGCAACAACTAATGATCTCTGAAGAGCTCCATCATCATGCCTGTATTTCACAGATTTATAGATTTTTAAGGCCAAAAGAGACCGTTGTGATAATCTAGTCTGACCTGTGGTGTAACATATGCCATACAATTTCCCCAAAATAATTCCTAGATCATATATTTTATAAAAACATCCATGGGGAATCTTATTATAGTCTTGTTTGCCACCAAAGAAAATAGTGTCTGGTCTTTTTTGCTTCAGAGGATTCATGAGCCTGGGATCCTTGAAAGATGCCTGTATCATGCTGTGGAATCACAGTATTGTGTGTTTCTCCACTGATCTTTCTGATAACCTGCATGATATGGAGAATCAGACAGGATGAATCTGTACTTATCTTGATAGTGTCATATTGGCAAAGAAAATTCTGGTTGCTAGATCTTAGTCTCCTCCTACTCAGCTTCCAATCGCACTTCCAAACTGTCCAGACAGATCACAGAACTAATATAAAGTACTTCACCTAGAAGCAAAATTGCTACACCTGATAGCCTGGATATTCTCCAGTTGACTGCTACTGAGAGATTCACTGTAAGTCCGAGAAATCCTTCTGCCAAGCAGAAAACTATTTACAATGATAATGTACTCTGAGTGGAAAAGATTTTCAATTTGGGTAGCCCAGCACAACCGTGCTACATTGGAGGCTCCCAGACCTAAAATCCTTGATTTGTATTCTACATTTGAAACACTCTGGACTTTTATTTAGCTCCATTCAGGTCCACTTTGCAGCTATTTATTCATGCCATCCTATCCAGTCATATTCTGTCTTCTCTCACCCCAGATTTCTAAGGGTTTCTAAAGCTTTCATACTTACCCACCAAAGAGACCCCTCAAATGTAGGATCTTAAAATTGTCCTTACAAGCATCATGGAATCTCTTTTTGAATTTCTCGTGAATGCTGTTTACACCAACTTACTCTTTAGATGGTCTTTTTTATTGTTGTTACATCAGCCAGAAGGTAAACTTCAAGCACTCTTGGCTGATGATCCTCACACAACATTCCACAGAGATAAGGAGATGTTGAGATCCCCTCTAAAATATTATTCCCCAAATGGTCAGATTTCCATTTAAAACAGTCTGTTGATCTCCCTGCTTTCATTCAAAAACACCATTCCTCTCCAGGGGAAACAAAACCTCACACTTTGGATCTTTTTCAGAGCCCTGTTATAATATTTTGATAGAACAAAGTCCTTTAGGTAAGCTCCCTGTATTTGTTGCCAAAAGTAGTGCTTCTAAGGGGCAGGCCACTTCTTTCTAGAGAGTATCAAACTGGATTACCCAGTGTATCTATCACATGGCGTGAATGCTTCTTCCTCTGACCTTGGCTACACTGGCAATTCACAGCGCTGCACTTGCTGCGCTCAGGGGTGTGAAAAAACACCCCCCCTGAGCGCAGCGAGTGCAGCGCTGTAAAGCGCCAGTGTAATCAGCGCCTGCAGCGCTGCACGCTCTCTCGCAGCAGGCGGCGCGACTACACTCGCGCTTCACAGCGCGCTGTGAATCCGCAAGTGTAGCCAAGGCCTAACCATCAAAGCTCATTCCACTAAACCACAGTTTCTCCTCTGCATGCTTTAGAAACATCGCCATATCAGAGATCTGCAAGATAGCCACTTTGTTTAAACACTATGTCCTTGACTTCACTGCAAGATCAGGTGCCAGATTTGGTAGGACAGTGTTAAAATCACTTTATTTACTGGCAGTTAGGATTGCACAATTCCACCTTCCATAACGGCATTGCTCATCAGTCACCAGGAGAGCGGGATCTCCGTGGATGCATATTAAGAACAAACTGTTCTTCTTGGAGTGATGGTTCGCATGCATATTCCACACATGGGATACACACGTGTGCCATGTGCCTGAGTCCAGAATTTTTTTTGCAAGCCGTGTCCATTGGCACGCATGTATGCTGTAGCTCTCCTTGTGCTCTGAACCGAGGGCATAAACGGTGGGGCGGGCTGACACCTGTCCAGTTCCTTGTTACTGCCGCAAGGTCTGAGTTAGAATCTTTGGTGTCCTCAGCACCTTTTTTAGTGCATCATAGCTGTAACGTATTGCATATAGTTAGTTTTTTAGTAATTTTAGTAGCTTTAGTAGTCTTTATAGTATAGTCCAGCATAGTATAGTGAGATAGCTTTCCCCCATTTCTTCCCCGCCCCGGGGCTTTTTCTCCCCAAGACATCTGGGATTATGCCCAGGGTCCCGGAGTTCAAAAGCTGTCTCTTATGCTCTCACTCCTTTTTGGGAAGCGATGAACATCAATGCTGCCTCTATTGCTTGGGTGAGGCTAATGTTTTTGCCAGCTGCAGCATCTGCCCTCCCTCCACCCCTTCCCCAGAACTCATGAGGGTTGGGAACTGAGATTCAGAAAACATCTCTTTGAGAAGGTAACAAAAAAAGTCTTATTTTGTCCCCACCCCAGATTCATACCTAAAATAGTTTCCGAGTTTCATATGAGTCACCTTTCATCTACTTATCATTATTTTTTTCCTACACCACATGCCTCATATGAGGAGAGATGGCTGCATTCTCTTGATAAACTGGCTTTGGCCTTTTATCTGCAAAGAACAAAGGATATTAGAAAGATGCCTAAAGTATTTATTTCCATAGCTGAGTAATCAAGCTGTATTGGCTCAGAGACTTTCGAAATGGATTTTGGATTGTATTGCTCTTTGTTACCAACTAGCTTGTGTTCCTCCTCCAGAGTGGGTGGGTACATGTTGGGTACAGATAGGGACTACACATCTCTAAGAATCTTGTTACAAGTAAGCAACCTCCATTTACTTAAGTTCTAGTAACTAGTAACCTTTAGATGTTGTCATCCGCCGGATCCCCCCACCCTCCCTCTCTCTGCTTTTTTTGGAGTGTTCGTTAACTGTGATTCTGAACTAGCAAGTAAACTGAGGGACAGTTGCAACCACTCTGCACTTTATGCCCTCGGATAGGGATGGGGAGGGGGCAAGCACATGAATGTCGCAGGCACAGCTCAACAGATGCTGCTATTCAAAGATTCTGATCTTACATGCCCACATCTAGAGTGGTATCCACACAGACAAAACTTCTCAAAGAATCAGTTACCATAAGGTAAGTAACAGTTTTTCATAATTTTTTTGCTATTATGCTAGACAATATTTTATATTGAATAGTGTTGTCATGGATTTACTGCGGTATTCTCTAGAACAAAACAACTAAACGTTTTATTAGAGATGTGATAACCCCATTCATGTTCACATTGTGTTCTGAGAAGACAAATGTTTATAGGTATCTTTAGAAAATCAAAATAGAAATTTATTTTTCAGAAGTTGAGCTGAACAAATGTGATTTGTATTTTTTTTTTCTCTCTACCAGGTTTGAGTGGCCGTTTTTTTGTCACCACACTTCCTACTATTTACCAGTAAGTCTGTATCATACAGGAATCAAAGCTGTCAGTTTCCATACCGATGAAGCATCATGCAGAGCCTGTGAACAGATGCAAATTAAAATGATTCCTCACATACTGTTGTTGATAGCCACCACCTGTGGAACATAATTCTGGCATAGCGTATGTTATGTAACATAATTCTCCTCACCTTCCCCAGAGCATTAGTTAATGCAGTGGCTAAGAACAAGACTTGCAGTTTGTTTTCCTTCTCTGCTAAGGTTGTTGGAGGGTGTGGGATGAGTGGGTTATTGCTATAAGTAGTCCTGTGTCTGTCTGTTTTGTGTTTTTAATTTATGGGATAAGCATCCAGAACCCTGGATAGCTGCTATAGTGTGTTTTTTTTTTTTTATTAAAGAAATACATTTTAGAGCTTAAAATATCTTTTTAAAAGTTTTTTTTGTTCCAAGACAAAATAGCTTTGCTCTGCATATGTAATTCAGATTAATATAATTTAAATAAGCTATTTCTTAATCTAAAGACAATTTTAATTGCATTTTTACCAACTAATGCTATACTGTAGTTTAAATTTGCACAAAGATTTTCCTCTGTTCTCGCTTGCTCATGGTTTTCCTAGAAATTTTCATTTTGAGTTGAGATTTACTGTGACCATATCATCCCAAAGTGAGAATTTTCTTGGAAATTTATGTAATCGTGAAGTCTGAAGGGAATTATTTGAGCAGGAAAAATACGAATGTTAATATAACATTAAGGTTGCAAATATAAACATATCAGGAGACTGAAGTCTGAGTTTTCATCTCAACAATAACTTGCACTGCATATATGTAGTACTGGATTTTTTACTACTAGATTTTTTTAAAATGTATGGAACTTAAAAATAACTCTATCTAATGTGTGCACAAACTGTGTGTGTGTGTGTGTGCGCGCGCGCATTCCAAATTCTGCTTGCAACTTTGGTCTTAAACTGGTATAATTGAAAGCAGAATGGGGGGTACGAATGGACAAAGAGAACACTCTAATTCTCTGAAATTCAAGCTTTGGGCTAAAACTTTTGTTTGTGATAACACAGGTAAATTCCTCACCTGAGGTTGTTTCCAAGAAAAATAGTGTCTGTAAATGCCTTGTTTATGCATAACATAATTAAAAACATTCAGGGAAGAGATTGTAAGGTGTACACCCCCCGATCCTTCCGCTCCATTATGTTGTAAGAATCCTTCAGATAAATATGTCACACAGTTAGGTCTATTACAATAAACTAATTTTAAAAAATAAAAAAGCTAAAGGCTATTTTAGAGGAGCCTGAGGAAGTCAGGTGCCTGAATTCTATTGAATTTGAATGAGATTTGGAATCCCAACTTTTTTAGGTTTCTCAGAAAATCGCTGCCATAATGTATATGTATAGGTGGGTATATTTCTTTGTTTGTATGTTTAATCCCTCAGGATTGTTTAGTTTGTAAGTGTTCATGAAGTGAAGTATTCATAATTCTTTTGGAACCCTAATTTACCGTCGAGGGTCTCTTTGTTGGAGTGCAGGTCAAGCTTCATAAGTGGCACCAATACCTCTTAGGATGGGTAATTCATTTTGGCTGCAGAGGCAGTTTCTTATAATAAGGGGCATTATTGTAATTACCATGTGTCTGTGCTCCTCAGTGCGAAGGATGGCGTATTTCGCAGATATCGTGGCTCAAGGACGTCCGAAGACCTTCGAGGCTATATCCTAGAGAGAAAATGGGAAGCTGTAGAGCCCGTAGCTGGATGGAAATCCCCATCTTCTATAATGTAACTAGAGTATAATTTTAACTTAAAAATAAATGTTTTTGATGTCACTAATAAAAAGTGCTAGACTGATACCGTTAAAGACTGAAGTCCTTGTCCACTGGACAAGCATAGCATAGGTGTTGGCAATCTAAGCTTCTGCAAGCTACCTTGCTATGGTGCCTCAGCCCTGACCCTTTGGTGTGCGAGCAGTTTATTTTCCATGCCTATTCAGTCCTTGACATCTTTAAGATTTGTACATTTTAAATACAGAGAGTTCTTTGAAGGTGAAAAGCATAACTGCTCAGCATTATTATTAACAGGAATGGCAATTTTTATGTCCACTGAGTACTGGAATGAAACAGTTTTGTTATGCAGGTCTGCCATGTAATGACTTCTGGTCACATGTGCCATTTGGACTCACTAAAAATCCCTATAGTTAAGTGACTAGCAAATACATTTTGTGCAGTTTTCCTTTCTTTGTTGCTGAATGGTAGGAGATAAAACGTAGTGCTAGAATAAAGTATTTTCCTGTAACCTGCTGCCTTTACATAGAGTTTGCATTAAGGGAAAACCACACTTTTACCGTTCGAGATGGTGATGAAACAATGAATCAGAGATTTGTATTGGACCCCTTTTTTACCTTAGCATAAGAGAGTCCTTTAGTCATCATGAGTGAAATTCACGTGAGGTGTAGAGAGCCCCAGCATAAGCCCTATTGCGCTGCTTAAGAGCTGGGAAGGCTATAGGAATTCTACAAGTATAAGGAGCCTCTCCTACTCCAAATAGGCTAGTGTACCTTTGAGGCTGGGCTGGTGAAGAACCACCGGATCCATGACTGTGCCCTGCATGGGGGTTATAAAAAGGCAGTAGTGGCTGTTCTGGCCTATTGAATGAATATGGACAACTGTGTCTGTTTGAATTTCTTCTCCCAAGCCTCTACTTAGTGCCCTCTACAAAGCTTGGCTTAACTCAGGCTAAGTGCAGGAGGGGTGACTTTCACCCTAAGTTCACTAATGGGCGATATAAATTTCTGTTTGAAGGTGTGAACGGCTGGATGTGATGGATGTTGGAAATTGTACATCCATCTCTTCCATCAGTTTTCATTCAATTTATACAGTATGTCATGCATCGAACTCTTAATCTTATCTAGAGTGTGTCCCTTTCTTTCTTAGGATGCATGGAATGGCAGGTCTTTTTCATTTCTCTGGATGGATCAGAGTAAGTAACACTAACCACTATTACAGCGTTAAAGATCTGAGGAAAAAGTATGTCAAACAATGTTTAAACAAATATTTATCAGCCTTATATATAACTTACATTTTTCTTATTGTGTCTGGCTATGCCCTTGATGTATTTCTGTGTCCTTCTAACTGAAGGCAGAAATCGTGCCCGGCTAATGAATTGTTTGCCAAAAATGACATTTTAAGGTTATAGATAAGATTATGATCAATGCCAAAGGGTACTCTCTGTTCAGTGCTATCTTAATATTGGTTAGCAGCTCTAATAAAATGAGCCAGCCTAAAATTAATTCTGTACTGGTACAGGGAGTCGTTATAGTCTGATTACTACCATATTACGGAATATATTTTGCATTCACAGTGGAGCTAGGATGCCATCACATTCTCTGGATCAGTGGTTCCCAAACTTGTTCCGCCGCTTGTTGAGGGAAAGCCCCTGGCGGGCCGGGCCGGTTTGTTTACCTGCCACGTCTGCAGGTTCGGCCGATCGCGGCTCCCAGTGGCCGCGGTTCGCTGCTCCAGGCCAATGGGAGCTGCTGGAAGCGGCACGGGCCGAGGGACGTACTGGCTGCTGCTTCCAGCAGCTCCCATTGGCCTGGAGCAGCGAACCGCGGCCAGTGGGAGCCGCGATCATCTGGACCTGCGGACGCGGCAGGTAAACAAACCGGCCCGGCCCGCCAGAGGCTTCCCTGCACAAACGGCGGAACAAGTTTGGGAACCACTGCTCTAGATGATTCTCTTCTTAATATTTATATTTTAGGCATGGATAGGTGAGATTCTGTGGCCTGCAGTGTTCAGGAGATCAGACTAGATCATCATGATAGTCCCTTCTAACCTTAAAGTTTGAGTCTATGAGACTGCTTTGTCTTTGGAGGGTCTTGTGTTGGCCCTCTGCACCATGGCCAGAAAGAATTACTTTATGCATGAGCTTATTTTAGTGTCATATCTTTCTCTAATCATACAAAGCTGGGAGTATCACTTTCATATAACCCAAGTTCAAATTTAGAATTTCTTGTCCTTTTTTCTGTTGTAACTTATAACCTTTTTTATAACCATTTAAACTTATCCCATTATTACTAACCCATTTCAAACTCTCTGGCTGTCCCATACTGTGTTTACTCCATTTCTGTAATGCCCTTATTAAAATAAGGTGGTCAGAAGTAAGCGCAACATTCTAAATGTAGCCTCAGTAATTTTTATGTTGCTAGAATAATTCCCTTTTATTTGTCAGAATAAGCATTTTAAACATTCCAGAATTGTACTGTCTTTCACAAGGGTATCACACCTTCTGTCCCCTTAATCCATCAGCTGCTGTGTACTTCTAGTATTTGACCTGTTGTGGATATAGTGGCCTTTTGCTGCTTTGTCCCTCAGTTCATTGCCTTAGATTTGTTTATACTGAATGCACAGTTTATCTGTCAAGTGCTCCTAGTCTGTCAGTCATTCTCAGGAGGGTTGTGTTTTCTTTATTGGATTCCAACCCTTATTAATATTTCAGCAGTACATTCTATAAATCTACTTCATATGCCTGTCTTGCATTCTTATTTATACAGGTAAAAAACCTTGAAAAAGAAAATAGAAATGAATTTGGAATTACAGTAGTGACACTGTTGTTAATGTTGGAAATAGTTTTCTAGTATATGCCTATCTTAGACTTCCATCTTTCTAGGGTCATTAAAAACAAATGTTTTCCACCTAGAATTTCTCATGCTTGGTGTCTAGCCAGAGAAATGTTTTTCTTAAGATTACGTTACTTAAATCTGACTTCTTATAGGTGCAGATTTGAATAATGAGATTCTTCACTTCTGGAGAAGTCTTAACATTTATTTTTGGAATATCTCCTCTGAACTGATTTAGTTTAGAAATTTTGAATGTGTCCTCAGTTGTCCTCAGTTCAGAGGAGTAGCTTCAAGTGCTTTTAGGAACTGGGTGGCTCATTTTACTTATTCACTATAGGCCAAATTCCCTGAATGAAGTTTCAATATAAAAGTTGTAGAATCTGGTCTTATGAAATTTTAAACGTTCAGACATCTTTTTAATCTAGGATAGTGTAGTATGGGGCTACGTTTTAAGGCTGTTCGGAAGCGGCAACCCTGAAGAAGGCAGCTGCCTGCTGGAGTGAAAGGTTTTATGAGGTCACATGACATCTCTAATTTGTAATCTGCAATGGTTGCTGTTTGGCTTCTGGGTGGAGATTAAAGTGTGTTTTGACCTAGGAAGCTCTAAATGGTCTGTGACCTGTCTGCTTCACAACTGCCAATACTGTCACAACTGCCATTATTGGGGATGTTCAAACTATAGTCTCCTTGATGTAATGGATTGAGCTGTACCAAGGTGTCCTCCATGATGAGAGCCCCAGACCTTCAGATTTCATCCCCTCACCTACGTCCTGGGTCATTCTGAAATGGCCCGAATTTGTTGATGTTCAAGGCATGTCCATCTGTTGGGCCTTTGAGGAGGAGAATTATATATGGATTAGATGTGTAGGGGTAGGATTTAAGGCATTGTGGGAATTTTGTGCTGGATTTGAAGTTTTGAAGACTGGGTTATTTGCAAATTGGTGAAGTTGTTTGGGATATGGGTGATAACTTTTGTAATGCTGAATAATGACAAAGGGTCCAGAGTCTTGGATGGACACCCTTTTATGTCCTAGACAGTGTTTTTTAAAAATAAATTTTTAGGCTTGTTTGAATGTAGTCTTGGAAAATATAAATTAAATGATAGAAAACTGCACAGCTCATTCACAGTCCTTCCCACAGCCATCCCCATACCTCAGCTATGTTCCTAACTCTTCTTTCTGATCAGCCCTTGGATGCCACAGTGCCCATTTTTAATTCTTGCTTCTGTCCACTGGCATCTACTTAAATAACTTTAACCACAAAGGACAGTGGGGTGGAATCTTCACACAACCACATGCTCCCCAGAGGCTCTTCCCCAATAGAGCTACTAGGAGAAATTCTGAGCCCCTGCCATCTCTACCTCCCCACCAATTTGGTAGGTGAGTAAGGAGGTGGCAAACTCTTAAGCCCTGTGCATGGGTGGGAAGGCAGGTGATGGCAGATGGGAATATTGCTTAAAGACACCCTTTAGAAGATGGGATGGCAGAATCCAGTGCACAAATACACATACATCGAGCACTCAGAAACACGAGTCTTTCCTCCCTGTGAGTCTAATGCACATGGTATTGTGAACAAACCAGGTTTTTTCTAAAAGGTTGAAGATAACAGAATCCTTGATTTCCCTAAGTCCCATGGTACTTGCTTTCTATTAATCAAGCAAAACTAGGTTGATCAGAGTGCTCTATCAAGCATGCAGATGTAATGAAGTACAGAGCTGCTCATAAGTGTGTCACTAGAGCACAAGCAGTGGGCTTCAGCTTCCTTTGAAGGAGAGGCCACATATACCAGATTAACTTGCGACCCCTAAAGAAGGGAGGCAGAAAAGTGGGCTTCGCAGCAAATTAGAATAGTGAACTGAAGGGATGGGAGGCTGAACAGCTGAATTCCACGAAGCTAGGTTGAGCTACTCTTTAGCTGTGCCCTGGGATGGAATAGTGAATGGCATAGCTTATTGCTCCTTCTCATTCCTTTCTTAGTTGGTGCAAATCTTTTCTATGCCATTTTACAGGAGGGCACTTTTAAGATTGAGTGGTTAAATGACTTGCACACTGTTGTGCATCAGTGCATTGTACAAGTTGAATTGGACACTTGGATGGATAACAAGAATATCCGGAGTTTATGGAATATATTTTTTTAAAAAAAGAGAGGTTTCAGAAGGAATATAAAACCTTTTTATTTCCTGCATTAAAGCCAGTCTAAACTATAAGGGATTAGGAGGAGACTTTCTCTTGAGGACAGTAGATTATCCTACATCTATGTATTATAACATTTCTTGTACCTTCCTCTGAAGTATCTGCTGCCAGCCAGTGTTTGAGACTGGGTAATGACTATGGGTCTGAAGCACTATGGCAGTTCTTATGTTGATTAGAAATTGGGGTAGAAGTCCCCTGAATTGTAAACATCCTTGTGATGCTAATTGCTGCATGACTATGCGCAGATCACATAATGAAGTTTGTTATTTGTTTTCCTAGGGCCCCTAACATTGCTAACACTGATGGATCTGCATGATAGTACTGAGCACAGGGATCCGATCATTAGGATCATCTGAAGCGTTAAAGTTGTTAATATTGTCCTCTTGCTACCTGGTTTCTGAGCAAAAGTAGATGTCACAGGACTGTGTGCTACAAGAGCTAGGGAAGAGAGTGAAAGAGATTCAAGTCAGTAATGTGAAGATCACTATATGTAATTATTTCCTTATGACATGGCTTTCTTTTCTTTAATATAAAGCATTAGGTTTACCCTTAAAAGTGCATGCACAACTTGAGTGCATATTTTTGCTCTTATATTCCCTCTTACAAATGTAGGCCCTGTCTCTGTCCCTTCCAGTATGATGAGTGGCGTGTGGAAATTGCACTGTAAATTAGTCATGGAGCCAATATGAAATTTCAATTCAGGCAGATTTGATGTTGTAGCACTAGTCACTGCAAGTATTACAGGAAGGAAAAATTGTAGTTTCCTTCCTGAAACAGCTTTTACATGTAGAATTATTAAATAAGAAAAACAAATGGTTTGATTTTATTACTATGATTTTATCATATGTCTTCTAAGAATTACAGTATCAGTAGACTTAAGTATAGTGTGGAAGAGCATGCGGGCAAAGGGGGAAGATTCTTTTAATGCAAATAGTGGCTGTTGCATGAAAGGTCTCAATTGGGAATTGAGAAGAACAGTTTACAGAATGGGTGGTGGCTTCAAAATAAATAATTAGCCTTCTTTTCTTACAGCGCAGAGTACTAAGTATATGTAATACAAGCATATTAAATCTGTTTTTTTTTTCCCTTTTGCAGCAAATTCACAGCTACTTCACAGGCACTCTTGGAATTCATGTCTGGGGTTCTTATGCAATCTTCATTTTATCCACCCTGTTGATTGGCCTGATCCTGGGTTTGGTAAGAAAGCATAATACATTTTAATTGTCCTCTTTACAGCCAAATGCGAACTCATTGCTTTAAAAATTATCTAGAGATTTTGTTTTACAGTAATTGCTGAAAAAGAAACAGGAAGGGTATTTTATTTTTAATGAAGGGCCGCAAGATGGTTCTTTTGTAATACTTAAAATTAAATGTTTGTTTTAATGTGTACATAGTATATATAATGGCTAAACTGTCTTCATAGGGCTGCAGAGAAGAAAACATGTCCCATTAATGGCTGTATCTACCGTCACAGTAAGATCTTGATACTAAATAGCATCAAGGTACTTCTGTGACTATTCCTCACCTCGGTGGTGTTGCTAGCAGCTGTTTTGTGGGATGCTCCGCAAACTGACCTCACCCCGTGCATCCAAACTTTCTGTATGGGTGGAATAAGAGACACCCTGCCACCAGCCCCTGAACTAGCTCCCATTCCCTAAATTGGTTGCATTCATGAACAAGATGCTACTGTCCTGTTACCTGGTATGATGAGGTACTAGCTTTAAAGTTTTACAGTAGGTGGGGATCAGACCTCTGCCTACTCAGGCTTGGTCTACCCTATAGAGTTAGGTTGAAGTAAGGCAGTTTACGTTGAACTAACTATGTCAGTGTCTACACTACAGCCTGCTCCCGCCAATGTAAGTGCCCTACTACACTGACATAATAACTCCACCTCCACGAGAGGCGTAGGGCTTATGTCGGTATAGTTAGGGCAATGTTGGTGTAGACTCTGGGTTACTTACTCCTGGAGCCGTGAAACTGACGAGAAAGGCTGGTAGGTTCCCTGCTCAGAACCCTGGGCCTGGCCCACAGCTCGGGCTGTCACCCTGTGGTGTCTGTGTGGCTCCAACTAGAGCCTGGCTTCCCCCCGGGCTCCCAGCTATCTGATCCCAGGGGGCTGCTGCCCTGGCTCTCCTCTCCCCGCTGGGAGCCCTGCTGCCCTCCAGGCTCCCAGTGGGCTGCTGGCCCGTGGGGAGTCCTGCTTTCCCCGGCTCTCTGATCTCAGTCGGGCTGCTGCCCGGGCACCCTGCTCCCAGCCCAGCTGCTGGGTGCTGAAAGCCCAGGCTCCCAGCTCCGCAGGGAGTGCTGGTAGGCGTTGTGCTGTGAAATTGAGCCTGCATGGGGCTCATAGCGGGGGCTGTCACCCCAGGGTGGATGGGGGGCTCCAGCTGTGAGCCCCGCATGCCTGTCAGCGCCTCACACTGCCCCATTGCAGTCGGTGCAAGTGTTCCTGGTGAGAATGTGCTCCACTGGCAGGAGAAGGGTAGTGTGGACACCACCAGCTTATTGAATTATTGTGGTGGCTGTAGGTCAACCTAAATTAAGTTGACCTCATATGTAGTTCAGCAACTAACCCTTGAAACAGAGACCATTGATTAAGTACTTCCCAGGAGCCAGTATCTCATAGCAGGCTATGGAGAATGCCTGGTATGACAGCGAAGCTAACATTGCTCTCCTACCATGGTTATAGTTGCTTCCTATTACTGTTGATGTATATCTGGAGAACAAAAGTATAAGCACCTGTATTTACACCTATTTAATCAGTCCTTGCTTAGCACTCCCCCCTCCCGTTGCTGCATTCACTACACACGTACACACTGCATTCCCATAGGTGGTGCTCTGAGCTAGCTTATTTCCTTCTCTCCTAAGTGAACAGCCAAGTATTTCTCACATTTTTAAGGATCCTAGTTAAGTTACAGAATGGATGTGAGTTTAAAGTTTACCGCTTACAAATATACTTACCTTTTAAACAAAAATCCTTTAAAATTAGTTCCTCTAGCTGCAATGTTCTGAATTCATTTACCCTGCTGATGGCATCACTAACCTCAGAAAACTCTACTGTAAGCAAAGCTTTCTTAGGGCACATTCCCACTCTGGGTAACAGAGCCCAAACTTCAGCTTGAGCCGAAATGTCTGATGTTAGCACCATAGTGTGAGACTTGTGAGCCGGAGTCTGTAGACCTGGGCTCTGATACTTGCCACTTCAGCGTTTGTGTGTGTGTGTGCAGTGTAGACATACCCTTCGAGCCCTGCGTCGAGCACTCATTACTCAGACAATGCTCAGTGGAAGATTTGCTTGAATAAGGGGAGTTGAGTGGAGGCCTTATGTGACCACAGTCAGCAGCAGTAACGTGAGGATCAGAAAGTGGGTTATACTAGTTAAACAAGGAGGCCAGTCTTCAGATATCTTGTTTTAAAATGTAAACAGATGAGTTAATTTTTTTTGAACTCTAGTCTTCCCCACCATATTTTGTCAGCTTCTTTTCCTTAGCCTCTCAAACTTGCAATCTTTGACTTTTCTTTGTCCTTCTCGCCCCTAGGATTTTGCCAAATCAGTCACTTATACATAATCTTCAAAATCCGCTCCTTCCTCTGCATCCATCTTGCTAAAACTCTTGTCCGTGCCTACGTCATCTCTTGCCTAAACTGTTGCAACTTTTTCCATTCCATTCTCCGTAGTTCCAGTTCATGCAACACACTTCCTTGCCAGTAGCTCTGATCTTGGTCCTATGTTTGAGTTCCTTCACAGTGCTCCCATCTCATTTGAACGTCTCTTCCTCAGATCCAAGGCTCTTCATGATGGTGCTTTTATGCAGGACTTTGGAGCTGGGCTCCGGGCAAAAGCCTGCAGCTCCGGGCTCTGCCCCAAAGTTCTGCTTTTTTGTGTACCACTGATTTTCTCTCAAGATGTCTCTTTATACTCCGCTTGCCTTGCCAATCCCAATTATATAATTTTAAAATGTATTACATTTTTAAACTAGTCTGCATGTATGTTCTCTTACTGGTTTAAATGTTGCTGTATTGTTCGGCTTTCTCAAAAGCTAAGTGACAGAAGATGCAACAAT
The DNA here is from genome assembly GCF_013100865.1 of Trachemys scripta elegans. Taxonomy (NCBI): domain Eukaryota; kingdom Metazoa; phylum Chordata; order Testudines; family Emydidae; genus Trachemys; species Trachemys scripta. The sequence continues at coordinate 9,715,950 of NC_048300.1, read as the reverse complement.
ACTGAATTAGAACAGGATAGATTGTTCACAATTTGAGAGCTGTTTTTTTCCCCTCTACCGTTTTCCTGTTTAAAGGTTTAGTTTATTTCCCAGTTCTCTACTCTGAGAGAGGAAGTTATGGGGGTAATCTTAGTTGTCTTGGTTATTTGACAAACCAAAAAAAGATATGCAAAGAAGTGATAGACATTTTTAATAGTTTTTAGCTCTTTTAATACTGTTTCAAAATGTAATGATCTCATAAATAGCAGTTTATTAAATAATCAAGCTCTTCTGTTCTGTAAGTTGTCGTGTAATCACACACCTCTTCCCTACTTTAAAAAGGAATCACTGATCTTGTGTGTGACCATCTTGCAACAATTGTAGAACCTACAAACACTTTCCTCCCTTCCATTCCTGTTGCAGGTTTAAATATTATCCATTTTAGAGCAGAGCCTTCTTTTGGCTTCAGTAATTATCTTAGGCAGGGATCAGGGCTCATTGGTTAAATCAGGTTAGTTTTTTCTTTGACCTTTTTGTCTTTGTGGATGGAGTAAAAATATTCTTTTAAATTGACTAAAATTAAGTTCACCTCTACCCTGATATAACTCTGTCCTCGGGAGCCAAAAAATCTTACCGCGTTATAGGTGAAACCACATTGTATCGAACTTGCTTTGATCCGCTGGAGTGCACAGCCCTGCCCCCCTGGAGCACCGCTTTACCGCGTTATATCCGAATTTGTCGTGTTCTATCGGGGTAGAGGTGTAGTAGTAAATACCTTCACAGGATGTACCATTATATTGAAAATTTCCATGCTTACAGGTAAATATTTTGTTGTTTTCCATATCCATCTGATTCAGTTTTTCTGTGGAGAAGATTGTGTATAGTAGGTGGAATGGAGATATATGTAGCATTGGCGTGCTTGCAGTGCCAGTATCTACCCATACTGTTGCTCAAAAACCAGAAACAGTGAAAAATAATCTTATAGTAATGATCAGTTATAGTGAAAGCATAAGGTCACTTTGATGCACTCTGTGATGTTATAATTCATTAAATTTCAAGGTTTGACTTTCGGTCTTTTTTGTGGGGGGAGGGAACCTAGATTGAAAGAGGCTTTCTGTAATTTCATTGTGTATGAAGATGTTTGCTTTTAAGAGTGGTTCATAATTTCTGTTTTGATATTTTAGTCTATATTAAAACTTAATTTCCCACTGTTTCCTCCATGTGTTCCATCCTGGTTTGAGTCCCCCTTGGTGAATCAAAATCAAGCATCTGTGACATTTCCATCTGTTGTCACTGAGCAAAACTGACACCCAAGAGTATTCTGAAATCCCCAGATGGTCTCAGAACTACAGTTGCTGAAAAAAGTACTTACGGTAGAGACTTGTACAACATCGGTAACATACCTGTATGCTGAGGAGCAGATTCTAGAGCCTCTTGTGATAACTGGGTATTCACGTTTATCTTAATTGTGAGCTCAACATAAAAAGTATGTGAAAGTTCATAAGATGTCACAATAATAATGACAAATATTGGTGGGAAAAGGGACAAAAGGAAGACAGACTGAATTAGTCCAAACAAAAAGGCCTAGTGATATAACTCAAGGACTGTGTTAAGATCATGCCTGGAAATGAGAAAATGTAAGACAAGAAATTATTCAAAATCAGTGTGTTGGATTATAAGGCCTAATTGGTGGACAAAAGAACGAGGGGATGGGCTGTTCCACCCACCATTCCCTTTTGGGGTATCTCCTGGGACCCCAGGTCTTTGTCATCCTAATCCTGAGAGATGTCCTGCCCAGACCAAGCCAGAGAGAGGAACCCAGATGACATTGCCACCTCTACTGGCCCCAGCTGAATCCCAAACAACATCTAGGATGAAATGGAATTGGATTTTAACAGTAACAGCTCCAGCTCATCTTAACTAATTTCTTTGCTTTTCTCCAAAAAGACAGTTATTTTACCAACTTTGGTATCATCTAAGGGACTGTCAAACAAGGGTGTTTTTCTTCTAAAACTCTCTCCAGATAAAGGGAAAGGGAGTGAGGGATGTTGTTAAAATGAAAGCCTTACTTAGTACTTTACATTACATACATAACTGCCTTTCCTTCTTTTCTTTATCTTTAATAAAAGGTTAAAAAGGTTTTTTAATAGTGTGTTTGCCATGGTACTAAGCAGGCCAAGGTCTCTGTATACCAAGCCTGAACCTTTTTTAACTCTGCTCAGTGTTAGACAGTGACCGGGTTATGTTACACCTTTGGCTCATATATTCCATCTAAATTAATACAAGCCTTTGCAATTCTTCAGCAATGGAAAGAGACCATATAAAACTGCCTTAACTGGACAGCTGAGGATTCACCTGTCCTTCCAAGATGGTGTAGCCAGCATCATACATACTCACCTCACAGCCCCTGGCATGGGGAGTGGCTGGAGTAGGAGGCATGGCTGTAATGTTGTTGTTATACTCCAGTGACCCACTGGCATAATAAGCTTCGTGCCAAGCCGCATCGGAGCTGTTCTAACTTGTAGCAGGGGCTGAACTAGATCCCTGTCTGGCCTAAGAGATAGTTTAAAGTCACCTTTTGGCCCTTCCCCTTAGGTCCTGAGCACAGATTGCTGGGATTGGGATTGAATAAAGGGCCCTGAGAATTTGATTATAAACAGAGCAGTAATTGTATCGAAGCAGTGTATGTACAGTACAGACCCGTTTACGCGCCAATCTGCTTAACGTATGGTAGCGCCATGCCTCCCAGTGCTACCTATTTAACACATGAGACTCGTTAACACGTGGTACAGGAACATGCTATGTAACGCTACAGATTTGCTCACTAACTCACTGACCTAGAAATCGACAGGAAGTGCGGAGCAGAAATGTGTTGTACGTCTTTACTGCCCACAAGGGGGAGGGAAAGGGGCAGTGCTTTAAGGATCCTCAAAACGCTGCGGCGGCAAAGGACCGTTGTTAAAGCGCTTTAACGTTGCTGCCCTTTCCCTCTCCCCCCTCCCCCCCCCCCCCCCCGAGGCAGTGCTTTAAGGATGGTCCTTTGCCGCGGCAGCGCTCGGCCGCCACGGCAAAGGACCCTGCAGTGCTTTAAGATCCCTGCCCCTTTTGCTGCCTCTTGGCCGCCGACGGGCGGGGGGGCAAAGGGAGCAGCTGCCCCGGGGTCAGCGATTTAAAAGGGCCCGGGGCTTCGGACACCGCTACTGCAGCAGTGGCCAGAGCCGCCCCCACCCCGTAAGTGTCCTGAGTTACTTTCACCCCTGTGTAGTAGTAATAATATTTTTATTAGATTACACATTTGAATGTATATTCTTGCAAAGCACTGTTAACAGATAGGCCTGCAGTATTTGGGATGCTGTGAGTATGTATGTAATCCTAGCTAATTATACATGTGTGTATATATAGATATCTTAAGATATTTCAGCATGGCCCTCTTAACCCGCGGTCCGTTAACACGCGGTCGTGACGGCTTGACTCCTAACATCCGCACGTAAACGGGTCTGTACTGTATTGTGTGTTTCTCTATCCTTCAATATTTACAGCACATTGGGGGCACCAGTGTATAACTGTGCAAAGATGAATGTCCCTTATTATAATTTTTATAACAATTAGATTGTCTGCCTGTTCTTCTAAGTAGTAAATGCACTCTTGCTAAATGGATGGGAATCAATTGGGTGTTTTTATGAGATTCACAGCTAGCAAGAAACAATACATTTATTACCCCAAAATGGATGAAGATGAAAAGTTTCAGCTGGTGGATCATTTGTTTGCCATTACTTCTAGAAAAACTGTATTTTGTGACTGACTGGAAGATCTGTTTCTTGAAATATATGGTACCGTTTTCTTGTTTTTCTTTTTCTACCCTTTATATATAAAATTTTGGTTTTAGCACTTACATGGTGCACTTTGCAAGAAGTGATAAGATGATGTTTGCATTTTAAGTCACAACTTACTTTGACAGCAAAGCCTTGTTTAAGAAAACAAAAAACAAAAACCCATAGCAGGAGGTGAAAATACTCTATGCAAAAATAACTTAGATAATTATCCAGTGGATAGAAAAACTTCATAGGCCTTGCAAATAAATAAACCCCCAAGTCAGCTCTTTAATGCAAAGAGCCTCACTTATTAAATGGCAATTGTTGGACATTCCTTTTTCTCCTATCCTATGGCCTAGTCTTCACTTACCGGCTGGTCCGGCGGCACGCCATCGATGTTCTGGGATCGATTTATCGCGTCTGGTTAAGACGCGATAAATCGATCCCGGATCGATCCCGGAAGTGCTCACAGTCGGCGCCGGTACTCCAGCTCGCCGAGAGGAGTACGCGGCATCGACGGGGGGAGACTTCCTGCCGCGTCTGGACCGCGGTAAGTTCGGAGTAAGGTACTTCGAATTCAGCTACGTTATTAACGTAGCTGAATTTGCATACCTTAGTCTGATTTGGGGACTTAGTGGGGACCAGGCCTGTGGCATTTCAACATGCCATACATAAAGGAAGCAAGAGGAGAGGAACTGTCAGTATAAATACCCTGTCTCCAGCCACTTCCCTTCAGCATTTTTTAGTTTCTTTAGAATGAAAACATGGAATTCTCACTCATTCCTCAACTTTGAACAAATATTGTTTCATACTTTTTACTGTGAATCTTAAGGGGGGGGGAAGAGATCATTTAGATAAAGGAAGAGGATGAGGGGGGAAAAGGTTAAAAAGAAAAACATTTAGCTTGGGAATCACCACTGACACTGCAGCTTCCCAGCAAAAAGAGGACAACTGTCTGAGTCATGACCCTACTGTTTGTGTTCCTTTCATGGAACATGGATTAAAGTCTCATGCTGAGATTCACTGTAGGCTTGGACACGCGGCTTGCCTTGTATACTAACTTTACAACTCTTCTACCTCCAGAAAACTTACTGAAATAATGACTGAGAAAGCACTGCAATGATTGATGGCGAACATGCCATTGCCCTTGCAATGTAGCCACAATAATTAAGTAAGTTCTCGAGGCCTTTCAGTGGTGCATCAACATCATTCAGGAGCCTTCTCAGTGCATGTTTGCCATCCAAAAATAGCGAAGAACAATTAGCGATTGTCATAAAAACTGAGTGGCAAAGCAGTGAATTTGATAAAAACGTTGCAACTGTCATTTCTGCTAACTTGGCCTTCAGTGTAGCACAAAACGAGTAATTTAAAGACATAACTGAAGTGTTTCTTACTGGATATACTTCTCCAGACAGATTTAAGCTTGTAAATCCACTTCTAGATACTGCTAGTGAAGAAATAAAGGGAAAATTAAAGGATTAAATTTATCAACAAGGCATTATTGTAAGATGGTTGTTGAACGGAGAAATATGTTCCCACTTACTGCTATTTATTCTGAGTCTGAAAAGTAACTTGCAGAATATTGTATCAAAATTGCTGATTGTAGCTCAGGAATGCAGAGAAGTATAAAGAGGTCTTTGCTCACACAACAAAAAGAAAATGAGAAAGTTGGTAACTTCTTCGATGCAAGCAACCTAAACTTTTAGTGTGTTCAACATGCTACTCAAACCTCTTTGAGGAAAAAGTAACATTAAACACTGCCCTCTACAGCACATTGTGGAAATTAGAAGAGTCTTTGGCCACCACCCATTATTGGCTTATTGAAAGAGGAGGATAAATACCGCAGCATCCCAGGGATAGGAATCTCAGGAAGTTGTCTGTTTGCATCCCATTCCCATAAATATGCACTGAGCAGGAGGAGGTCTTTGATGAAAACATAACCTGCATTTTACACCCAGCCTTTCCACAGAGAAGCAATGAACTTACAAAAGCAACTGAAGACCTGAAGAAGAACTCTGTGTACCTTGAAAGCTTGTCTCTTTCACTGACAGAAGTTGGTCCAATAAAAGATATTCCCTCATCTGCCTAGTCTTTGTAATATCCTGGGACCGACACGGTGACAACGACACTGCAAAAAGCAACTGAAAGAAGTTTGTGAGGGAGTTGACAGATTACAGGCTGATACAACTGTTACCTTGTCAGTGGAAATGTGGCTTGATTCACCAAGAGCCTTCATCTCCTGAGATCACAAGTTTCTATGTCTTTAGTCCCTCTTCCAGCTCTGAAGCTCATATGTCTATTAGATTCCTTTGCAGGATAATAGTGGTGCACCATGTAACCGGCAAATGGAACAGTCATGCTGCTGTCGCTTATGCCAGTGTGCCAGTTACTCCTGGGGGGATTCTGCGGGACTGCACGCCCGGAGAAAATGTCCCCTCTTCCCCCATAGATTTCCTGCAGAAAACAGCAGGGAACCCGTGCGGGGATGGGGAGCGACCATGGGCGCAGGTTTTTTTTGGGGGGGGGACTGCCCCTCCAAACAGAGGGGAGGCATGGGGGGGCACATGGGGTTACATGCCACTGTCCCCACTCATTCCGCAAGCACAGAGCTACCCAGCCGAAAGAGTTTGTGTCTGGGCTCTGCAGCTGAACGCTGCCGCCTGGGTCTAGTGCCCGTCGTGCTCCCCGTGTGTGTGCTGGGAGCCTTCCTCTTTTCTATTCTGTGCAACAGTGGCGCATAGGGACAAGGCCCCGGGGTGTTTCTAGAGCAGGCCCAGCCCTTGCACTGAGTCAGGGTCAGGTGCAGCCTCACTGCCGAGTCCCTATACCAGGGGAGGTGGGGGCTTCAGGGGGATCTCCCACCTCAATGCGGCCGGTGGCTTGTGCTCCCTGCTGCCATGCTGGAGCCACATTCATTTATTGACAAAGAACATTTGGAGAATTTTAAATTTTTGGTGCAGAATTCCCTCAGGAGTAAGGCCTGTAGATTTGCCAAGGCATTGTGTCTCTATCTACACATGCACACATTTCATTCTTGAATGAAGATTTCTTGCCCGAAGTGTCCAAATGTCTGCTAATAGCAGATGATGATCCACTTTGTTGCCTTTAAAAATGTTACCCTAGGTAATTGAGGACCCTTAGTCTTGCTGGAAGTCAATAGGATTTAGCCTCCTAAGTCATTTAGGTGCTCTTGAAAATTTTACTCTTTTTTTAAAGGTTTAAGGTTTGCTTTTTCAACAAGTTCTTGATTTTTATTTTAACAGGGTTTAAAGGCCAGTCTACTCTTGGTAATTTCTTATCCATTTTTCTGCACTGGTGTTAATAATGTTAGCACTCGGGTAGATGTGATGTAGGTGTCTTTTGATATTGTCCTGTGGTGTAGATGCATCCCCAGCATCCTGGGCTTATCACTAATTGTTCACAGCTACTATTTTTGCTGTTTGGTATTTCATAGAGGAATGTGCCTTTTTGTTCAGATCACTTTCCTGTTTTTTTTTCCTCCAGAACTTAATGATTCGCGCAGTTCAATAAGCACACTTATTTTCCCTCAATGGGACCAACTTTATGTTTAAATGTGGTACTTTATGGGTTGTCTTTTTAAGACTCTGGTAAAGGCAGCCTTTCATTTTCTTTCTGCCCAAATAGCCTCCTTAAGTAGAGCTGGTCATGAATTTTTCCACAAAACGTTTTTCTGTTAGGCAGATTTGTCAAAACCCAAACTCTTCAATGGAAAGTCAATTTTGATGGATTTCCCATGTCAAATTTTTTTTGGAAAGTTTCAGAATTGTCAAAACATCCTGTTTGGCATTTTCTAAATGAAAAGGCTGCTTTTTTGGTTTGAAATGACTTATTACATAAGAACGGCCATACTGGATCAGACCAAATGTCCATCCAGCTCAGTATCCTGACTACCGACAGTGGCCAATGCCAGGTGCCCCAGAGGGAGTGAACCTAACAGGTAATGATCAAGTGATCTCTCTCTCCTGCTGTCCATCACCACCCTCTGACAAACAGAGGCTAGGGACACCTTTCCTTACCCATCCTGGCTAATAGCCATTAATGGACTTAACTTCCATGAATTTATCCAGTTCTCTTTTAAATGCTGTTATAGTCCTAACCTTCACAACCTCCTCAGGCAAGGAGTTCCACAAGTTGACTGTGTGCTGTGTGAAGAATAACTTCCTTTTATTTGTTTTAAACCTACTGCCCATTAATGTAAAGTTAATATACAGTAAAACATTTTTAACGAGTCAAAATCTAAACAAAACATTTCCAAATTGTGGAAACAAGATGTTTAGATTGACCAAAATAGATTTTTTTTCGAGATGATCAGTTCACAAACATTTGAGATTTTGACTGTCCTGATATGGGACAAGAAAATGTTTTGAAATCTCAAGTTTTCTTGGTACAGGAAAATCATTTCCTGTCCAGCTCTATTTAAGTTGTGATCTCTATTGGATGAAGGGAGATATTGGACCATCTCACCTACAAGTGTTTTGCATAAACTTCAGGTTTCTTGCACACTTTTCATCTCAATGTTCGCAGCACACGAGTTTTCTATTTCTCTCTGAACTATTTACTTCAGTGCACAGAAGAAATTCTATAACGTAGATGTTAAGGAGACTATCCATGCTAAATCCAATTTGATTAAGCTTCTCTGTAAGTCTCTCAGACTTTGTTACATGGAAAAAATGTTGTTTTTAATTCGCTTTTTAAAAGCCACTGTTGTTCAGTGGATAGAAGGCAATAAGACCTGTTAATAGACACTCAAAAAGAATGATGGTTTTTAGGAAGGGAGGATCCGCTTCAGGGCTTGATACAGACGTGTCTGCTGTGTAGTTCTCTGTTCAGTCATTTACTGTGAACAGCTGGACCTGCTGTTGTCCTTTGAGGTTGCAGTTTTTCTAGGTTGTTATTTAGGGTCAGATTAACTCTCATTTTTTTGCATTGGTCTACTATCTATTTACTTGTACTGGAATTATTGTAGCATGAGAGAAGTTGCGCATACAGCAATGGAAAGCTAGTATCTTTGTCAGCACCATCTCCTATTCTGCTTCCTCCCTTCCTGTGTATTTAGTATTAAAGTTTCCTAGTCTTTGTCCTCTTTATAAATTAAGGCAAGGGGCTTAAGCGTGGATATTTATACCGCCAGTCACTGGTTGTTTTTTGTGCTCTGCTTCTTGGTAAGTGAGGCTATCGGAATTCTTATTGTAGTATAGGAGAAGACGAAAATGACCCATAGAATTATTTGTAAGTAGTCATTCCTTTCTGAAAGAAGTTTAACAACAGCTACCATAAGCGGAACCAATCTGAGCCTGGCCACTGCCATTTTTTCCCCCTCTGCTTTTGAAGAAATTCATCTGTGGCATTTGCCATTTTACCTTTGTGTAGATATTTGTCAGTAACCAGATGCGGAGTAATATAAATTCCAAATATTGAAATAATCCTTGACTTGATATTAAGGGTATATTTATAAATGGTTAATAAATGATTAATACATGTTCTAAGCATGTTAGATATGAGTAGAATGTGTTATAGGTGGCTATAAGCAACCCTACTGATGGCTAATTGTTAGATTGTAAAAAGGTAACAGTTTATTAAAATGGACTAATCATTTATTAACCTTTTATAAACATTCTTAATACAAAGTGTGACCCCTTTCCTAATGTAAAATTAATCAATTATATAGAAAAAACATTAGAACTATGCCCCCGCACTGTGGAGGACCAGCACAGCCATGACTTAGTCAGGTTGGTGTTGTCTTCTTCAAAAAGTCTTCTCATTACACATTCACCAGTTACATTTACTGTAAGCTCATAAACCCAGTTCAGTGGTGCAAATGGACTGATATATTGCAGGGGCTGTAAGATAAGAAATGCATCCTGGTTAAGTCACTGAATTACATTTTTTCTTCTTCTACTCAGATATTGGTTTTGATTGCAGACTGCCTTTGCCCTTCCAAGCGTAGGTACAGAGAAGAAACATCCGGTAAGCACTCGATATGCCATGGATATTCTATTTTTGGAATGATTTATGCCCACTAATGTACATTGTTTTGGTTTTTTTTTTTCATGATAAAGCTTTCCTCTAAGATTCATTGATGGCAGCTGACTAATCCTGACAACAGGCAATTCCTTCATGGATGTCTGACATGTATTTGCTGTTGTAAACAATACTGTGATTTTCATGTCCTTCCATCTGAGGAACTCAAAGCACTTCGTAAACACCAAAGAGTTTAGCCTTGTAACAGCCTTATTAGGAACAGTAGTAGTAATCCCATTTTACAGACACACAAGCTGAGGCTAAAAAACATCCCAAATCAGTCAGGAAATCTGTGTTAGAGCCAGAAATAGAAATAGTTCTGCTGATTCCCAGTTTTATGCTTATCCACAAAATTGTCTAATTTAAAGGTACAAGCAGTCTTGCTCTCGAACAGGATTTTTCCAGTTCCTAATGCACATTCGTTATACAGGCAGACATTACACACTACACTTTGGATCCACGTGAACCTCCCTCTGCAACACTTAAGTGGAAGTTATGTTCACATATGGACTACAGGTTTGGGTATTGTGATGATTAAAGTCACAAAAGGTGTAAAAAAGTTGGCGTAAAGTAGTTTTATAGTAGTTGATTACTTCCGTATCCAGTATGCCCAATTTACAAGTTGGGAAGTTTTCTGCCTCTTATCTCATTACCAGAGCTAAATATTTTGCTGTCGTATCTTAGCTGACACTTTTTTATTGATGCTTAGGAGAGTTTATCTCCATCATCGCTGCTAAAATAGAAGGAGAATGTTCTTTTTTTTTGCGGAGGGGGCGGCTCTGCAAAGGAGGCAGATGTACCTCAAAACATACTTGGCACAGATTTGCTGTGTAAGATGTCCTCAAAGGCATACAGTGAGTCCATGGTGGAAAGACAACTAGAACTAAGGAGTTTCTGGCTCCAAGTCCCTGGGACAATCCAGTAGACCAAGCTGCCTCTTACAGCACAAAGTGCACCATTAATAATCTAATATTATTTCATTATCTTTGTCTGTAGTCTCAGCACATTTAAGGCCGAATTATCCCTTCCAGTATATTTAGATAGCTTCATTACTTTAATGGAAAGCAATATGTGCATCTGAGGGTTGAAACTGCCCTTTCAAAAGGTTCAGAAACGTCTATACAGTAGATTCCACTTAATAGCAGTCCAGATATCTGGTTAATAGCAATATTTTGCTGGGAGCCAATCCTGTCCCAGCGACTTTAATGTTAATGGGATTTGGATATTGGCAACGGGCAGGCTGCTTATTAAGAACATTTTTTGTTGAAGAAAGGACGCAGTTGCAGGCAGGTTTGCAGGGCTGTAGCCAGGGAAGGAAGTGCTGGGACATGTCTTTCCTGGCTGCAGCCCCGCAAACTTGCCTGTGCACAGGGACCCCAGAGGAGATAAGGGGCTATGAGCTGAGAGGGAGGGAGTAGCACGCAGGGGGGCTGCTGCATGGTACCTCTCCCTGGGCTCTCTGGGCTGTCCCTTGCCGGAGGGCTGCACCCAGGGAAGGAAGTGCTGGGATGTGTCGACCCCCAGCCCCCAGAGAGTGCAGGGGGAGGTACCGTGCAGCACTGTGGGCCTGCTGCACACCCTACTCCCTGTAGAAGGCCCCAGCATCTGGGATGCAGCCCCTCTCCCCTCTGCTTCCCTGCCCAGCACTTCCTTCCCTGGTCGCAGCCTTGCAAACCTGCCTTCCACTTATTGACAAATGCCAGATAATAGCAACTTTTTGCTGACAACTGAGGGGTTGCTAATAAGTGGAATCTACTGTATATGGTTTATAAAGAAGACAGTCCTGCAACCTTGTCAGTGTGAAGATTCTTACAGGAAGGTTCCACTCCACAAAAGTAATGGTGGTAGCAGTGGATGCAAAGCAAAAAATCTCAGTCCCCAATGAATATTTAATCATTAATGGTGTCTAGGTCTAGGTTTGATTCTGGAGCACCATATTCCATGAATCTTATCTTGACGTAGTTGTACTGATACCTGGAGGTAAAAACATTGATTTGTATATATGTATATGATTTATGGAATCATAAATATCTCTGCAATGTTTGTTGGTAGGTTTTTGTGTTTGGTTCAGTAGTATTGAAAATAATGAACTGGGTGTCTCAACTGCATCATTTAAAGTGATACTGCCAAGTAATTAGGTCCCACTTTGGCCAAATTTAAAACTTGTGCAGAATATACTTCATGTAATATTAAGACATTTGTCACTCTGAGAAACAATGGGAATAGTATATTTATGACGGATTTACACAAATATGTGCTTTTTGTGTTTGCTAGATTGGCTCTGTAGCTGCAATTACCTAACAAAAAGCTGCTTATGTTCTTGCTAACACGTTTAGGATGATGGTGGACATTCAAAGAACTAAATAAAATTGAGCTACTGTTCACTTGTAATCCATTAGACACAAAATGAAAACAAATATTTTCCTAATAATAAGACAGAACAATTATAGGAAGGTGGAAATTATACCTAGGTTTGAGAGTACAGAGAAACAGAGTAAAATAATAAAATGAGAAGATGATGATGCTACATTAGAATTACACCAAGGATTTTTTCATAAAGAATATTTTGCAATTTTTTGCACTCTTGGGGTAGTGTAGTAACTAGAAAAGAGGCTTTAGCAGATGAGTTGTCCTATGATTTAAACATTTTCAATTTGTATTTTGTTTCAGTAGAGTTGATTGAAAGGGAGAATGCAGAGCTTACAGCAGTAGAAGAGGTGGAAGAAGCTGAAGAGTTTTCAGCAAATGAGTTAGAAGAGGCTGCAGAGGAAAAGGAAGACATTTCAGATGGGGAAGATGGAGCCAAATCAAGTGAAGAGGCCAATTCAAGTGAGGATGGCTCAGAAGAGGACTCTGCCGTTGATGAAGGATCAGGGACAGAAGAGACAGAAGACATCTGTGAACAACAGCCAACTGATTCGGAGACCCAAAGCTCAGTACGGCAACGTAAAAGCCAGGTGGCTGACAATGGACTATAGTTTCCTTGGTGTTTTCCATAAACTCGGACCAAAGAAATATCTGGGGCCCTTCTGGTCTGCAGCTGAAGCCAAACACTTGATTTGTAATTTGTGTTTACGTAAAACAAAACCTCTGCTCTCCATCAGTTGGCTTCTTTCTTCTTTCTTTTTTCTAAGCCAATGTTTGCTCATAGACTTTCATTTTTATAAGCACGCCTTTATATATTATGTTAGCCATGACAATCAAAATCATAAGTATGATTTGATCTGCTTAGAGACTTAAGGAGTCGGGGACATGACCACGGGGATGAAAGACTTGGTAATGAGATGCTTGTTGTTCATGCTTGTGTTCCTTTATAGACACTGCTCTAAGCAGGATGAGGCAAGAGAATTTGAATTCACAAACCTCAAGAAGTAACTTAGCAGGAGTCTTGATTTCCTTTTCTTTCTGTCTGAATATGTTCCTTAAATGCCATAAGACCATCAGGCACATCATAAAACAGCAGACAGAGGCATCTTAATTGTCTTCCATTAAAACAACTTTGTGTTTGGTGATTTTGCGTTCATCAACTCAACTGAAGCACCTTCATTATGTTGCTTTTTTTCTCGTTTTTTTTCTGCTGAATAGTTATTTTGAAACTATGCCATAATATTATAACAGTGACTAGTTTTATTCTATGCTTGAAGAGCACCAAAGCTTCTCAACTGTTGATTATTCAAAGGCATAGTGCACAAGTCAGTCTTATATCAGCTGGTGATTTTAATCATTTAAGGGGTTTAGATCATCAAAAACCTTCGGCTATGGAACATAAACAAGTAGATGCTTAAAATGACATTTTTGAACCTTGGTGGTTGAAAGGGAAATGATTTAGTGAGAGCAAGGAATTTTTGCCAAAGTGTAGCCTTTTTCCTTTAAGATGTTGCAGTGAGAAGTAATTGTGTCTAAGACAGTAAATGCCATATTTCTCACCAGTACAAGCTAGTCATATACAAAGAACTTCAGTATTATTTTTTTGCTGTTTCCAACCCAGAGTAGTTGGCAGTCAGAACTGCTTTAGTAATATTAACTGAAAAATCACTTCTAGTTTCACCTCTAGTGTGCTGGCTTTAATGATGGAAGTAGTGGGAAAAACACATCAGGAAATGAAAGAAATAGTTTTTGGTTACACGGCTATCTTTTGTCTACATAGACATGCATCTGTCAAATTGCACAAAGTGGAAATGGCTCATTAGCTAATCTGCTGACAACACCTCCTGCTGTCGAGTTTATTCAAGAAATCCGCATTTTATTCATTTTAATTGGCATGATTTATATTAAGAATTTTTTTAAATAACCACATCCCATTAAGTGAATGAATATCTGAAGGATAATCCTGTACATTCCCACTTTGGCAGCATGCTGATCCAGATTGCACGATAAGAAGCAGAAAGGTTGTTTCCATCTTTCGTACTGCATATTTAATTACCATATTGCATAAACCCGGCCATCTAACATTAGTCTCTTCATTTCCTTTTGTGAGGAAAAAGGAGTATTCTGTGAGATTAATATGGTTGCCTCCTGGTGTTAGAAAAGGGATATTACCAGTGCATAAAGGTGATTTCTTGGAGACAATCAGTCTTGACAGGGCCAGTTTATATCTGTCTTGGGGGGAGTTTTACTGTTAATGCGAAGATTTTATTTAGCAGAAAGCAATCTAACTTACAGTGTCTCGCTGTTTTTTAAATGTTTCCAAATGTACAACATTTGTTAATCTAGTATAAATCCGACTGTCATAGGGCCTGATTCTGGTCTGTTGTACAAGTGTAAAGCAGGTGTAACTTCACTGAACTCTTGAGCATAAAGGAGATCAGAATTGGGGCAGTGCTTCCTTCTGCATATACTCAGATATTTAGACTGTTCATACGGCCATGAAGATTAGACTCTTTTCTCCAGCACTTAGGATTATAGATAGATGCAGCGAAAGTTCTTAGATATGATGGAAATTAAATTGTTGCAATGCACTAAAATGAGAACAGATGGCTTGGCTTGCCTGGACACAGTCCCCTAAACTTTCAGAAGTGGTGCTAAGCTGTGCAGCCGAGGTCCATTGTCTTTAAAGCGATACAGTCAATGTAAAAAATTACTTTTTGCCTACATCGGTTGCAAGATTACTGTAAATGGAAAAGATTGGGGGGAGAAAAACCATGGTCGTGCATTTAACAGAACTGTATACTCTATTTCACGATTTCCTCTATGTAGTCAGTTTTCCTTGTGTGCGTCGGTAATTCAGACAGCCA
This sequence comes from Trachemys scripta elegans, assembly GCF_013100865.1. Classification (NCBI taxonomy): domain Eukaryota; kingdom Metazoa; phylum Chordata; order Testudines; family Emydidae; genus Trachemys; species Trachemys scripta. Next base: position 9,700,883 of record NC_048300.1, on the reverse strand, counting down.
GATGGGAAAATATTTTAAGAATAGGAAAATATTAAAATCACCAAAACTGGCTAGGACAAGCAGACCAACTGTCATATCTTCAGTGACCTGACTAGGATTCAAGTTGATGACATCTTCAGTGAGTCATGGATTTAAAACTCTGCTTGACCCTGAAAATATAGGGGATTGTGTCCATCAGGAATTCATTGAAAACATTGACTTGTGTTGTATAAAAAGAAAAGGGCATTTCCTACAGAGTAGAGTCCTGAGTTGTTCCCAAAAAAGATTTGGAGGGAGAGAAATGTCCATATTAAAAATGTCAAAAAGTGATGGCAAAGATTTAAAAAAAATTAAGAGCTTAAAGTTGGCCTCATAAAGTCTTCTTGAGGCATCTAAATTAGAGGCCTAATTTTCAAAAGTACAGAGCATCTAGCACCTCCTAGTGACTTCAGTGCAGGATGCTAGGTGTATAGCCTTTAAAAAATCTTCCTCTAGCTTAGCTGCCTAAGAATTAAGTGAGGAGTAACTTTATAGGCACCTGTTTTTGAAAAGCTTGACATCCCGGTGTTGAAAAATCTGTTAATCTTGCGAAAAGTTACACCTCTGTTTGCGTTAACTAAGAGATCTTAACAAATTATATAACAAGCTTATTGCCATACAAGATGCAGGGATTACAAGATGTCCTGAGAAACAGCAAAACGTTAATTACATAAGCTAATTTCTGGAGTCCCTTCTGTTCAAGTAACTCCCGTTGAAGTCAAGGAGCGTGTCACATGTTGTTTCAGCTTTGGGCTGTAGAAAGCGTTCAGTGAAAACTGAAGTCTAAAGAAGACATGAAATCTCAATTCTGTTGTAGATGAAGGGACATAAAGCAAGTGAGACTTGTGCCTGAACAGCAGATCTTTAGGCACGTAGCAAATGGCAGCTGTTCATCTCCCCCCTAGTTACGTTTTGTGTGAATCTGACATTCTGTTTGAGTGATGATACATTCATTTTAAGGTGTTTCAAACATCAGGCCCCATATATGTTGGCCCCTTTATTTCCACACTCCCACTAATAAGGAAGATTAGTGCTAACTTTGGTTTGACAGTTGATCTCTTGTATTGCAAATGGAGTTGAAGTACAGTGGGTCTGAATATTGTATTTATAGAACACTTCAATTCTCAAAGTGCTGTACAGACATTAATAACACCTCCTCAGCTTTAAGAATGTCATTTTTCTTTGTCAAATAGACTTGCAACAAAACAGTAGTGACTCTTGGCTCATGGAGGAAATCTACTGTTTGGCTTAAGTAACAGGTGGTATTAAAGGGCATTATAAAGGGCAGATTTCTCCTTAATGATTGATGTGGTAACCGTGCAATAATAGCAGTGTCAGTCCTGAATAATATATGGAGGGCTTATACCTTCTCACTGAAAAATGTCTTCTTAACCTTAAGTCATGTTAGTATAGTACTGAAATGTTTACGTCAGTATTAGACTTGCAATTTTAGCATCGTCTGTGTTTCTGGATTATTTAAAGGATTAATACCTCTCATTTGTGCCAACTGAGAAGACCGTTTGTCATCTCATCACCTCCGTCCTCTGTTCTGAATCATGTCACAGAAGTAGAATTTGTCCTTGCATTTGGAATATAAACAAAATGTCTTTTGAAAAGAAGCTGTTGTTCACACAGTTGGCTGAAATGGTTTGAGTAAATGTAGCACCGTTAACGCTGGTAAGATCTGCTGATGGGGAAGGCAGACTTTCAAAGGGTGACTAGTGATTTTGGATTCCCAGTTATGAGACTTACTTTTCAGAGACTGGTGCCCAGCATGTTCTGGAAATCAGACCCCCTGAAAGTGTCACAACATGAATATCCAAAAAGTGAGGCATCCACAAACCAACAAGTCAGTCTTGAAATGTTAAGGCTACATTTCTAAAGAGGGAACAAATGAAGCTTTGCCTTTTCTACTTATGCTTCCGATAACGTTTCAAGTGAAATACTAACCTGTGTAAATCTTCGACTATAATTACTCTGTTGGACAACAATTTTTGTTACATGGCTTTTTCATGGAAATGTTATGCAAAATTACTTTTTATACTAAAAATTCTGCGAATTTAAGCCATGGGTATTTGTACTGGAATTCCATATAAATTTTTTTATTTATGATCTGGTTGTGGCTAGTTTTTATTTTTCAGCACAATTACATTTGATTGAAGAATCACACTGTGTCTCAAGGTTGATTTGTAAGTAGTTTATAAAGGATTAATAAATTAAGATGTTTTAATAAATGTTTAATCAGTTGTTAGTTTTACAACACCTGCTGATGTTTAAAGCCATCTATAACACATAGTGGTGGTTATAACATGCTTGTAACATTTATACATCATTCTTAACCCTTTAGGTGTACCATAGATATGAAATCAGACCAATTTAATACTACATTCTACTTACAATTGTCTCTGCAAACCCAATTATGAAGTTAATAGAAGAATTTTCCTTAACCAAATTCAGGTATGGAAATAAGAGAGCCTAAGAACTAGTTGTTTTGGTAATTATTTTTAAAGCAGCAGACTTTGTAATCCCAAATGGCTCAGTATATGGAGACGTAAAATTTGTTTTTATATTCAGTAAGGAAACAGAATTCTTGCAATTCTCTGAAATGCTGACTGTATTTATTCACTGTGGTTGAAATTTGTAGGTTCGTGTTTTGGTACAGAGTTAAAGGTCACTCTTTGTTCATCCAAAGAGTTGCTAATATGGGCTGAAATTTCAAGTGAAAGTAAGACAGCTGATGGGTTTGTGTTCTAATCTTAATACGAAACCAGGTTGCAACTAAATTTCTCTTTAAGGTTTTGCATTTTTCTAATCCAAAACACAGTGAAACATGAGATGCACACTCATGCATATCAAAATATTTTCATATGCCCTTTGGGTGAAGCAGCTGAGTTTTTTGCTTAGCTGTCACCTTGTCACTTGCCGTAGATGAGTGATCTTTCTCTTTATATCTTGTCTGCATGTTTCTCAAATTGACCCATGTGGCCTTTGTGAAGGGGTTTGCTATATTAACTAAGTTTGGTTTGAAGTAGGGTGACCAGATGTCCCGATGTTATAGGGACAATCCCGATTTTTGGGTCTTTTTCTTATATAGGCTCCTATTACCCTCCATCCCCCTGTCCCGATTTTTCACATTTGCTGTCTGGTCACCCTAGTTTGAAGGGTCTCAAAGTCAAATGACCAGTGTGTGTGTTTGGTTATAAATCTGACATCAAACGCCTCTCCTTCATTTTCCCCCACCAATCCATGCTCCCTCCCTCTTTGACTTAATTGACTTCCAGAGAGACTTTCAAATCCAGGTATCCAGGCTAAAGGTGTCTGCATTTGTGGTTCAGTGTGAATATTTTGTACAGCTCCACCGTTTGAATCTCAACATCAAATGTTAGAATCTTGTTCTCCACTATAATAAAAATGTAGCTAGCTGCAATGCCAAAGGCCAGTGTGGAGTCAGCCTGAAAGCACTACCATCCTAGACATTAATAGGGAGCCATTACCATTTATTCAGAGTCTAAACTCTGAGCCTAAGTGAAATATTGAGGACAAAGATCTTTTCAGTTTGGTAAGTGGCTCAGTAGTGCAGGAAAGTGGGGATTTCCTCACGCTTCATCGTTGCTCACCACAGCTTCTCAGGCACTCATTAAACTATCCGGGGCCCGAGAGAGAATACTTATTGAGTAACTGAAGCACTCTCAACTCTTTATCAACACTTATGAAATATTAATTCAGTATTCCCTCAGTGTTTCATTAGACAGGCCTGCTTTGTGGAATGGAGAAGGCAGTATTTTTTTTTAAATAACATTTTTAGTAGCTGGTTCCTTGACTGGTATATGATTATGTGGCTTTAATATATATATATATCACAGGATCTCTTGGACAATTGGAATAGCAGATTACAAATTCCTATCAAATCCTAAATTTTCCTCTTTGGGAATTATGTGGGGGTTTTAGTGGATAAGGATTTAAACCAAGAATTATTCTGTTTGGAGAGTGTCTGTTGGAAATAAACCTGCCATAAAAGCTTAGTTCCCAGTAGTCATTTGCGAGCACACTGTAAATGATGTCAGCTTTGTTGTTCTCCCTTCTCTCAATTACCTGAGGCACAGTCTGTAGAATTTGCTGTCTCGAGAGATCATGCAAACGCTGGCTGGATTTTTATGATGGTCTGGATAATTTTCTGACTATTAGCTACTGGAACACGTCAAAAGATGGAACTTCCATCCCAGAAGAAATTCTCATATTCCAATATTTATTTGTTCTGAATAGGGCCAAAAACTTAAAATATCAAAACTTTGTGTGGAACAAAAAGTTCTAGAAAATTCAGAAACTCGGGATTCAGAAACACCAAAACATTTCAATCAAAATGAGACATGATGAGATTCCCAAATTGAAACATCACATTTTTGTTTTTTCGACCCAACTTGAAACATTTAATTTTGGATCCATTCAACTTCAATCTGGATCCACCTGAACCATGGTGCCTCGTGCCCCCATTCTCCTCTAAGGGCTGGACTGTTCTGCCATGTTACACCTCCCACGATGCATCCTAGCAACTCAGAGAGGCCAGTCCATCATGGGAGGTACAGTCATGCCAGGCAGCCTAGTGCATAGTTTAGAATGAGGTGTGAGTCTCTTCATGGGGCTCAGGTAGAGGTGAGGGGATTTTTTTGGCTGGAAAATCTAAACAAATTTCATTCAAACCGACATTTTCCCAAGGAAGACTTAGTGTCTGTGGAAACCAGACCTTCTTGTGAAAAATATTAGGCCAGAAAATTCCTGGCCAGCTTAGAATCTATGCTACTGATAATAGGGGAGATCAAACTTCAGGGCCTAGGCTGACTGCTGCAGAGGGTCAGTAAGGAGGTTTTTCTCTTGCCTACTATATAGCACAATTAGGTGTATTTTTGCCTTCCAGGTAAGCATCAGACATTGGCTATCATTGAAGTTGGGTCTCTATTTAACCAGCTCTTTTAAATATGGCAGGAGGTGAGATCATCTGAAGGTCAATGGACAAATGTCTGGCTCATTTCAGTAGAGTGTTACTGGAAGCAGCTCAGACTGGTTTACTTTAATAACAGGGTGACCTTTGCCATGGTACAAGGATGCATCTCGCATTAAAAGCAAACATCCTGATTTCTGAGTTATAATCAACGAGTTATAATGGATCCGTCAGTAATCAATTTATCCATGTCTGAGGAGTGTACTTCCCTGGAAGTTGAACATGGTTTTCCTTAGCTGTGTTGGTCCCTGAAAGTGGCTACTTTGTAGGATGGCTTGCCAGGTGGCACTCGTAGAGAAAGTAGCCATCCCACTCCCTCCCCACCTCCTTGTCTTGGGCCAGTATATTCCTCCATGACACACCCAGAATCCATTGGCATGGGGAGTGAGTGAACTATTGCAGTTTCTCTCTGCCTGGATTTTCTAGATCTCCAGCACAGAGCTACAGCAAAACCACCTGCCCAGCTAGTGAACTGGGCAGTAGGAGAGGAAATTAAAATTGCGACTCGCTCCAGCAAAAGTTTCAACTCCAAGAGGGCCTCATTCCCTTTCCTTCCCCATCTTGAGTGTTTAACTTGGCTTTCCAGTTCTTCACGCTCACTATAGGCACTGTCCCGAGAAGTAAGCAAGGGGCTCCTGGTTCCCAGCATAAGTAGTTGGGCTGCAGGGGCACATGCCTGGGATGTGGGAGAACCAGCTTCAAGTCCCTGCTCTGAATCGGATGGAACAGGGACCTGACCCGGGTCTCCCACATGCCAGACGAACGCCCTAACCACTTGGCTATCAGCTCTTCCAAATAGCGAGCAACTCTGTTGAACTGCGGAACCTAACCCCCAATGTGAAGTATCTCCTCAGAGTTTGTGCAGTGAATATAGCTGGAGCGGGGGAGTGGCGTAAGCCGTTCAAGGTGGGCAAAGAAACTGGGCTGTTTTCATGGAGAATGAAGCCTGTTCTCGCATTCTTTTGTTTGGTGTCTAGAAGAATGCTAATGCTCTAGGCCAGAGGTTCTCAAATGATGGTGCACAGACTTGATCTCCAGAGGACCACAGAGTCTTGGGGTTTGGGAGGAAGGAGGGAGGTGGAGAATGCACAGACTGAGGCAGGCGCTGGCTGAGAATCCCAAAAGGCTGTTCCTCTTGCAAACCAGCGTGTGAAATGGAGTGGCCCGGGGAACCTGTGCTCTGACTACGCGTTTCAGTTGACAAAGTTTGTGCCCTGCCCCTTCACAAGAGCTTCCCAGGACCAAATCTCTCCGTTGTAACGGGAGTGCAAAACTTACACCTGGGATGGATGCAGCTTCTTTCTAAATCACCCTAGTTAAGAAGTAGGAGAAAATGCTACATTCATTTTTTTTAATACCCCGTCTTCATGACAGAGTCCTGCAGATTCTGCCAGAAGTCCCTTTTCTGCACTTGTCACTTCCACCCTCTGGTCTCCAGGTAGAGCTCACCGTGTGTGGCTGAATGTTCTCTCTTCAAAGCCCATCAACTCCACCCTGCTATCATCCACCGTTCACTGTGCCTGGCCAGGAAGCCTCCCTTTCCCCCTATCACTGTCAACCCAGCACTGCGCACCTGCCCTCAACTCATAGGTTGCCACTGGGGAAGGTAAAATTTGTGCATCAGTCCCTCACCTCTCAGTCATTATCTTAAATTTCAGTTTGCAACTCTGGCCGCTGCTGGGGAAGAATTTTCAGACCCAGGCCTTATCACTGTTACAGTCTGGCAGAAAAAAGATCCATATAGGAAAGTGATTTGTTTAGATAGGCATGGAAGGGAGGATATACATGGTAGCCAATGTTATTAAGGGCCTGGCTAGGCCAGGCCAGACTTGAGAGGCATGTAGCTATATAAATAAAAGGAGATATGTCTTTCTGATTGAAATGTAGAGAAGTCCCCCTTCCTGACTGATGCACTGGTGCAAATAATGCATATCCAAATGCAACAATGGATCAATATCTGGACACTGGAGCATGTAAAACACTAGACTTAATAATTCTTTGCCCTCACCAGGAAGGGACAGTTTCCAAAGACAACTACACCTCTACCCCTGATATAACTCTGTCCTCGGGAGCCAAAAAATCTTACCGCGTTATAGGTGAAACCGCGTTATATTGAACTTGCTTTGATCTACCAGAGTGCGCAGCCCCGCCCCCCCCCCGGAGCATTGCTTTACCGCGTTATATCCGAATTTGTGTTATATCGGGTCACGTTACATCGGGGTAGAGGTGAATAATATGGAATGCATTGCTTGGCTGGGGTAGGGAGAGGCCATCTTATGAAATTGAACATTACTTTTTTTTTTTTTTTTTTTTAATATCTTCACATGGCATACTGACTATCTTACAGCGGAGGAAGGATGTTTTGTGGGTAAGACATGGGAGTGCTGGGTTCAATTTTCAGCTCTGGCTGTGTGGTCTGACTGTGTGACCTGGGCAAGTCACTTAACTGCCATGTATCAGTTGCCCAGTTGTGATATGGGGATAATCACACCTGTCTGCCTCTCCGTGCTTCTGAGCATAGATTCATTAATGTTTGCAAGGCATTCTGATGGGGCCCTAGAAAAGCTTTTACATAAATAAGTAATTTGGCTAAACAACTTGCTGCAATGCTTTTAAGGAAGCACTGAGGCATTTTACCAAAGTATCAGAGTACAATTACACTTGGATGGTAGTTCATCTGAGAACAAGCAAGTGAACCATCAAAGAACACCCCATCTGATTCTAACTCTTAATCACAGGATTGTCTGTAGAACTTGTCCTCTTTGATTTGCTTCATTAAACAAAGAGCTAATTGGTCCTATCTTTCCAGAAGTGGTATACAGAACACCGCCTCTCCCTTTGCTAGACTTCTTATTTAAAAATGGACTTGCCTGACACTCTGACAAGGGTGGAAGCAGTAGGAACCTTTCTATGGTTGGCCCCCTCCTAGCATACATCTGCCCCTACACTAAAGGCTGATCAGAGGAAGGGTGTGAGAGTTGGTGGGTGGGGATTGTTTAATCACAGGATAGCTGCCTTCTGACACAAGGGCTCCTCAGGGAGCCCTGCTATTCAGGAAGAGTCTGGGGAGCAGCACAGAGGTGTTAACTCTCTGCAGGACTGTGGGTTCCCTGAGCCCCAAGACCTGTGGAGTGACAGCTGCATCCCCTGCAGAGCCTGCATCCCCAAGTGGCTGCTTAGACGAGGACTCTGATGTGAACCTCACAAAATTTCCTGACCCTGTCTCCCTCCCCCCGCTTCCAGCAGGTGCTATCACTACTGTGCCCAATTTGGTGCTTCACCCCATCCACGCAGGCTGAACTAAACCATGCTCTAACCTAATTTGGCCACCTCCAAGGTTGAGAGCTACTGCCAGACTCAGTGGCTTGGCTGTGTGGATCAGACCTGGCTTTGGGAAGCCAGCTTCGCAGGGGACCTGGCGCGATACTTCATCAGCCTTGAAAAAGAAAAGTTCAGCTTCTGCCGAAAAGTGCTAGAACGTAGGGTATAACTCAGCTACTATACTGTTGTAAAAGCATTATATGCGCTAAAGGAACCAGGCCTGTCTGACTTCATAGCCAAGGTGAGTGAAAAGTAAACAAAGAGCATAAATGCAGAAAACTAGGGTTAATATCACTCTGATTCAGTGATCAAGAGCCCTCTGTAGGAACCTGACTAGAACATCCTCTCCATTTTAATCACTGAAGGTGCTTGTAACACAGATAAAGATTTTTTTAAAAGAGCGTATGATTTCTGTCTTCATTGTCTCTCTAATCCTGGGAAAGGGCAGGGTTCTGTGGACAGCCTGGCTAATCTTTCACTGCGGTGTCACTACCATGGTAACTCTCCAGTGTCTGCCAGGGGAGCAAATGAGAAGCAGTGGTAGCTACAGAATAGGATGTTAACATTGCCTTGATGTCTATCCCTTCACCCCCTTCCAATTACATTTGAATGTTTCAATTGGATTGCGCTTTGACTTTGATCAGCTATCTTTGCCCTAGTCATTCCAGCGCGCTCTTTGCCGTGCTTCAAAATGCCATTGTCTTTCCCCAAGGTGACAGCTCAGACCGCGGAGGGTCTCATTAAGCAGACAGAAGGAGAGGTTCATCCTGCAGGACAGCAATTGCATAGGTTCATTAAAATAAAGGAGCCAATTACTTGTAAGGAAGCCGTGTCAGAACTAGCATATATATCTTTGTCAGATGCAGCGAGGAGGGTGTTCAGTGTACTGGCTGTACCTGCAAGAGGCCAAATGAGCAGACCCGTTTTTGATGTGCTTTGTAATAAATTTGGAGGTTTCCCCGGGTCAGAAATGATCAGGCAACAGTAACCACACACTTTATGCATCTCATCGGTAGCCTAAGAGGACAGCTGTGCTGCTTAAGAATAAGGAATGTGGATGGGCAGACTCATAACCCCCCTGTTCTCATGCTCTGAGAAGCGGGATGGGATAACGTGTTCACAGCCAATACAGAAATCTCACTGCAATGCACCTTTGCTGGGCAACATAAATGTATCCTGCCTCGCTGGCTTGAGCTGCCCCACTCTCTACTTGATGGTCTTGGGTTGGTCCCAGTAGGTGAAGCAGACCCATCTTGATGGGGTACATGACAATCCGATACGGATCAGTACTGAGCTGCCCATGGCACCTGGGACACCGATGTATGATCTCGCCTGCTGCTTTCCCAACGCAAGACATAAAATGAGCCCCTATGTGTAGAGGGCAATTGCCACCCTAAGCTAGGAGGTGATGTCACTGAAAAAGCTGCTCATCTCATCCTAGCTCCATCCCGGCCTGGTAGTGCCCAACAATGCTATTCAGAAGCATGTCTATGGCATTCACGTGTGGTAGTCTTGAGTGTGCTGTCCAACATTCACAATATATCAAACTCCTTCTGAAATTAGTTGGACCCCTTCTTCTAAGCCAGTTCCTTATAGCCATAGGGCACAGGTACTTGATGCCTTCTGGGCCTGACATCATTACAGCATTGCTGTTTGGGGAAGGGCATGTTTAAACAGTGGTGCCTTGTGGCGTGCTCTGTAGGTGGTGTGAGTGACATCTCTAACATCTAAATCAGTGAAAGCAGTGCTGCTGGGGAGAGAGAAGGAGCACCAAGGGCAATTATACAGTTAGTACATTTTAAAAAAGCATTTCATTCCACCTTCAAGGCAATTTGCTTGGATTATGGCATATCTTTTCGCAGTACAGCAGAGCGAATTATTTGCTATGAAAATGAATGTGGAAAAAATGTAGCCATTCTTTTCTGCTTGCTGAATGTTCATCTATAATCAAAAGATGTACACAAAGGATACGTCCACACTACCCGCTGGATCGGCAGGTAGCGATCGATCTATCGGGGATTGATTTATCGCGTCTCATCTAGACGCGATAAATCGATCCCCGAACGCGCTCCCCGTCGACTCTGGAACTCCACCAGAACGAGAGGTGGAAGCAGAGTCGACGGGGGAGCTGCGGCCGTCGATCCCGCACCGTGTGGATCCCAGGTAAGTTGATCTAAGATATGTCGACTTCAGCTACGCTATTCTCGTAGCTGAAGTTGCGTATCTTAGATCGATCCCCCCGCCCCAGTGTAGACCAGGCCAAAGATATATAAATTACATCTACATCAAAAACATGGGACAAATTCCGGCCTATCAGGGAAGTAGCTCCATAATGGAAATGCGTGGATATTGCAAATGCAACCTTTGAAATAGCAACGTGCTACTGGATTGTGACCAGTAGTGACCCAGCCCTACCCACTGGCCTTCCTTACCCACCTTATCTCTGCTAGGAACATGAATCGTCTGTTTGAGGTGGGTTCATAGTCACCATTGCTGGTTCAGGGTGGCCTATGCATACGAATGGGTGGACCACGTTTTCTTAGACTCCAACCAGGAGTGTCCGTCCCTGGTTGCCTGTCATGGGACAGCTGTGGAGCAGCTTTCCCATCGCTTTGAGAGGGGGTTGAAACTGAGGTGGAAGGTCTCTCCTGTTCCTTGAGGATTTTGTGGCATATGGCGCTGTGCACAGAGCAGCCAGAATTTGGTCCTGGGTTTACCTTCTTAGCCAGTCTGGACTGAGGTAGGTAGGGTGTGTGTGTGTGTGTGTGTGTGTGTGTGTGTACACGCCGTAGTATGGGAGAGGAAGCATTGGCTTGTGCACCAAATAACTACTTAGTGGCATAAAGCCCGTCTCATTTATGTGACTGTGACTAATGAACTGAAGTAGTGGATGAGGGAGGTGGCATGAACAGCTTGGGAAGAGCGAAGCAGCTAAGCCAGGGGTGGCCAACCTGTGGCTCCGGAGCCACACACGTCTCTTCAGAAGTTAATATGCGGCTCCTTATAGAGGCACCGACTCTGGGGCTGGAGCTACAGGCGCCAACTTTCCAATGTGCCGGGAGATGCTCACTGCTCAACCACTGGCTCTGCCACATGCCCTGCCCCCACTCCATCCCTTCCCGCCCCCTCCCCGAGCCTGCTGTGCCCTCGCTCCTCCCCCTCTCCCCCAGAGCCCTCCTGCACACCACGAAACAGCTGATCGGGAGATGTGGGGAGGGAGAGGGAGGTGCTGATCGGCGAGGCTGCCGGTGGCTGGTATAATTACACCTACGTTAATATTCATCTCCAGTAATTCCTCTCATGAAAGTTCTCAGCAGATGAATACCCATAAGAAGCATAAACCTCTCTCTTGCAAGCCTCTTAGACTAATCTTCCCTTCATATGGGAAAAGCAATTAGAGACATACAGCTTTCTCTCTAAGTGCTGTAGTTTTCTTTAAATGTTTCCCAAGGCTGACCATATGGCCAGCACTACCCGTCCTGTTCGAATCCCTAAGGTGTTTCTCAAAAGATGTTAGAAAATCCCCACTGAATTGTAAGTGTTTTTCTCACTCATCATTGGACCTTATACTCTGGACAGTGTATCCATAAAACAGCGATGTACCTTTAAAATAAGACACAGGCACTGTTTTAAAAAATAGAATCTGTATCGTGTTACAGGGCACTAGGATGTATTGTGATTCAGTTTTTGTTTGTTTATTTACTCTGCAGCCTCATTAAAGAAATATAAGCCACTCTAAAATGCAAATGGTCGGGGGACTGGTGGATGGCTTTGTTTTTTGATTACATGCAATTCCTGATTGGATAGCACATCACAAGTAGCTAGTGGAGCCTGATTCATCAGCGCGTTACTCCAGTTTGAAGCGGGTGTAACTTCAATAGTGGAGTCATGTGGTGAGAAATCAGGCTCTGTGTTGACCTGTGGTGACCCAAATGTGACCTACAGAGCTTGTAGGTAACCTTCAAAGTTCTACTGAACCTCATCCTAGGGGTTGGAAGGATTAGATTTTAATTAAATTCTAGATTTCTCCCTCTACCCTAGTGGTTCTCAAACTTTTGTACTGGTGAGCCCTTTCACATAGCAAGCCTCTGAGTGCAACCCCCCCTTATACATTAAAAACACTTTTAAATATATTTAATACTATTCTAAATGATGGAGGCAAAGCAGGGTTTGGGGTAGAGGCTGACAGCTCGTGACCCCCACCATGTAATAACCTCATGACCCCCTGAGGGGTCCCGACCCCCAGTTTGAGAACCCCTGCTCTACCCCAAACAGCAATGGAAAACATCTGCATCAATAATAATTGACACCTACAGAGCAAGAAATTTGAAAACGTAAGATACATTGTGCTTGTAAGTTACAATTCTCTCTGGCAAGCTGGTAAGAAGAAATTAATGTTATATAGTCAAAGTACTATGATTTAATTTCTAAATCTTGACTTGTTTTACAGTTATTACATTTTAGATAAATAATAGCTATTAGGTGAGTTCATTTTATTTCCAGCTAAGGCATAAATCTCAGTTGATTACACAGTTTCAAAAAGACTTTGCAAATCATTACTTGTAGACAATGTCTTTAGGTTTAGTTCTAAAATAAATTCAAATGTTATCTGTTAAAATGCATAAAAGCGAAAAGTAGAATCCTGCCTAACCTATGCATCTTTATTTTGGGACTGCAACCATATAGAAACCACTAATCCCATCATGCACTGCTCCTCCCAGTATGGAGAGAGATTTAAGGCTAAGGGCCGGACAGGCAAATGAACTGGGGTTGGTGAGGTCTTAATAAATATGGGTGAACATGGAGTTTGGGTATGGGGGGAGGGAAGACACAACCAGGAATTGATGGGGTGGGGGAGGGGAGCTAGTGAGAGAACCAAGATCACCCTCTATCTCTCCCCCCTCCCCCCCCCCCCCTCCCCACCCCCCCCTACCCCCTCCCCCCCCCCCCCCCCCCCAAAAAAAAACTCCAACAACCTTCCACTCACTGTTCTGATCCGCTCAACAACCTCTCCTTTTGCTGGGGCATTCAGCCTTCTTCCCACTGGGGTTCTTACAGGACTGGCCCCCACCCGCTGAGCTTGTGTCTGCAGTGGAGGAATGGGCAGAGGCTTCCGCTGCCCACAGCCCCTCCTGCAGGGGAAAAGAGGAAGCACAGCACCATTGATCTAGGTGTTGATCAATGAAGCAGTGAGAGGCCAGTTTTTCATGTTACGGGTGGTCAGTAGAGGTGGGATTTATTTACATTACAGAAGTGGACTCTGCTGTGCTTGGTGCCGTACAAACACACAGTAAGTACTTTGGGGCAGGTATTGTCTCTTACTGGCTGAGTGGACAAGACAGGGTGGGAGAGAGGAAGGATTATTATCCCATTTTACAGAGGGGGAACTGAGCCACAGGGAGAAAGTCACTTACCCAAGGCCAAGGAATCTGTGGTAGAACTGGGAATTGAAGCCAGATCTCCTGAGTAGGGGGCCTTAACTGTAGACATCCGAGACATCCTCTACCTTTGTGGGTGTTAGATCAGAATTTTTTAGTCTTTAGCACTGACAAGATCTAGAGGTCTGAACAAGACACACACAGACACAGTCCCTGACCTGAGGTACTAGCCTAGGTTAAGCTTTAATTCATACATCCCTATAGTGCCAATATGTTTGCTTATTTATTCATTTGTATTTCTTGTTTCTCCTTTTCCCTACATTGTACAGCTTTACATCCAGGATCTGCCCTGAACCCACTGAGCACATACCTCAAACTGTGAATCAGAATAGAATGGCAAAGTCCAAAGAGAACGTCCAGATTCATGCCAGGATTGTTTGCACATCTTTAAAAGTCAATTCAATTGATTCAGATACTTGAACTTTGGAAAAGTCCCACATTAATTATTTACAGGCTGAAAAATAGAGCTTAAAAAGAGTGGGATGTGAGAAGAGACTTATCCTGCGGGGTCTTCAAAATGTCTGGAAAACCAGTCTGTGTTGGTGATTTTGAACAATACGCCAAGAGAGTTCTTCCAAAAGCAGTGTACGACTATTACCGATCAGGAGCAGACAATCAACAAACATTAGCAGATAATGTAGCAGCATTTTCAAGGTAGGAAAAAGACAGTCACTCTTTAATATGTTGAAAGTCTTTAGTAGGAGTAGAACCAGTTGGGGAATAATTTTTTTCCCTGCCAAAAAAAAAAAAAAAAAAGGAAATGAAAAATTGTTCACTTTCATCGACATTTTTCTTTGAAAAGAGAAAATGAATTAGTTTTTCAGTAACATTTTTTTGTGAACATGGAATTTCTTGAAAATTTCATTTAATAACAAAAAACAAAAATATTTTCCATCCAAAGATGGAAAGTATTTTTGGCAGAGTTGTTGTTTTTTTTTTTTGACCAGCTCTTACTGGGAGCCAGATCGATTTTCCACTGAAGTCTGTAGAAAGACTCCTATTGACTTCAGTGTGCTTTGGAGAAGACCTGTTATAAGCAATATTTAATCTGCCAATTGAGATTTTAATTTTTACACTCGTCTTCACACATCTGCGATATGTTTCAGCCTCCCCATTTTTTCCGGGGGGCAAATTAGAGATGTGGGAAAACCTCAAAACTGGATTGCACTCCAGCAAATTTGCAACCCAAGGTAACTGACACTCATGTTTATTGACTCAGACAAATGTACTAGCAGCAGCAGGTAACAATCTTTAGACCAGTTTCAACCTTTGTCAGATTCTCTTTGCGAGGATGAAATTCAAGGGGATTTATATCATATCTCAAAATAGTGAATCACTGCTCCTCCACTCTGTTATTCAGACTGCCAATGCCGTGCATTCTTGCAGGGCTGCTGAATCAAAGCTGTGTCCTATTGGTCCACCCAGGGACAAACCATAATACCTAGTGCACAGTCTGAGTGGCTAGGTTGCATGCTAGACATCTCTACTAAGGCCAGCCATTACTGGTGGGCAGTCAGAGGACCAGACTAGTTCTGTTGGATGGAGGCCTTTCTCAGGCCTGGTCTACGCTAGAAAATTCAGCGGTCTGGAAAACGCACCAGCACCAGAGACAAAAGCTAAAAAAATAAATAAATTAATGGAGATATCCTATCTCCTAGAACTGGAAGGGACCTTGAAAGGTCATCGAGTCCAGCCCCCTGCCTTCACTAGCAGGACCAAGTACTAATTTTGCTCTAGATCCCTAAGTAGCCCCCTCAAGGATTGAGCTCACAAGCCTGGGTTTAGCAGGCCAATGCTCAAACCACTGAGCTATACCACTGAACTGCTTTTCTATCTGTGCTGTTTTCTTTTCTTTTCTCTTTTTGAGCGTGTGTGTGTCATATTTTGTCTTAAAGAAAACAGGATCAGACTTCAACGACGGCACCAGACCATCTAAACTAACATTTCTCCAAAAAAGGCCAGGTACTACCATCTTTTATACTGTCTAAAAGACAGAGGGACATTCCCAATAAATAACTCTGTGCAGCTAAAGGGAAGAGAATAAGGGATATGGCTAAAATGAAAACCTTACTCTTAATATTTTGTATTTCTAATGCTGAAACAGTTTTTTCCTTCTTTTTCTGTATCTTTAATGAAAGATTAAAAAGATGTTAATGGTGGTGGTTATAACCGGAGAAAGCCAGCCATAACTTGACGTGAAATTTTTGGACCACACTTAGCCATTTAATATAACAGGAAACAAGGGTTTCATTAACATCTTGTCCCTTGATGGGTTATCACTACGACATATAGAGTATAACTGATGCCTATGGAAGACATAACAGGTGTGACCCTGCCTGTTACAACATAGGACAATGCAGATAGCTTATCTCTATTACTTGAAAACTAATTATTTTTAATTGTAAGTCCCCTTTGGATGTTCAGCCAAAAGGCTCACTCAATTAACTGCTCAGTTTTTTCCTTAGCAAGTGTTTATTGGCCTATTCATATGTGACAAATATTCTGCATTATATGGGATTAATTACCTTGGATGAGTAAATACCATTATATCAACTTTTAGAAAGGATGAAATGCAAACACCCATTAACAATGCTCATTCCCACTGAGGTCAATGGGACTTCTGCCATTGACTTCTCTGGGAGTGGAAGCAGGCCCAGTATATTTTTTCAGTGTTACTTTTTATAGGGAGGAGTCTTTACTGTTGGGAATTATTATTGGAAAAATCCAAAACAGCAGTTGTGGTTTAAGACTAAGAAAAACTGGCTTTGTTATGGTGCTATTCGACACTAGACCTCAAAGCACTTTACAAAGAAAGGTAGTAATCCTTGTCCACCTGGGGAAACTGAGACCCACAGCAAGGTGAAATGACTTGCCCAAGGTCACCTAGCAGATCAGTGGCAGAGCTGGGAATAGCACTCACATCTTCTGAGTCATAGTCCAGTGCTCTAGCCACTAGGCCATCCTACCATATTATATTTAATATGTGCAGCTAACAACGTCCTTTCTATTTGAATGCTCATTCTCCATTTAGGTGACTGTCAGGTGCTTACCTACTCCTGTGACACTGTAAAATCAAAGGGTTTTTCACTGGTTGGGTGCTAATATATATGTAATTGTTAGAACTTATAGAGGCACCTTGAGAATATGCGATACTCCCATTCCCTTATCCAGGGGTTCTCAAACTGGGAGTCGGGACCCCTGAGGGGGTCAGAAGGTTCTTACATGAGGGGGTTGTGAGCTGTCAGCCTCCACCCCAAACCCCACTTTGCCTCCAGCATTTATAATGGTGTTAAATATATTAAAAGTGTTTTTAATTTATAAGGGGGCGGGGG
Organism: Trachemys scripta elegans; assembly: GCF_013100865.1. Taxonomy (NCBI): domain Eukaryota; kingdom Metazoa; phylum Chordata; order Testudines; family Emydidae; genus Trachemys; species Trachemys scripta. The sequence continues at coordinate 9,683,778 of NC_048300.1, read as the reverse complement.
TCGCACTCAGAGGCTTGCTGTGTGAAAGGGGTCACCAGTACAAAAGTTTGAGAACCACTGCCCTTATCTATGCATAGGTATCAGGAAAGGTAGTAGGTTGGCATTTCTACGGGTACAAAGTTAATGTAGTTTGGGTGCTTTGTTTGAGAAGTGTAACCTTAACTGCATTCCTGGATTTCTAGTGCGTGTAAGTATTTTTAAACGCTAATGTTTCTGAAAGGTAACGTGCACTCGAAACACGGATGAGTGTCTGTAACCTGAGCTTCACCGCAATGATGTTTTTCTGCGGGATTCTGGAATGATTCTGAAGAGCGCCTGTTACACAGCGTTGACAATTCACCTCAGCTAAGGTTCTGCCCTGTTGTGTTTTGAAGCCTATGGAGAAGGCTGCCAAATATAGGGTGACCAGATGTCCTGATTTTATAGGGACAGTCCCGATTTTTGGGTCTTTTTCTTATATAGGCACCGATTATCCCCCAGCCCCTGTCCCGATTTTTCACACTTGCTGTCTGGTCACCCTAGCCAAATATGATAATAGATTTTAATTTTCCAAGCAAATGCTCTCACGTTGTGACTCAGTATTTATCAGGCCAGAGGCCCATGGTGACATGTTGAGAAGGGATGTGCAAATAGCCCAATTGTATTGTACATGTTTAAAGCTTTCACTGTACTTTGGGTTGTCATGTGTGGTTGGGTGAGTACTATCTCCAGTCAATATCCTTCATGTTTCTGCCACAAGGCTGAATAAGGACGGATGGTAGTATTGGGTTCTGCTCCTGATTCTGCCACAGATGTCATGGGAGCAAATTATGGGTTGTGCTTCAGTAAACCACCCATTCCGGTCGGGGGGAAAAAAGGGAATCCTACTTCTTTAGCTCACAAAGTCAGTGTTGCAAAGATTCATTAACGTTGAACTTTACTTATGAAACCCCTAAACCTCCCATCGCCTTCAACAGAGGCAGAATTAGGCCAATACTTCTGAAAACCCTACCCTAAAAATCCAGATGTCACTTATACCTTGAAGACAAAGGAGTCTGGACTGACTGGCTTTAAAATTCAGGTTTTTTAAACTGCAAAGTAACAGCACAAAATTGAGACTGAATCAGCCCTTGGAAAGTGCATGGGAAATGCACAGGTTGCTGTTTTAGTACATGATGCAATTATTTAGGTACATGCAGGAAATAGTTTCAGTGCCTTTAAATGTGAATTACTTTGTTGGATTAGGTTTTTTTTTGTTTTTGTTTTTGTTTTTTGGTCAACTCCATGGCTGCATTAAGTGACAAATGATTAGAATGGTTATCAGTGAATGTCCTAGCAAGAGAGCAATTACTTTGGGATGTGACACCGCTAATTTGGTATGTACCATGTATGCTTCTGGAGGAGTGGCAAGCACGTATAATGGATTATAAAATGCTAGTTTTAGCTTTTAGGCAATGAGAAGTTTGAGTAACTTCAAATGCGCTTAACATATAATCAGTTCACTGGCGTATAAATGTCCACGAGAGACCAGTTTTTATGCTAGTCATAGTAACTTTCTTGTATTCGTTGATTTTTCAGTGATTGTTAACACCGATCAAGAACACGAGTCCGTATTGCAATAAGAGCCAAGGTTCACATTCTAATGTCAGGACTTTATTGCTAATAGTAGAGCCGTGGGATAACATGGTGGTGATTGTTGTAAAGATGAGATTTTTAAGGTCCGAGAAGATTTTGGGATGTCAGAGCACGTCATCCCTACAGAATATGACCTTGCTCACCTTGCATTTGTTTTTATCTCATGTCCTTCCAAGGTTGTGCTGCCTGGTGATTAAATTCACTCCTAAAGTTTTCTAATTACCAATCGGGGTGAACAGAGAATGGATTTTAGGACAAGGTCAGGGTGTCTTTGGCTTGATGGCACTCAAGAAATCAATCTGAAATCTCTTCTTTCAGCATTTTAAATGAAGAGCGGAGGGGGAGGGGAATCAAATCTCTGATAACCTGTTGTGACACACTCTGCTATGGACTTTCCAAAGGCATTTGGAACAAGAGACGTTATCCTCAGGGACACGTACATGGAACAATGACCGCTTGTTTACCAAAGAGACAGCAAATGATCATTGCCTTGTGGCTAGGTATTAAGGTCATTCAAATGACTGGACATATATATTGGGGAAGATTGAGAATGCAGTCAGGTTCAAGCATGTATTTATATTCAGTTAAAGAAAAAAGCTGGGAATGTTTAGTATTTTATACAGAAGTTCAAAGGAACAAAGAGGAACATTGCCTCTGGAAAGCCAAAGTACTTCACTGAGTAGCAACAAGTCACCTCATTTGGCATCTTCCTCTCCAAGAGGTGTGTTTGAACTGGGGGTGATTTATGGCTTGCGCTCACGTACTCTGGTCAGCATCTTCCTTAAGCCTGTCATGTGTAAATTCTCAGCACCGAGTGCCTGCTGATGGAGGATAATCCCATACTGTGTAGAGCACATGTAGGAATTCCATCACACTGCACTGGGAGACTAAAGAATCTACTATGAACACGTGCATCATGCTATCACCGCATCGATAGCAAAGGGTGAATGAAATATTTTCTTGTTTCTACTCCAGAGGGATCTCCAGAGAAGCGGGTGGATGTACCCACTATTACATGGCTTGTTTGAATAAATCTATGGAAATTTCCACCGGTCTTTCCCCAAGAGGTTTATAGGTTTTTAATGAGGATACGCTGGCTGCATTTCTGTGATGTCTGTCATCTAAGGATCTACAAGTGCTTTACAAAAAAATTAACGGGTTCAATTCAAAACAGCCTTTGAGATCTAATACGTTTCCTCTGGGTAACTGCTGAACCGTGCACAGCACCAGCCGCGACAGTTTAGGACAGGAAGTGCAGAGCTGTAGAGGGAAGTAAGGTAGCAGAATGAGTTAGAATGTGCCTGGGATAAGAAGCTTGATTTCACAGTATGTTTATCTAGCAGCACAGAGCTGGGACACTAACTAGCACTGACTCAGGCCTGGTCTACACTAGGCGTTTATGTCGAAGTTAGCGCCGTTACATCGAATTAACCCTGCACCCGTCCACACCGCGAAGGTATTTAGTTCGACATAGAGGTCTCTTTAATTCGACTTCTGTACTCCTCCCCGACGAGGGGAGTAGCGCTAAATTCGACATGGCCATGTCGAATTAGGCTAGGTGTGGATGGAAATCGACGCTAATAGCTCCAGGAGCTATCCCACAGTGCACCACTCTGTTGACGCTCTGGACAGCAGTAAGAGCTCGGATGTTCTGAACTGCCACACAGGAAAAGCCCCGGGAAAATTTGAATTTGAATTCCTTTTCCTGTCTGGCCAGTTTGAATCTCATTTCCTGTCTGGACATCGTGGCGAGCTCAGCAGCACTGGCAACGATGCAGAGCTCTCCAGCACTGATGGCAGTGCAATCTCAGAATAGAAAGAGGGCCCCAGCATGGACTGATCGGGAAGTCTTGGATCTCATCGCTGTGTGGGGCGATGAGTCCGTGCTTTCCGAGCTGCGATCCAAAAGACGGAATGCAAAGATCTATGAGAAGATCTCTAAAGACATGGCAGAGAGAGGATACAGCCGGGATGTAACGCAGTGCCGCGTGAAAATCAAGGAGCTGAGGCAAGGCTACCAGAAGACCAAAGAGGCAAACGGACGCTCCGGATCCCATCCCCAGACATCCCGTTTCTACGAGGCACTGCATTCCATCCTCGGTGCGGCCGCCACCACTACCCCACCACTGACTGTGGACTCTGAGGATGGGATAGTGTCCACGGCCGGATCCTCGGACATGTTAGCGGACGGGGAAGATGAGGAAGGAGATGAGGAGGACGAGGCAGTCGACAGCGCTCACAACGCTGATTTCCCCGACAGCCAGGATCTCTTCATCACCCTTACAGAGATCCCCTACCAACCCTCCCCAGCCGTTACCCCGGACACAGAATCTGGTGAAGGATCATCCAGTAAGTGTTGTAAACATCTAAACATTTATTTGTAACAGAACATGATTATTAACAATTTAAAAAATGGGTTTCTCATGATTAGTTTGATTAACTTAACGGTTCAGTCATGGGCAGTGCAACTATTTGAAAAAAATCTAGCAATGTCCGGTTTTGCATGATTGTCCTGCCCAAGCCGCTCTACTGTTTAGTCCCTGCTACTGCAGCTACAGTAAGATGCGGTCTATATGTCCGGGGATGGAGCAGAAATCCTCCTGGGACATCTCAAGGAAGCTCTCCTGCAGGTAATTTGAAATCCGCTGCATTAGGTTCTTGGGGAGAGCGGCCTTATTGGGTCCTCCGTAGTAGGACACGTTGCCGCGCCACGAGACTAGCAAGTACTCTGGAATCATTGCTTGGCACAGCATGGCGGCATACGGCCCTGGTCTTTGAAGGCTTTCCCGGAGCATTCTCTGTCTGTCGCTCTCAGAGATCCTCATGAGGGTGATGTCGCTCATGATGACCTGCTTTGAATGAGGTAGGGGAATGTTAGTGTTGGGACTGCTTTACCGTTCCTTTACAGAACTGTAACCGCTGGTTTGCAGCCACGCGGTGGAGGCGGGAGAGGGTCAGCCGAAAGGGATCGTTCCCGGGGACAGCCGCGAGGGTGTGGGACAGGAGCAGACTTCCTGCTTGCCGGATTGCTGGCAGCAGGGACCGACATTGATTTCAATGTGAAATGAGGCCATTGCTAATATTAAAGTTTTAAGCTGCCACGAATCTACGGCTTACCATGTCTGCGTGCAAGAGCAATTCCGTTGTCCTGACAGGGTTCTCAAAAGTGCTCTGCAAAACCCCAGACACTGAATGCGAAGGCCGAGAATTCGACCTTGTGCTGAGTGCGCATGTGATAGGTGCTGTGCATGGTCCTGTTCACAGAGAAAGACTATGTTCTTTGTTCACAACTACATTTATCTTTCTGAGGAATTCACTCCCTTTTTCCCATTCCCACAGCCCCATCTGCGACTGTCTCACAACCTAGCCTGTCATCACACTCCCAGAGGCTAGGGAGGATTAGGCATAAGAAGAAGAGGACACGGGAGGACATGTTCTCAGAGCTTATAGCCTGCTCCCGAGCCCAGGCAGCACAGCAGACCCAGTGGCGGGAGAACTTGTCCCAAATGCACCAAGCCAACATGGATCGGGAGGAGAGGTGGCGTCAGGAAGACCAGCAGGCGACTCAAACTCTGCTTGGACTACTGAGGGAGCAAACGGACACGCTCCGGCGCCTTGTGGATGTTCTGCAGGAACGGAGGCAGGAGGACAGAGCCCCGCTGCAGTCCATCTCTAACCGCCCTCCCCCGCCACCAAGTCCCATACTCCCTTCACCCAAAGTGCACAGAAGGAGAGGCGGCAGAGTCCCTGCTAACTCTCACTCCACCCCTGCAGAGAGCTCGAGCAGCAGAAGGCTCTCATTCCCCAAAGTTTGACAAGTTCTTTCCTTCCCGCCTGACACAAGCCCCCGTCCAAGTTTCACTTCCCAGTCCCATGTGTAGTTGATAATAAAAAATATGTTTCTGTTAACTACTGTTTCCATCATGTTCTTTTGGAGGAGGGGGGGGAAAGGGGGTTGGTAATTGGACAGGACAGTCACCTTTGGCAGGGTACATAGTAGGGGGCAGGCACAGCAGCAGGGCACATACATAGTGCAGTGATGCAGTGACTACTTACCCTGGTTAGTCTGGGAGGTTCTTTTCATGTTATGTGGTGGGGGGTGGGTTGCTCTGTGACTTTGTGTCAGGGGAGGGCAGTTAGAGATCTTAAGCGGCGGTCCTTAGGCAGGATCACAGAGCCACACAGCAGGGGATCTGTAACCGTCCCACCCCTGCCACAAACTCACATATACCCCCCATACACACAGTCCGTATCAGGAGGGGTGACAGGCTCCGTTGAAAGAACCATCCCACCGCAGCGGAGCCTGTCAGTCCTTGAGTTTAGAAGCTGCATTCGCGCGACTACACTACACCCGCTCCGCACCACAGTCTGCGTCCCAGTTTTAAAAAATTCCCGCGAAAACAGTATTAAAGAAAACGGTGTGCTTTAACAAAGTAGAACTATTTTTATTTTGAAACGTGTGTTGGAAGTGGGGTGAAGGCTTCTCTGTACACAAAATTAGAAAGTCACAGGTTACCCTGCTCACTCAGGAACTTTGCTTTCAAAGCCTCCCGGATGCACAGCGCTTCCCGCTGGTCTCTTCTAATCGCCCGGCTGTCTGGCTGTGAGTAATCAGCAGCCAGGCTAATTTCCTCAACCTCCCACCCCGCCATAAAGGTCTCCCCCTTGCTCTCACAGAGATTGTGGAGCACACAGCAAGCTGCTATAACAATGGGGATATTGGTTTCGCTGAGATCACAGCGAGTCAGCAAGCTTCTCCATCTCCCCTTGAGACGTCCAAAAGCACACTCCACCACCATTCTGCACTTGCTCAGCCGGTAGTTGAAGAGTTCTTTTTCAGTGTCCAGGGCACCTGTATAGGGCTTCATGAGCCAGGGCATTAGCGGGTAGGCTGGGTCCCCGAGGATGACTATAGGCATCTCCACATCCCCAACAGTTATTTTGTGGTCCGGGAAGTAAATACCTTGCTGCAGCCGTCTAAACAGACCAGAGTTCCTGAAAACACGAGCGTCATGAACCTTGCCCGGCCATCCGACATTGATGTTGGTAAAACGTCCCCTGTGGTCCACCAGTGCTTGCAGCACCATGGAAAAGTAGCCCTTTCTGTTAATGTACTGGCTGGCCTGGTGGTCCGGTGCCAGGATAGGGATGTGAGTTCCATCTATGGCCCCACCGCAGTTTGGGAATCCCATCGCTGCGAAGCCATCTATGATCGCCTCCAAGTTTCCCAGGGTCACTACCTTTGGCAGCAGTACATCAACGATTGCCTTGGCTACTTGCATCACAACAACCCCCACGGTAGATTTGCCCACCCCAAACTGGCTCGCGACTGACCGGTAGCTGTCAGGCGTTGCAAGCTTCCAGAGGGCTATGGCCACTCGCTTCTGGACAGTCAGGGCTGGTCGCATCCGGGTGTCATTGCGCTTCAGGGCAGGGGACAGCAACTCACAAAGTTCAAGGAAAGTTCCCTTCCGCATGCGGAAGTTTCGCAGCCACTGTGATTCATCCCAGACCTGCAGCACTATGCGGTCCCACCACTCAGTGCTTGTTTCCCGTGCCCAGAATCGCCGTTTCACAGCATCAACATGACCCATTGCCACCGTGATGTCCTCGGCGCTGGGTCCCCTGCTTTCTGAGAGGTCTGTGCTACTCTCAGACTTCAGGCCATCACCGCGTTGACGTAGCCTCCTCGCCTGACTTTTCTGCATCTGCCTCAGGGCAACCTGTATGATAAGCTGCGAGGCGTTGAGAGCGGCCACAACTGCAGCGATGGTTGCAGCGGGCTCCATGCTCACAGTGCTGTGGCGTCCGCGCTGTCAATGACTTGAAAAGTGCGCGAAATGATTTCCCGCCGGCGCTTTCAGGGAGGGAGGGAGGGCGGGAGTGATGGACGGATGACGACAGTTACCCAAAAGCACCCTGGCCCCTTTTTTTTTTACCCAGAAGGCATTTGCGGCTCCACCCAGAATTCCAATGGGCGGCGGGGACTCCGGGAACTGTGGGATAGCTGCCCTCAGTGCACCGCTTCCAATGTCGACGCTTTCCCCGTTAGTGTGGACTCACAAAGTCGAATTACTGTCCTTAGTGTGGACACACACGTTCGACTTTGCAATATCGATTCCAAATATTCGATTTAAGTAAAATCGAACTACTCTCGTAGTGTAGACAAGGCCTCAGAGGGAACAAAGGAGAGCTGGTTAAAACGTATTATATTTAAATATTTCAATGAGATTTCAAATACTTGAAATTTGAAATCAAATAGGGGGAAATGCCAGTGATTTATGCCTCCCCCTTGTTATAAATCAAATTTAGAACTGATTGAAATTTTTCAAGTTTTGAAATTTCAATGGAATTCAAATGTCAAAATTAAAAAAAAGGAGGGAGGAGGAATTTAAGGAATTTTTTTCTCTCCCCCATCTCCATCTTTTCTTAAAGGAAGAAAGCCACTGTGACAGTCCCCAGGGTACAATCTGGACTGTTTGAACAACTGTGTCCCCTAAAATCTCTACCCTGGAATGCCTCTTGGCCTGCTCACACTGACTTCAGCATGCAAATTCACTCCCAGCTAAATACGTGAGCCCTCTGACCAGTCACTCATGAATTACATACAGGCCCACACTCGTTAATTCCCAGCCCCGGATCTTCCCCCAGCAACGTGCGTCTTGTACTGTCCAGCGCACTACAGAACAATGCACACTCAGACAGTCCATCATTTCATCAAAGGAAATCATGTATGCGCCAGCCTTGCTATTCCCAATGGAGTTTTCCCCCACATTCTAATCCAAACACACTGGTGAAGATAAAACAATAAGATACGTTTATTAACTACAGAACGATAGATGTTAAGTGATTACAAGTGACCATCACAGCCACTGAAATCACAAAAGTTACTTCCTGCATCACTTACATGCACCCTGGTGGTTTTCCATCCCAACGACTGACCATTTATAACAGCTGATCACAGCACATGGTTACGCCGGCTACGTTAGCTTGAAAAAAAAGTGGATGCTCAATAGATGATTATTAAAAAAAATGTACACGATCTTGAATATATGTCCAGGAAATGCTATTGGTCCAGGACTGGAGGAACCAAATGTGTCCTTTTCTTTATTTCATAAGAATGGGTGACCTTGTAAAACCACTGCTGAAACATGAGCATTGGTCCAACATCTGTCTAGAACTTGCTCCGTGAAAACGTTTGAAGGGGAGAAGTATCAAAAAAAGGAAACAAAAAAGAATATTTTAGGAGCCATATATTAGTGATAGTAGAGGTCCAAGGGGCTGGGAACTGAGGTTGTTTTATTGGTTAGTCTCCTAATCTGTGGATGTTTATAAACAACAACCAAGCCTCCTGATTCTGCAAATTTAGGCTGGAAATCTCATGAAAACTGTCTTTTTTAAAAAAAGGGATTTTGGTACATCTGCGTCTGTTCCTGGTGAGAGTTGTGGTATTTTGGCACCTACAGCTTGATCCTCAGTGGTGTCCTTCAACAGAGCTACATTGGTTTACACCAGCTGGGGAATCTGAGCAGGGGTGCTGGAACAATGTGAATAGAAGTGGGGCTGAGAGCCATTGACTCAAACTGTAAGCCCTGTAGATAATGGAAACCACTTCAGGCCAGGGGATGCTGCAGCCCCCCCAGCACCCCTACTTCCAGCACCTATAGATCTGAGCCTGACAGAATAAAGCACGGCCAAAACCTGAAAGTAGAAGGTCGGGGGGGTGGAAAACCTTTCATAGACTTTAAGGTCAGAAGGGACCATTGTGATCATCTAGTCTGACCTCCTGCACGTTGCCGGCCACAGAACCTCACCCACCCACTCCTGTAATAGACCCCTAACCTCTGGCTGAGTTACCTCAAATCATGGGTTAAAGACTTCAAGTTACAGAGATTTCACCATTAAAACTGCCAGAACCGTAAGGTTTTATTTTAAGTTTGCCTGGAAAAGTGAGCAAAGGTTTTAGAGGGATTTACATTTTCTGCCCTGTTTTATAAGCACTGGGAAAAAAGCACTCGGAGCGTCAGAGGAGACCAGTTGCAGTAAGGCAAGGAGTAAGTGTTGTTTGGTGGCAGTAGAACACACAGTTCACACCAATCTTCTAGTGTCTGCTCAGGCCAGAACAGAAACTGGACCTATGGCTTCATATAGGAAGTCTCCGTGAATTCTAGGTTGTAAGTGCCGGAATGGAGAGGATGATGCGGGAGGGAGGGGGGAAGCAATGTTCCCTTCCTTGCAACCCTCAACCTATCCTTCACCAAAACACAACAATCAGATAGGACAGGGGGAGTTCTTGATGGGAGTGGTAATTCCTTATTTAGTGGGTTGCTAGGCACAAAGGCTGAGGGCCATGTCTTATGTGAATGTAATGGATGAGAAAAAGGATAGATTGTAAACTCTATGGGGCAGGAGCCATTTTTTTGTTCTGTGTTTGTACAGCCCCTCGCACCCTGGGGTCATGGTCCATGACTAAGGCTCCCACACGGTTCAAGAACACAAATAATGCTCGCATAGTTAAATCACACTGCTACTTATTTACCTATTCCTGAGCACAATCTCTTGAAGAAAAGAGAAGGTAACATATTTCTCTTCCCAGGGGAGCGCTTTCCTGGAGAAGGAGGATGGTCTCATGGGTAAGATACTGCATGGACATGCAGGGAATCTGGGTTTAATTCCTGGCTCCGCTGCAGACTCTGCCTGCGTGACTTGGAAAAGTCACTTCATCTTTCTGTGTCTCAATTTCCCCTCTATAAAACTTGTTGTGATTGTAAGTTTTCAGGATAGGGACCCTCTCTTATTATGGTTTTATAATGCCTAGCACAGGGCTTCTCAAACTGGGGGTTGGGACCCCTCAGGGGGTCATGAGGTTATTACATGGGGGGGTCGCAAGGAGTCAGCCTCCACCCCAACCCCGATTTGCCTCCAGCATTATAAGGGTGTTTTTAATGTATAAGGGGGGGGGTCGCACTCAGAGGCTTGCTATTTGAAAGGGGTCACCAGTACAAAAGTTTGAGAACCATTGGCCTAGCACACTGGAGCATTTAGAAGGTACCCTCATATGAATAATAGACGTGGTGCTTCAAAGGGAATCCATGAGTCTAGTGCAGCCTGGGTGGCTGGACTCAGCAGTGGGAGCCGGGCAGCTTTTACTTAGTTTTCTTTAGTTAAAATTCAGGCTCCACAATCTAATAGCAGGCAGCCATCCCTGTGTGTGCATTAGCAAAATACTGATGTGTGTCTTGTCACTGCATGCCAAAAGCACCCAGCCCTCCCTCCTTGTGTCTCACAATGCACCAATACCTACTAACGCACGCCCTCTTGTGGCTGGTCGTAACAATGGCTCGATCTTTACTGTTGTCTTTGGGAACTCAGCCTGTTGCTCGCAGTAAGTGTGACTTGACAGACAGCCCAGCGTTAATGTCACCACATGCCTATTTGTTACTTATATTGTGATATCACGGGGAAGGAGGGGGCGAGGCAAGGAGGGACCAGGACCCCACGGTGCTAGGTGCTGTACAAAGACTCCCTGTCCTGAGTTGCTTACTGTCTAAGCACATGATATTCGGCTTTATTGCGAGGCAATACATGATTCTTCTGGTACTTATTTTGGAATACCGTTTCATGGCATCCATTTTGGGAATCTGGCCCTTATAAAGAACCAGAATGGTGTGCTCTGCAACGATGTTATTTCCAGGCGTTGGAATGGATGGGGCCCAATACAGGGGCTGGGATGGTAAGACGGATTCTGTCAGACTCATTCAAGGAGTAGAGTGTAATTTACCCATCAGCCCTGCCTAAGAGGGAGTGTGTGGCTGTGCGTAAGCAGTCCATGCAACAAACGGAGCATTTCAATTCATTCCATCCCACCCCACTTGCTCCAGGAAGGAAGTAATCTTGTTGCTGGTACAGATCAGTAGCAGGTGACTTTCCCCTCTGCACTGGGCCATTGCTTTTAAGTGGGAGAGGGTGAGGGAAACCAAGGCTCTGCCCATTTCCTTCCCACCCCCCTGCTACTCAAACTTCTCCCCATTGCCTGAAAAATCAAAGAAGCATTTTACAATCCAATGCATTTACATGCCACTCCTCTCAAAATGTGCACGGGGCGTACCCAGTTAATTGTCACATAATCACTCACCTGCTAGGATATTCACTGATCACCTGTCTACTCATTTGTCACTTAATGCAGCCATTGAGTTGACAAAAATTAAACTGTCAAACTAATTCAGCTAATCCAACAGAGTAATCTTGTGATTTGCATCTAGAGTAAGCCCGGTGGAGAGTGTTTTCCCCACAAGGTCACCAACGATGATGCAGTTAGCCCATGCCATGGAATGAAAGACTTACCTGGGACTCCCTAACTCCCCCGACTGGGTGCGAAGGGAGTAAGATAGCATAGCCATAAGGAAATAACAACATATTATAGACAGCCAATGCATAGGGTGTCAGCCACATAGGGACAAAAGTGCATGAGATCACTGACCATGCTGTACCATTTTCCATGAAATGCTTGTTTCCAGAGGCTCGCAGTTCCACAGGGAGAAATAATCGAGGGACGTCGAGGTGACCAATAATAACTTTTCTTTCTATCTGACATTGACAGACACCCATTTCTGCTCTGGGATGGAGACTCGTGTAACTGTTTTGCATCTTCTGGCTGGTTTTTTTAATACTGTATCAACTGATAATGTTCTTAGGCAGTGGGTTCTCAACCAGGGGTTGAGGTCCACAGAGGTCCTCCAGGGGGTACATCAGCTCATCTAGATATTTGCCTAGTTTTACAATAGGCTACATAAAAAGCACTAGTGAAGTCAGCACAAACTAAAATTTCATACAGACAATGACATGTTCATGCTGCTCTGATACACTATACACTGAAATGTGAGTACAATATTTATATTCCAATTGATTTATTTTATAATTATTATGGTAAAAATGAGAAACAGCAATTTTTCAGTAATAGGGTGGCTGGGACACTTTTGTATTTTTATGTCCGATTTTGTAAGCAAGTAGTTTTTAAGTGAGGCAAAATTTGGGGGTACACAAGACAAATCCGACTCCTGAAAGGGGGACAGTCGTCTGGAAAGGTTGAGAGCCACTGTTCTAATGCTCTTCACCTCTTTCCTCCTTTATTGATTCCTTCCCCCCTTGCTTTGTGCATTTCATCAGCGTCACAGAAGCTTGGGATAGTAAATTAAAGCTAAAAGAACAAGGAGTCCTTGTGGCACCTTAGAGACTAACAAATTTATTTGAGCATAAGCTTTCGTGGGCTAAAACCCACTTCATCAGATGCATGGAGTGAAAGATACAGTAGAAAGGTGTGTATATATATACACAGTTAAAGCTGTGTCCCTCCCTAGCTTTTAACTAACCCCTGCCTACCTTTCAAATAGCTCTCAGGGCTTCCTTCTCTTCTCAACCTGTCCTGACGATTGGCCCGATGAAAGGAAACCTGATCTCATTCCTTGTGAGCTGTGAATAATAGAGTTCATTTTTTCTCCCCCGTTTCCTTTCTGTCAGATTGAGGCTGTACCCACGGATGCTCAGGGATGTGTCTGTTATGGACCTGTCCACCTCTGTCTTCGGGCAGAAAATCAGCATGCCAATATGTGTCGGAGCAACTGCCATGCAGTGCATGGCTCACGTGGATGGAGAAACAGCTACCGCCAGAGGTAAACCACCACAGCAGAGAAACCCCTCTAGCAAATCAAAGAGATGAATCTTTGCTTTGTTGCTTGCTAGTGATTCTTTTCTACAGATAGCTTTTAGTTGTTGCTGTCAAGTTTTTTTGTTTTTTGTTCTCTCTCAGTGTGCAACAGTGATGAGAAATCCACCCTACAATGGGGAAGGTTTCAGCAGCTGAGGCAGAGGGCCCAAGTTAATAACCATTTCATAATCCCGGTTTCAAAACAGCTACACATAATTGACACAGAAAAGCTGTAAGAGTGTTTTGAAACCACTGATCGTTAAGCCCATGAACAAGCAGATAATAGCCTCCGCTCGTTTGAGTCATATGCAAGCCTAATCCTCTGCTAGTCTGAGTGGGGTAACTCCACAATGGAACTACACCAGTTCACACCAGCTGAAGATCTGGCTTCTGTGGAGTATAAAACTGACCCAACACCAATTGGAATACATTTTGGTGCACAGGAACTTGTTTTGGGTCAGAGAGGGGGTAAGGACAGCAAACGTTTCTCTGTCCCCAGAGAATGACATTTTTCAAAGAATACAGATGCCTACATATTAATTCTATCGTGGATGGGTCGAACTGGGACACTTTGGGTGATCAGCATATCTTCCACCATATTCTCTTTCAGCCAAGTAAGTTCTGGGCTTGGTCTGCTATTCCTAAGGGAGTCACCACAGTTGTGCCCGTGTGGTGGTGGGGGTCCCCTTTCTGGGGAGTTAGAAACTCCCACCTCTTCTCTTGGGATGGAGACCCCTACATCAGTCTTTGGGGAGGCAGGAATTCACCCATAATCACTCCATCACTGCGGTCAGTAACAACCTATCATCAGCAAACTGCCCAAGTGCCGCTCTAGCATCACGCCCCCAGTCACCAATCGGGGCACCCCTTTCCTTTGGGCTAAGGCTGATTCTCTGTGCAGCGCAGTACAATCTCACCATGGACAGACAGACCAGCTGCTCCCTGGGCCTGTCCCCATCCCAAGCTCAGACACTCTGTTGCTGTGTCCCTTCAACAACAGCAGGTGTCCATCTGCAATGACCCTCCACCATTCCTTCCATAGTAACTTTCTCAAGGTTATTTCCATCTTCTAATGAGACCAAACGACATCCATTTGCATCTGTTGATTTCCAACATCAGGGCCTGTTTCTCTCCAACAGTATCTCTAACGCAGGCATTTGTCTTTTTTTCTATCCAGGAGATATGCAAGAGTCTTTGCCCGCACCACATTTCAAAAAACTTTAATTTTCTTCTTGTCAGCAGCATTAACTTCCCATGAGTCACATCCATAAATCGCTAGAGAAAAAATTAGGCTTTTCACCAGTTGCACCTTATTACATTCCGAGATACCACAGTTTCCCCACACTTTCTTAAAGGAGGCTATAGCTGAACAAGCTATCCCTAGCCTTCTGATTTCTTCGGAACAGCCTCCTTGGTTGGTGTGCATGATCCCAGATAACTGAATTCATCTACTGCTTCTCCAGCTTGTCAGTTAATTGTGGTGTCCATTTGCATCCTGTTTTGTTAGTCATGTCAATGTACATGAATTTTGTTTTCATTGCATTCAGGAACAGTCTGTATTCCTCACGAACTGTTTTTGCAGCCTTGTTGCATTGCAGCCGTGTTGTATCAAAGAGAATCCATCAGCATATCTGAAGTTGGTGAAGAGGAAGATCCCAGGTCCTTCTACTTTGTCAAAACCTTCCAAGGCTTGTCTCATAATAAATTCTGTTTATTTGTTAGAGGCTTGGGTACAATATACACCCTTGTCTCACATCCCTACCAGTGGAAATCCACTCATTGTCACCGATTGCTGTTTGCTCTGTGGAATGTTGTTCATAGTAGAGACTTGCAGTGAGTTCATTGGTATGCTTTGAAATCCATAGGTCTGCCAGTACTCTCCAAAGGCGGTCATGTTGGATGGCGTCACCAACACGTGTTGGTCTATTCCTAAGGGAGTCACGACAGTTGTGCCCGTGTGGTGGTGGGGGGTTCCCTTTCTGGGGAGTTAGAAACTCCCACCTCTTCTCTTGGGATGGAGACCCCTACATCAGTCTTTGGGGAGGCAGGAATTCACCCATAATCACTCCATCAGTGCGGTCAGCACATGAAGCACATGATCAAGGGATGATTGTACCCATTGCATTTTTCAATGATGTGACAGATATTCGCCATTCAGTTGCATGTGCCTTGACTCTCTCTGAAACCAGTTTGTTGTGGTGGAACTTCTGCTTTTATCCGTTTCATGTGATCCTGGAGAATATAAACCAGAGCTTTGCTCACGTGTGATATCAGGGAGATGGTATGATAGTTACTATACTCCCTATGTCTCCTGGTTTAGTAAGAGCAGAAAAACTCCTTTTGTCTGGTCCTCTTGCCAATTTTTGTCATCCGTACATCATTCTAAATTTTCAACATTAGATCAGTTCAGTACCCTGTTTGCTAATCTCTTTCAACAATTCTGCAGGCACATTATCTACCCTGGTGCGTTCCCAGCCTTCATTTTCAGAAGAACATAAGAACGTCCGTACTGGATCGTAGCAATAGTCCATCTAGCTCAGCATCCTGTCTCTGACAGTGGCCAATGCCAGATGCTTCAGAGGGAATGAACAGAACAGGGCAATTTTGAGTGATCCGTCCCCTGTCATCCAGTCCCAGCATCTGGCAGTTGGAGGTTTAGGGAAACCCAGAGCATGGGGTTGCACCCTTGACCATCGTGGGTAGTAGCCATTGATGGACCAATTTGCTATGAACTTATCTGATTCTTTTTTGAACCCAGTTATACTATTGACCTTCACAACTTCCCATTACAACAAGTTCCCCAGGTTGCCTGTGCATTGTGTGAAAAGGTGTTTGTTTTAAACTTGCTACCTATTAATTTCATCTGGTAACCTCTAGTTCCTGTGTTATATGAAAGGGTAAATAACAATTCCTTATTCACTTTCTCCACACCATTAATGATTTTACAGACCTCTAATATATCCCTCCTTAGCCATCTCTTTTCTAAGATGAACAGTCTCCATACCCTTAATCATTTAAGTTGCACTTCTCTGTAGCCTTTCCAATTCTAATATCTCTCTTTTGAGATGGGGCAACTGGAACTGCACGCGGTATTGAAGGTGTGTGTGTGTACCATGGATTTATATACCATGGATTTATATAGTGGCATTAAGGTATTTTCTGTTTTATCATCTATCCTTTTCCTAATGGTTCCTAACATTGTTAGCTTTTTTCACTGCTGCTGAACATTGAGTGGATGTTTTCAGAGAACTTTCCATAATGATTCCAAGATCTCTGGTTTGAGTGGTAACATCTAATTTAGATCCCATCATTTTATATGTATAGTTGGGATTATTTTTTCCAATGTGCATTACTTTGCACTTATCAACATTAAATTTCATCTACCATGTTGTGCCCAGTCTCCAACTTTAATGAGATACCTTTGTAATTTTTCGCCATCAGCTTTGGACTTAACTCTCTTACGTAATTTTGTATCATCTGCAAATTTTGTTCATCCCCTTGCCCAGATCATTTATGAATATGTTGACTGGCACAGATCCCAGTACAGATCTTCCAGGGACCCTGCTGTTTACCTCTCCCCATTGTGAAAACTAACCGTTTATCCCTACCCTTTGTTTCCTGTCTTTTACCCAGTTACTGATCCAGGAGAGGACCTTCCCTCTTATTGCATATGACTGCTTATGAGCCTTTGGTGAAGGATCTTATCAAAGGCTTTCTGAAAGTCCAAGTACACTATATCCACTGAATCACCCCGTCCCCATACTTGATACCCTCAGAGAATTCTAATAGACTGATGAGACCTGATTTCCCTTACAAAAGCTGTATTGACTCTTCCCCAACAAATCATCTTCGTCTGTGTGTCTGATAATGCTGTTCTTTATTATACTTTCAATCAGTTTGCCTGGCCTGCAATCACCAGGATTGCCTCAGGAGCCTTATTTAAAAAAAAAATCAGGGTCGCATTAGCTATTCTCCAGTCATCTGGTACAGAAGCTGATTTAAGTTACATGCCACGGTTAGTAGTTTTGCAATTTCACATTTGAGTTCCTTCAGAACTCTTGGGTGGATCCCATCTGGTCCTGGTGACTTATTACTGTTCCAAAATCACCTCTCCTGACTCCTCAATCTAGGAGCGTGCTTCAGATTTGTCGCCTAAAAAGATTGGCTTGGATGTGGGGATCTCCCTCCACCCTCTGCAGTGAAGAATTCATTTAGCTTCTCTGCAACGGCCTTATCGTCCCTGAGTGCTCCTATAGCACCTTGGTCATCCAGTGGTCCCACTGATTGTATGGCAGGCTGACTGCTTTTCTGTAGGTTAGTTTTTGAGTCTTTAACTAGTTGCTCTTGAAATTCTTTCTTAGCCTGCCTTATTATACCTCAACACTTGACTTGCAAGCGTTTATGCTCCTTTCTATTTTCCTCCGTAGGTTTTGACTTCCAACTTTTAGCGGATGCTTTTTTGCCTCTAATCACCTCTTTTACTCTGCTATTTAGCCATGTTGGCATTTTTTGGCTTTAAGTATTTGGAGTATACATTTGCAATTTGTAGGCACGTCACCCTTGTGACTATTCCTTTGAATTTCCATTTCATTAGCTTCCTCGTGTTTGTGCTGTTCTCCCCTTTGAACTTCAATGCTATTGTGGTGGGCTTCTTTGGTATTCCCCCCCCCCCCCCCCGCCCCATAAGCGTGTTACATTTAATTACATGATGGTTTCTGTTACCAAGCGGTTCAGCTATATTTATCTCTTGGACCAAATCCTGTGCTCCACTTAGGACTAAATCAGGAATTGCCTTTCCCCATTTGGGTCCCAGGACAAGCTGCTCCAAGAAGAAGTCGTTGAATGTGTCTAGAGATTTTATCTTTTTCATCCCTTCTTGAGGTGACTTGTACCCAGTCACTAGGAGGACAGTTGAAATCCTCCATTATTATTGCCTTTTCTTTATTTGTAGCCTCACTAATCTCCCTGGGTATTTCACAATAACCATCATCACCCTGGTCAGGTGGTCTGTAGTATATTCCTACTGCTAGACTCTTATTATTCAAGCAAGGAATTTCTATCCATTTCTATCTACAGTACAGTTTGATTCCTTTAAGAATGTTATTTGATTTGATTCTACGCTTTCTTTCACACATAGTGCCACTCCACCTGCTCTATCATTCCTCTATATCTTGTACCCTGGTATTATCATGTCCCATTGATTATTCTCATTCCACCAAGCTTCTGGGATGCCTGTTATATTAATATCCTCATGCCAGGGACTGTAGTTCACCTATCCTAGTATTTAGACTTCATAATAGCACGCACCACTTCAGCTTGAATCATTGATGGTTCTGGCTCCATACTCTCTCTTCTGTCATCCTTTATTATGAGTGGTTCTGGTGAGGGATACAGAGTGGCGCAGTCATCTCTCCAATTGCATTTAATATTACCTGCCATCATGATCTTTTATTATATTTGATCACAGGGAAAACCTTTGCATAAGAAGTCTGACCACTGCGAACGCATTACTCTCTTTATATTTCTCAAGTTCCATAATTCTGCCTTTACATATTCCCTCTTGTCTTGTCTAGTCAGCCTTTGAATCTGTCTGCTCGGTTGCTTATATTCTCGCTCATGTTCTTCCATCTCCAAGCCATTCTTTTTCACCCTTGTGTCATTTTTGCACTAACTCAAACACCTTCTTAGTTATCTATGGTGTGGTCTGACACTAACTTTTCAGAATGTGTGCTCTGACGGTTTCAAGCATAATAATTTTCATTTTGTTTCAAAGGTCATTTGGGTTGTTCTCCTCTTTCCCCTGGTGACAATGCCTCAAACCCATTTTGGACAGAAGCTATATAATTTTTGTTGATTCTGGACAAGTCCAAGTGCAGTGGACCCGTTGAATGTCATATCTTTTTAAGTTTTAATTATATTTTTGAAGCTAACAGCTGATGGCCTGACCCACAGTCTGCACTCAGGACAGTCTTTGTCCAATGGGCACTCGATCTTCGGTATTGCTACATCATTACATAGTTGATTTGGTTCTTTGGCATACACTCCCATGTGTAAATATCTAGGTTGTTGGGTGAAGATGGTGTTTGTAATGACCAAGTGAGCAGAGGAACAAAATTCAGCTAAACACTTCCATCTTTCATTTTGTGAACCCAGACCATTTTCCCCCCATGACTATTTTATGAAAGCTTACAGCTCCAACTTTAGTATTCAAGTCCCTAATTACTGCAATGATATCTTTAGGTTGTGTTTTAGTGAGTAGCTCTTCAAGTTGTTCATAGAACTCATCAATCATATTGTCATCCGCTGCTGTTGAGTAAACAGGCATCAATCTGTATACTCAACTTATTAGCAGGCTACTCTCAAAGGTGAATTGTAATGATTCTGTTGCTGATTGGATTTTATCCAAGCATACACTTGGATGTTTCTTCCGATGACATAAAATGCAACCCCGTTTTCTCAGATCCTGAATAGTACACTTGTATCCATCCATTGTCATGAAATGACCCCTACCCTTCCAATGCAGCTCTGAGATTCCATATATTTCTGTCTTATATCTTTCCAATTCTTTGGTCACAATGGTGAGCTTTCCTTCATACAGACACCTCACATGGGATTTTCAGTCACCTGCCTAGCCAACTAGGGGTTTGAGCACAAACGGCTGGCCCTTCCCACTGTTGATATGTGGAGAGGAGAACTCCACACCAGCACAGAAAACTCAATTCCTGGTGGGTTTACACTGATGTAATTGGGAGCAGAATTTGGGCCTGGTTTTCAGGCTCAACTAGAAGCTTCAGCAATAGTTTGTGGCTAGACTGTTACATTTATGGGAACAAGGCTAAAATATTCTCTAGTACATTTCAAGGATGAGGGGGGTGAACTTATCAGCTCAGTGTGGCCAAGATCTCATTTTAATTTTTTTTTACTTGTATTGCCCTTCGGAGCACTTTAGCATTTAGTCATGTACTTCCCATTACAGTCAAAGGGAATTAAAACATGCATAACTCTGGAGATGTACCTGTTGTTTCTTCCCTGCATTCCATACAGTAACACAGTCCCTTCTGCTCAGAACAACGTGCTCAGCTACAACAGAATTATTTTAGAATTAGGGGCCAGATCTTCAGCTGGTGCATATCACTGTAGCTCCACTGGAGGAGCAGTCTAAGATCTATCCCATTGTTCTTAGCACTACATATTAGCAACAATTCCTTTTCTGACTCCAGTTCCTGAAAACGTCAGCCAGATAAGATGAGCATTGGTGGGAAGGGAATTGCCATATGAGTCAGTTCTTCAGGGGGTATAAATCAGCATAGCTCTGCTGAAGTCCATGGCGCTGAACCAATTTAGTGGCCTACCATTTTTACTTCTTCTCTTCCTTCCGGAAATAGGCAAGCGCTGAGACACACCATAAACTGTGGCATGTTAACTGCTGTCTTTATTTCTCTGTAAAAAAGAGAAGGGACAAATCATGAAGTGATTATATTCTTTTGTACCAAATGAGTCCCATTTCAACAGCAACATGGGCCAACGTCTGCAAACTTTGGGGATCTAATGTCAGGCACTAATTTAATGTTTAGGGACTTAAATCGAAGTGGCCTTCAAAGCTACTGAGCATGTGCATCTCCATCTGGCTTCAGATGAGAACTGTGTACACCCAGCACCTTTGAAAAGCAGGTCACTTTGATTTAGTTGCTTCTCTTTAGGCACGGAGGTGTGAAAAATTTGATTTAGAAACATTCTTCTTTAAAAGAACATCTGTGGGGGCACTTGCAGCCTGATGGCGCTTCAGTGTAACAATGGTTTGCAGGAGAGATAAACATGGAAAAGTGCCATCAGCTTAAATACATGGCAAGGAAACAGGAGCAAATGACAGGTGTTTGCATTGTCGGTACTATGAAGTGCAGATGGTTGTATAGAATCCCCGCAGAACTCCTTGAGATTCTGGCAGAATCTCACTGGGTGTCAGTCATCTGTGTATCAATTTTGCTTCTATGTTGCACCCTTTTCTCTAACCCTTTGTCAGTTTTTCTTTTGTAAACTTACTGGGACAAAGACTATGACTTTTGAGGTGTCTGCAGATCATCACATGCTTTTTGGAATCAACTTGTAATATAAATAATACTTTATAGATTCAGCGATTTTAAGGCCAGATGGGAACATTCTGATCATCTGGTCTGACCCCCTGTATAAAACAAGCCAAAGAACCTCACCCATTAAGATCTGCCCCAAACCTGTAACTTCTGCTTGGGCCATAGCATGTCTTTTAGAAAGACACCCGGTCTTGACTTGGACTCTGAGTGATGGGGAATCCAGCACGTCCCTCGTGTGCCCGATTTCTAGTCTGAATGTCTCTCGCTTCAGGATCCAACCATTCAATCTTGCTATGCCTTTGTTTGCAAGACTAAAAAACCCTCCACTGCCAGAAGTCACTTACAGAGCTGGAGCAAATCACCTCTTACCCTGCTCTTCAATAAATTATATGGATTGAGCTAATTTAGTCTCTCAATATAAGGTATGTTTTCCAGGACTCTAGTCATTCTAGTTATCACTCATGATACCTTGAGCTAGGTTAATGATTCATAACAAATAATTAATTCAAGGCATTTTGCCTCTTTTTTGTTTGTTGGCAACTGGCTGTAAACCGGTCACAATTTCATAAGAAGGGCATAGTGCATCAGACCAATGGTCCATCTAGCCCAGTATTCTGTCTTCCGATAGTGGCCAATAGCAGATGCTTCAGAGGGAATGAACAGGACCGGCAACCATTGAGTGTGATCCATCCCCGATCATTCACTCCCAGCTTCTGGCAAACGGAGGCTAAGGACACTCAGAGCATGAGGTTACATCCCTGACCATCTTGGCTAATAGCCATTGATGGACCTGTCCTCCATCAATGTATCTAGTTCTTTTTTTGAACCCTGTTATAGTTTTGGTCTTCACAACGTCCCCAGGCAATTTCCTCAGATTTGTTATTCAAAATTATCCTCCCAACACATTCTATGAATATTTTTTTGGCTGATAGCTTGCTTGCAAGCAGCTTATGAGGGGAGTATTTGATATTCAGCATTTCAGTTGTTTTCATTTACATGCCAGTCATGTGGTATTGTTTCTGTTCCCTGACTGGAGGAGCATAATCCTCAGAATCAGGTTTCTAGTGTTTGTTTGTGAATTCAATGTTTACTTGGCTCACATGTTCTGCAATAGCCACTGGCAATTAGCTGCTTCTGGGATCATTCCTCCTGGTAAAGTCCTTTGCTAGAATACTTGCACGCAGAAGGGTGTGTGAAAGCAGTCAGTACAACAATTCAGTACAAATAAGTCCATAAAAATGCCAACACAAATTAATGGATTGTCTCCCCGGTATTACTCCACCTCTACTGGCAGTCGTGGGTCTGTTTACGTACAGCTACGAGAATCCATGCCTTCGTCTGTAGGAGTCAGGAGCCTTTGCTTCAGCATAACAGTGCCACCTGCTCAAGGAATTGAACCCTTTGAGTACATATTAACGTTTCACATTTATATTGCGGTCCTGCCAAGGAGTCGGCCAAGCTGGGGCCTCATTGTACAAACATATAGTAAATGATGATCTCTGCCCCAAAGAGCTTACAGTCTACAAGGCTGTAATATAGAGCTAAGGTCCAGGGGCATTAACCATTATTCAGTGTCTAGCTTGGAGCTTCTTCTTACTCCTTACTCTGGGCTGTGTGTCTCTAGCTCAGCCTAACCCTATGGAATTACACACCGAGTGCTCTCTGTATCTCAGAGACCAGGCAATAATTGTACATGAAAGAGGACCAGCCAGTACCTTTAAATTGTCGTCATGTGAAATAATGAACGGGGCTATAAAATCTGGGATAACGAGGTAAAAGACCAGCACTGTGTGGGAAAGGTGCATGCGTAAACTATACATTTAGCTACATCTCCCATGCTAGAAGCAGACCAATGCCAGTGTCTGTTCCTTATTAAGGGGCAACTTTGAGTCTGGCTCTATTCCTATTGGAGGATTGAGTTCTACATGAAAAAAGTGGTTCGAGGCACTGCACGCAGGGTCTGCTGGGGTGAATTGCAACACAGCTCACCACAGTGTCCAAGGACTCGATCGATCGTAGCCCTTCGATTAAGACTAGCCTTCATCGCTCGTTAGCCTTCAGCCTGAATCAGAAACTCTGTAAGAGCAAGTTGCTTTGATGAAGATTTATACCATGTTTAAAGATGCATTGCTTCCATCCTGGGAGATTTATTAGCTAGTTAATGGTTTTTGAGATCTCTCTATAGTTATACAGATATGTTCCACATGATGGAGCTCTAATACCTTTAATAGATAGTCGTGCTCTTAGAAATGGCTGGTCAGCTGATCTTTTTGGCCTTTGTTACAATGATAGGACATTGCTGAGAAAACTGAGACCCATAATGCTTTTAAATGCAACCACGGTAACTCCGTGTTATGGCTGAAATTTAAAATGCACAAAATTCAGGACATTCCATAACTGATTACCACAGAAACCAGGACCTACGCGCTTTTAAGGCATATATTAACTGGCATATACAGTACAGTGATACAAACTACTGTCTGCAAGGGTTGAGTTGTGGTTGTGGCAGTCTGATATACCTTCATTTTGGAATGTCCTGGCTTTGGTGTACCTAAAATTTCGAGCTTAACAGATGATCTGACATTTAACTGTCTTGAGTTTTAAATCAGAAAAGGAAAAAGCATGATACTTGCTGCATTAAGTGCTTTGAGATCCAGTGATGAAAAGTGCCATATAAAAGCTAGTTATTAGCGGATTGTATGCTCAAAAAAGCCTCTATCCCCGTGGAAGCCTGAGCGGTATCCCCTCCAAAAGAGATCGCCAGTTGGTGTAAATCAACATGGCTTCGATGGAGCTACAGTGATTTTTACACCAGGTGAGGACCTGGGCTGGTCTCTTGGAAAATACAACACTCTGTAACCTTGCATTCCCTGTAAGATATACAGAAAAAATAGATTTCATATTCCTCTCCTATTGTGAGAACGTACTTTTCCAGCAGGAGAATGGCTGTTGTGAGGGGTCTCAGGAACCACTCACCTGCATGGGGCTCTTGGCTGGAAGAAGGATGCCCTTTAGTTCCTTGGAGAAGCTGTTGCCTGGGGACTAAGGATGCCCTGATTTGATCTCAGTGAGGAATGGGGGAGGGGTGGTGGTCAGGTTGCAGGCACAGTAAGTCCAGCTTCGAGACGTAGCAACTCTCGATCTCGTATCTACTTTGGATAGCTGGCCACCATTCAGCAGGCACACCGTCATCAAGGATTGGACCCCAAGAGACAGTACGATGCTGACTTTTCCAACACAACAGGTTGTATGGTTTGTAGAATGAGCAGTCTTTCCCCACCTCTTTATTTTTCAAAAGCATGTTTACTGCGTCTGATTTGCTCAGTGAGTTCCACTATACAGAGCATCAGCCTGAGATGGGGAATAAGTCATCTCCCAGTGATTCTGATTACTGCTAGCTAATGAACCTTTCCTCACCCCATTGGCTCAGCTGGACAGGCATGTGAGGAGGGGGCGAGCCAAGGTTCCATCCATGTTATCTCTTTCTGCCCACCTGCATGAGGTGTCGTTGAGCCAGTCATGCAGCATTTCTTTTTCTCCCCCTGCATCTGCAGCAGGAATATGGGAATGCTGTGCACAGGCGGCAAGTTGCTTATACTTACTTAGGCTCCTTGGAAGGTCACTTATGGCCAGGCCATAATCTGGCACTTAAACAAACCAGCTAGAAATCAAGGTCAAAGTTTTCCCCCTGCACTCTCCTATTTCGTAGGGAAGGAGGGGAGGTGTATTCCTTCAGCATCTGTAGAGAGAACAGATCTTATACTGTTTTTGTGTGTGACTTCTCCTACGTACTTCCAGTCTACTGCAACTGGCAGATCTGGGTGCCGCATTCCCCTTTAGGTCACTGGCTTCTCAGCTGTACTTCTGGAAAATCTCAATGGAGTCATTTCATTTGTTTAACAAACAATGTCAACGCTGGCAAAAATGGCTGGTCTGAGCTAATCAGAGCTCCGGCAGCAAACAGAACCATGGGAGAGGCTGACGCAGTCCGTGGCCTTCACGGTGCACATTTGTGGAAATGCTCCGGAATGACAACTCTGAATTTTTTAGATCAACAGAAATCATTTTGTACTTCGTCATTGCATATTTTCCCCACTCCATAATGACTTCCTGCACAGATGACAAAATTCATTTAGTCAACAAAATTATTTTAGGCACAGCTGGCACAGAGTGTTTTGTTGAGCAAGTCATTGCAGGGACCTTCTTGGCCAACTGTGTTTCATCAAGCAAATAACTTTAGGCACTTCAAACAATTTTATTTCTTAGAAAATACAACTTGGAAAACATGGTTGTTTCTCTCCAAAAATTACTGCCAAGTTTTAAGGGCATCATGTTGAACCAACATAATGCATTATCCCGTGAGCTAGAGATGATATATTTAGTGATGGATTTGGGTCAGACTGGCAATTCAGGTTGTCATTTCCAAAGGGTCCCCCAAGCCCAGAAATGATGGGAGAATCTCCCTGTGAGAAACAAAGAAAATTTAGTCAACCTCCCAAGAAACATACAAGGCAATGAACAACCTGAGTCACAATATGTAAGCCAAACCCCAGAGAACCTTAAACATGCTTCCCCAAGGGGTCTGAACGTAGAAGTCCTGACCTACCTTTCTTGCCTCTACGGTTAAATGGGATTGGGATCCCAGCTAGATCCTGTCTAGGTGAGAGGAGGAAACTGTGGAGGTGGGCTGCTAGTATGGAAAGAGTTAAGAAACACTGTGTTACCTCTCGCCACACTCCTTGGTGGGGTTTTGGCCCCCTTCTTGGTTGATCTGGACTCATTAAGCTTTAATCTGTCCCTTTATCCCATTTTTAAAATTGAATTCCCCAGCAGAATCACAGTTGATTATTATTTATCATTTATGTTATGGTAGTGTCCCGAGGCCTCTCATGGCCTTCAACTGGATCAGAGCCCCTTTGTGCTAGGCACAAACATACAGGGCTCTGCCCTACAGAATTTACAGTCTGAAATTTACAGTCTGAACTTGAAATGACCTTGATGCATGCCTAACTTTAGGCAATTTGAGTAGCCATTTTGCCTTTAATGGGAGAAATCAACATGTATCTAGTTAAGGACATGTGTCAACCACAGTAGGATTGAGGCCTAAAAGACAAGAGGTAAAAGGTAAATGAAAAACAAGAGTGGGTGGGCAGGCTAGCAAAATTAATCTGATGTGTAAGCTCTGTCCAAATGTCTCTTGCTAATACAAGAGTGTCCAAAGTGGGTGTGGATCCAGGAGTAGTTTGCGTAACTAAGCAAATAAAAGCACATTCTGAAATTTAAGGATAAAATATGGTTGCTGTAGTAGCTAATTTCTTCTCTCATAACACTATTGCTAAAATAAAATACTAGAATGGGGTGCATATTTCCAGCAACAGCTAGATTATCAAACCTGACGGGACCATTGCAACCATCTGGTCTGACCAGTTGACACAGGCCAATATGCATGTGCGATGGGGTGTACAAGCCCCACATTGGGGAGGTGAAGGTTAAAGAGCAGCTTTGGGTCCAGAAAGCCCCTCCCAGCCACCCCTGCTGGCCATGCTCACAGTGGAGGCAGCTCAGCTCAGTCAGGGCAGATGGAGCAGGGGAGCCATTGTGTGGTGCAGGATTCTACTGAGAAGCCATAAAGGCCCCACACGGCTGGGCCCAGGCCTCACTGCCAAGGTGCCCCAGGCCTTTGATGATGACGAGAAACAGTGGCACAACCTGGTTCTGTATAGACTTCAGAAAGGCCAATACGATATCATGCTTTGATGCCTACCCAATGCCCCGGGTGGATGAGCTATTAAAGAGACAAGGGAGCACCAAGTACATCTCCATGCTGGACTTAACAAAAGGTTATTGGCAAACGCTGCTGATGAGGGCATCCTGGGAGAAGATAACCTTCCTAACACCTTTTGGCCTCTATCAATTCATGACGATGCCCTTCGGCCTGCACGGAGAGGCTACAATCTTTCAGCGACTAATGGACTAGGTGCTGTGACCCCACAACCAGTACGTGGCTGCCTGTTTTGATGACATAGTCATTTATAGTAGCAGATGGGAGGACCACCTGCATCACATCACCGCGGTCGTCCAAGCTCTCGAGAATGCAGGGCTTACCACAAACTTGGACAAGTGCTGCTTGGGGCAGAGAGAAGTGACATACCTTGGGTACACAGTGAGGCGGGGCTGACTACACCTCCTTTTGGATAAAGTCCAGGCACTGACTGATTGCCCAGCCCTTGCAAACAAAAAGCAGATTCAGTGTTTCATCAGCCTGATTGGCTATTATAGACGTTTTGTGCCTAGGTTTGCCACAATAACCGCCCCTCTTATGAACCTCATAAAGAGGACCCCACCCAGGAAGGTGCAATGGACGGAGCCATGTGACAGAGACTTCTAGACTTTGAAGGACCAGCTAATCCAGGGGCCGGTTCTCTTTTACCTTGATTTTTCCAAGTCATTTATCCTACAGACAGATGCATCAGTGGTGGGCCTTGGGGCCATGTTGTCCCAAGAAGCAGACAGCGAAGAACACCTGGCATTATATTTGAGTATGAAACTATTCTTCCAAGGGACAAACTCCAAGGTGCTCCACTGCCTCGGAAAGGCACAAGCAAACATTGATTTTTTTCTCTCTGGATGGGGGAGAAGAGCAGGAGAAAGATCCACCACTGGGTCCTAGCTTGAAGGGGATGCTGTGTGATATAAGCTCCACACCAGGGTGGAAAGGGTTAAGGAGCAGCTCTGGGCCCAGAAAGCCCTGCCTAAGCACCCCTTCTCGGCCTGGTCACAGTGGAGGCTGAGATCCAGGCCTTTCAATCATGGAGGTACTGCCTGGTGCGGACACCAAGCCCCTCCCTCAACAGCATGCTACATCATCATTAAGATTAAGATCAGTGGAGTTATTCTCATGGCCATTCAGATCGCATTAGCCTGGAATTCATCTAACAGTCTGTTCTCCATTATCCAGACAGTAACTCCCAGGAAAGTTAATAGTGCTTATGAGGCCACATAACTTTTAAGGAGCTGATTCTTCCATTACTGGATCATTTCACTATTGTTAACAAAAATGGTTTAAGTATCTGAAGTTATTTTAGAACAGCCACAAGCATCATAGTTTTTTTGGAAGGCTAAAAAATATTGTTTTCAAATGTTTTAAAAGGTCCAAGATATTTAAAGTGTAGATCAGCTAAAATGGGAACTTAGAATCCGAACAACTTTGAATTTGTGTGTGTGTGTGGTTTGACACTACAGATCCAAAATGGATGCCTATAGTTTTGATTTTGGATTTGGCCCATAATAACAGGCAACCTAAACAAGCATGTCTTTGGTGACCCCCAGTGCAAGGGATGGAGAGGAGGATCTAGAGGCACATTCGGTAGCACAGTGATGGGTGGCGCAGCCTTACTACATCTGAATAGAAAAGAGCTGGAGAAACAAGCCCAGGAATAGGGATGGTTTGCACCATCTGGCTTCTGCGTTATGCACCTGATGGCATGGGAAGAATGATGATGATTTGGTCAATTTCAAATATGAGAGGAATCAAGCCAGATACCTAACTGTTAAAATGATTCTCATCTAATCATGTGACAGAAATGTACCAGGTATCGGGGGGTAGCCGTGTTAGTCTGTATCTACAAAAACAATGAGTCTGGTGGCACCTTAAAGACTAACAGATTTATTTGGGCATAAGCTTTCGTGGGTAAAAACTTCATCCCCACTTCTGAGGTTTTTACCCACGAAAGCTTATGCCCAAATAAATCTGTTAGTCTTTAAGGTGCCACCAGACTCCTTGTTGTTTTTGTAGAAAGGTACCAGGTTACTTACATGTTCAACCAAATCAACTTGATTTCTAAATATTTTCAAAGAACTGCTTTGTGAACCACCTGTCATTTAGACCGGGAATTATTCAGCACGTAATTTTGGGCAATGGATCCATTGGCAGAAGTCATTCTACGGTTGCTGCTAATTTGTGAAACAAATAAGAGGCAAAGTTTTTCAAATAAATGATTTGCAATTTACAATTTTCTGGGTAGGCCAGGGAGTGAAAATGTTCTCTATCGTTTCTCTCACTAGTACAGTGTAAACCAGTGGTTCTCAAACATTTGTATGGAGACCCCTTTCACGTAGCAAGGCTCTGTGTGCGACCTCCCTTTTAAATTAAATATGCAAAGAAGTTGTTTTTAACACCATTATAAATGCTGGAGGCAAAGTGGAGTTTGGGGTGGAGGTGCACAACTCGCGACCCCCCATGGAATAACCTCGTGACCCCCTGAAGGGTCCTAACCCCCAGTTTGAGAACCCCTGGTGTAAATGCAAGAGATCCATCTGTTGTTGTTCACTTTATACAGTTGTCCTTCTACTGAGTTAAGCAAAAGGAGAATATAAATAAAAACAAACGCTTAGAAGAGTCTGATGCATCATAAACGCCTGTCTGATAGCTATATTTATCCTGCTTCATGGATTCTGTAATTTACGCGTCCCTCTGTCTGTGCTTCATGGAGTAGCAAAACTTGCAAGATAGAAGCCCAAAGCGTGCTTGTTTCACTGATTGAAGGCTGCCCAGTGGTTGTGGGAGGGTGTAACCAATTTGTTTGAATAAACTGTTCATAAGATTCCACTTTGAGAGATTTGTAATCCTTATTTAATCAAACGTCGTCATAAAGACCACTGTTTAGGGCCTGGAAAGTATGGAGATGAGGTTTGTAGACAGAGGCCCATTTACATGAAAAATATGCATGCTGTGGTGCACCCAGAAAAAAGCAGGCTTTCTCTGATATTTTAGAGCTTTACTGTGTGTTTCCCTCTGTTTTACATTGTGATAGATTGCCCTGTTAGAGTCTCAAAATATGATTGTGCGAGGTTAGTTAGTTTGTCAGGCACCCTGGGGTGGAATTCCCCTCTGTGCAGAGAGCTAGCACACAGCCTGGGCACCACTGACCCCTATGTGGAGCTTTTAAATGATGCATAACTCTATCGCTAACTTTCTGCACAGGCGGGATTTTTCACCCACAAGATATTTAAGTTCTAGGAGGAAAAATCTCAAGAGGCACTGCAGTCCAATAGACAGGGAACTAGATTGGGAGGCAGGAGACCTAGGTTGTATTCCCAGCTCTGCCACTGACCTGCTGTTTGACCTTGGGCAAGTCACCTCTCTTTTACCTCCCACCCTTTGTGTGCCCACTATTCAGGGTATATTTTCACTGCGGGGAAAAAAAGACGTGTTCTTAGCCCAAGTGAGCTAATTTGGGGGACAACCGCAGTGAAGACACGGCAACTCTGCTTTTAACTTGGGTTAGCCGCTTTGAGTCCAATGCCAGACTTCCCTACCGGCTTTAACTTGAGCTGCTAACCTGAATTGGAAGCAAAGCTGCCGTGTCTTCACTGCTGTTTTAACCCGGTGACTCCTGCCACGTAGCCAGCTCTAAAGGGGTCCCACTTATGAAGAACGGGCACAAATCTAACTTCTGCTTCTCAGCTTGCAGGTCGCTGGGGACAGGGATGATGCTCAGCTCCTGGGCCACCTCCACCATCGAAGAAGTTGCCCAGGCGGCTCCTGATGGCCTTCACTGGCTTCAGCTTTATATCTACAAGGACCGGGAGGTCACCAGGTCACTCGTGCAGCATGCTGAGAGAGCAGGCTACAAAGGAATCTTTGTGACGGTGGACACGCCGCTCCTTGGCAAGCGCTTTGATGACGTACGCAACAAATTCCAGCTCCCCCCGCACCTCAGGTACTTACCAGCCTGCTGCTCCGGAAAGTCCATGTTCCGTTAGGACATACACACCTGTTGCTGCTGCTCCTGCAATGTTATGTGTGGTTTTGGGTTGTTCCCTTCGGGGGCGGGGAGGGGAGGAGGAGGTTCTTCCAGGTTAAGTGCCTCACATTTTCCTTTATGACTCAGGAGCTGAGCAAACTTCCTTTGTCATGCTCTCACCCCTGCCACCTCTAGGAGTGTACTTGAGACCAACACTGAGATAAACAGTCTTGAGTGTCAGTGGGAGCATTAAAAGCAGTGGGGAAGGGGGAAGGGGAACACCTCCTGATTAAAAACAAACAAATACAAGTACATAAAAGGTTGTTACGAGGAGGAGGGAGAAAAATTGTTCTTCTTAACCTCTGAGGATCGGACAAGAAGCAATGGGCTTAAATTGCAGCAAGGGCGGTTTAGGTTGGACATTAGGAAACACTTCCTAACTGTCAGGGTAGTTAAGCACTGGAATAAATTGCCTAGGGAGGTTGTGGAATCTCCATCATTGGGGATTTTTAAGAGCAGGGTGGACAAACACCTGTCGGGGATGGTCTAGATAATCCTTAGTCCTGCCATGAGTGCCGGGGCCTGGACTAGATGACCTCTTGAGGTCCCTTCCAGTCCTATGATTCTATGAAATCTGGATCTTTAGTGTAATGAGTTGGACTGGAGAAAGGATCCAGTTGCAGGAGGCACCTTGTTCAGCGTGCCACCAGGGGATTTGAGGAATCCACGCTGAGTCAGGATTGCTGGCTCTCAGCACATAACACGAGTCACTCAGCGCTCATACCCAAGATCTGTTTCCTACAACTCTTCCTGTCTGCTGCGTCACTTACTGCTAATGAAGCAAGTCTTACCTGTGAGCCTCTGCGCGGGCAGACTGGGTAGAACGTTTCTGAAACAGTTTTGCCCAAGTTGTGGAATTACCTTGTTGACAATTTGCTTTTTCACTGAATTAACCCTGTAAAACCTTCTAACACCAGGGAATTATTTTAAACACTGAAATAGTGTAATTCAAATGAAAAACACAAAAAGACATCCATGTAGCTTTTTGTTTCAGAGCCATAGGTGAAATTCTCCAGTATGATGCTTTTGTCAAGTGATCTGATAACTTTTTCTTGGCTTCAGACTTTCAACAAAGTTTCTGAGTAACAACAAGGTGCCATTGTGCACAGAAATGTATGTAAGACAACATTCATTCAAGCGTTGATCTGCATTTCAGAGTCCAAGAAAAACAACAGTTATTGCTATAATCGGCTCCGTGGTTCTGTTTTTTCCTATCCACCCCACAAACCAAGTGCTAAAAAGCTGGATCTTACTTGGAGAGGGGAGGGAGGACGCAGACTGTTCCCTTCTCGTTTTCTTCTAATGCTACGATTAGAGCAGCACAATGAAAGCCTAAAACCAGGTGAAATTCAGCTAGTTTCAGGTACGAACAGAGAAGTGAAACCAGCCGGTTTCTTGTGAAAATTGCTTGGTTCCTAGAGCTGTTCACTGAAATTCAAAATGAAACTTCCTGCCATCAGAGAATGGGCCCAGTTTCTGAAAAGGCAGAGTTGTTTGGTAGAGAGGGCATTGGAGTGGGCCACAGAAGAGCTTGGTACTATTCCTGGCTTTGTCACTGGGTGACTTGGGTAAGTCTCTTGTCTATTAAGACAATGAGCTCTTTGGAGCAGCGCCTGTCTCTTACTAGGTGTATGTACAGCACCTAGCACCACTTAGCATCTCTGGGTGTTACCACAATACAGATAACAACAGTATACTTTCTGGTATGGAGTGTCATGGATTTCTTTTTTGTGTTTCGGAAGGAAACTAGAATCAACTGATTTGATGTCATGCTTGTTGGACAAATGAAATGATGAATCGTCACAACCCTTTGCAAGGCTTAAGGACTGCGAACCCTCCTATACCCATATGCAAGGCATAGAGCTTAACAAAGCCCAGTGTGATCCTCCCAGCCTGTTTTGGAATGCTAAACTGTACAATAGTGTTCAGCCACTAGGTGGCACCCTGTGCTATAGGCAGGAGTGCTTTAAAGGATGGTTATGAAAGACACACCTCTGGTGTATCTCTCAGTGAAAGAAGCTCTGTAGCCGGCCCATATCTGGTATAAGAATCTGACCTGCTGTTCATAGCCCTGCAACCTACTGTGTACAAGAAGTACATGACACGCTTCTTTTCATCTTACTCCAAAAACAGTGGAACCTTCATTTGCTCAAACTTTCCAAAAATATTCACCTTCAGGCAGTGACCGTGCAAGGAAAATTTCAGTCCAAAAGATCTGCAGTGTTGTTGTAGCCATGCTGGTCCCAGGATACTACAGAGACGAGTTGGGTGAGGCGTTATCTTTTATTGGACCTACTTCTGGAGAGGGGAGGAGTTAGTCCAATAAAAAAAATTTACCTCAGTCCCAAAGGTAAACATTTCAGAAAGTTACGTACAACTGTAAGAAGGGGTGTTTGAATGGAAACTGTTAAGCAACCTTGATTGTTAGCAATTGCTGCCACTCCCACTCCCACTATAATCCTAATGAGGCCTTTGTGAGCTCATCTGATGAGCCAGACTATGAAGATTGCACTGGGGAAAATCCCCTTGATATCTCTCTTGCTTCAAACTAACTCTTGAAATGTAAGTGGGTTAACTAAAGACTGGTCTACACCTAAAACTTAGGCTATGTCTACACTTCAGACCTTACAGTGGCACAGCTGTACCGCTGTAAGGTCTCCCTCTATGCCTATGGGAGAGAGCTGTCCCCCAGCATAATTAAACCACCCCCAATGAGCGGTGGTAGCTATGTCGGCAGGACAGCGCCTCCCGCCGACATAGCACTGTCCACACAGCGGGTTTTGTTGGCGAAACTTATGTTGGTCAGGGGGTGTTTTTTTCACGCCCCTGACCGACATAAGTGCTAATGTAGACAAAGCCTTAGGCCGGCCTAGCTGTGTCCCTCAGAGCTGTGAGATTTAATGCCCTGGGCAACATACTTAGGATGACCGAACCCCCACTGTATAAGGAGTAGGTTGAGGGGAGAAGTCTTCCATTGACTTAGCTATCGCCTCGGAGAAGTGGATTGCCTACACTGATGGAAAAAAACCTTTCCGTTGAGGTAGGAAGCGTTTACACTACAGTGCTACAGCGGCACAGGGGCAGTGTAGACATGGCCTCATTGTCTACACTACAGTGATGTAGCTACAGCTGTGCTGCTGTAGTGCTTGTAGCATGGACATACTCTTAGAGATACCTGTGGGCCAGATCCACTGGGTGAAATCCTGGTTGCATTGAAGTCAACAGGTGTTATGCCATTGACTTCAATGAGATCAGGATATCACTCATTGTGATTAATGGGTTTTGGATTAGGCCCTAAAGGAGCAGCTCTTGTCCAGCAGAATGGAGCATCTATGTATTTTAGGTACTTATATGGGCCCCGTTACCATAGTATCTGAACTCATCACAACCTTTACTGTATTTATCCTCACAACATTCCTGTGGGAGGCAGGGCTGTGGTGTCATCCCCATTGTACAGATGGGGAACTGAGGCACAGAGAGACTTGGTGACTTGTCCAAGGTCACACAAGAAGCCTGAGGCAGAGAAGGGACTTGAATCCACTGTCCTAACCACTGGGCCATCCTTCCTCTTCATAGGTTCCATTCCTGACCCTAACACCGACTTGCTGTTGGACTGGGGCCTGATCTTACTTCCCTTAAAAGCAAGGGGAGTGTTGCTATTGACTGCAATGATAGTAGCATGAGACACATGACTGGCCGACTTTTTTTGTTGTTGATATTGAATACTACCCTAAATGCGAGGATATGTGCCTTTGCTAACTGTGTGTGATGGGGTGTATCAGTCCCTGAGGCCCCCTGCTGGAGGCCTCTCAGTCCTACCATGCCCCATCCTAGAAAAGGAGCAGCAGAGGTGACTCCTTTAGGCTTCCTAGAGCAGCAGCATGGAAGCAGCCAATTAGAGGCTGCAGGGGTAGCCAATCACAGCCCATCAGGCTACTATAAAAAGGAGCTGCTGGACAGATCAGACCAATTACTGGCTGGATCCTGAGGAGCAAAGAAAGTGCTCCTGGCTGGTTGCAGCAGTTCCAGGACTGGACAGAGCACAGCCAGCAGGGACCTGGGGAGCAAGGAAGGTGCTCCTGCTGACTGCAGTGACTCAGCAAGACTTCATTCCTGAGCTAAGGGTGAAGGTACAGGTGAAGGGACCATGGGGAAGTGGCCCAGGGAACATTTGCCACAGAGTTAAAAGGGATGCAGCAGGTGGCTACTATTTATAGGGTCCCTGGGTTGCGACTCAGAGTA
Organism: Trachemys scripta elegans; assembly: GCF_013100865.1. Taxonomy (NCBI): domain Eukaryota; kingdom Metazoa; phylum Chordata; order Testudines; family Emydidae; genus Trachemys; species Trachemys scripta. Next base: position 9,648,325 of record NC_048300.1, on the reverse strand, counting down.
GTGCGTGAGCCCAGCAGGTACCCCTCCGCCAGCCACAGGCAGAGTGGCCAAAGCCCCAAAGAAGGGGAATTTACACAGGCCCCAGGGAGCGGGCTGAAGACCCCAAAGAGGGTCAGCATTTGTGGACTTTGATAACCCCCCAGAAGGGGACTGAACTAGTGCTTTAGCTGAAGAGCTGGGGCCAGTGAGCCTTGCTACTGAGTGAAGTGTCTCTAGGGAGGGAGTCCTGGGGGCACTGCTCTATAACAGAGCAGGGAGTATTGAAAGCTAGCCCAGAAGCGGCTGAGAGACAGTTGAGAACCGAGCCCGGAGGTAGGGCTAAAGAGACCAGTTGAGGGTACTGGGATAGGCCCTGTTGGACTGATTAAGGACTGAGCCCAGGGACAGGGCTAGCGATAGAGACATAGCTAATGGCACCGTGAGAGGCCCTGTTGGACTGTGTACCCCAGAAGGGGTTGGCTTGTGTTACACACCCACAGACGGTGTGTGACTCGGCCGGAGGGCTGAGTCGCTGAAAACCTGCTTGAGAAGTTAACAGCCTAAAGGGGTCACCACAAGTGACGCAGCTAGAGAGAGAGAGTGCAGGCACACACCCGCCCGATAGGAGGCGCTCACGGGAGGTGACCGGCCCCATCGCACTGTGCAATATGAGCCCCCGATCTTGCCATAAGATGTGTACCAGCGAAGGGATCCGCTGGCATGGAACTCATTGCAGGGTGAATGCGGGTTTTTAAATATTTCTTTTTTCAGTGTAATTTTCTTTTGTCTCTGTGTAACGTTAGAATGAAAAATTTCAACACCGACACTTTGGCATTTTCCTCCGAGAAAGGCTACGGTGAAAATAGTGGACTGGCTGTTTATGTAGCCCAAGCGATTGATCCGTCCATCAAGTGGGAGGATATTAAATGGCTCAGAGGACTAACATCTCTGCCGATCGTCGCTAAAGGAATTCTCCGAGGTTTGTAGCAGTGAAGGTTCAGCAACAGGCTTTCATAAGGCTACCTTTATTTAAATCAGCTACTGATCGTAATAAACACTTTTACGTTGCTTTATTGGCACAGATTTTTCTGTAGGATTAAAGGCAAAAATTTGTTCATAGAATAGACATAGGGAGCGCATGATTCTCCTTTATCTTTTAAAAAATCTTCTTCTAACATAGGCCACCATAACTTTAAGCAAATGCTGAACTCTCATGGATTCTAATGGGGATTACATGAATGCTTCAATGATGTGCTGAATAAGGAGGAGTTGCCCAACTGGAGCCTAAACCAGCTGAAACAAACGGTTTCTTCTTCCTAACTGGGGGCTGGCTTGGGAAGTGCTAACTGTCTTTCCGTGCCAACCGAGTTCAATGGGAGTTGAAGGGCATTCTCTCTGCCTTTCTTTCTCATGTAAACTCTTCTACGGCGTGCCTCATTGTGCTATGGGAGTCTCTTCCAATGTTATGAAGCATATGCGTAGATGTATCTCTTCCTCCTGGTCAGCAGGGGCTGGACATCATTATTTTTCCGGTTGTGGGAAGGCTAGGGCAAAGATGTGGGTTTTGTAGTAGGCATTATTGGAGATCTGTGGTCATCCTGGCCAGGAAACGCTCATCGCCTTCAATGATTGGGCCCTAGGAGAGTGTGAGCTAACAAAAATTATATCCTGCTTCTCCATCACACAAAGCAGTGATGCATGGTTTTTATGGGCTTCTGATATTAATTGCAGTTACAGAGGTGTAACCTGGGTAATGGCAGAGAATTCGCACCAGGCCTGGCTGCCTTGCATAGTTACAGACCATCTCACCACTATTATTAAGCATTTACATGGTATAGAATTTTATGGACCTAATTCTGATCTCACCTATGCTGGTGTAAAATGGGTGTAGCTCCCTGGAAACCAATGGAATTAGACCAATGTCAGTGACGTCAGAACCAGGACCTTAGGTAGCTACTCCTCACATTACTCTTGCAATGAGATGAAGAGGGCTGGGTGTGTTTTTGCTCGCTCAGGTTTCCGATCACCGTAACTCTGCTGACATCATTGTAGTAACTCCTGATTAAGTAAGTAATTGAATCAAGCATGGAGATATTGTGGCTAGCCCAAGGTCTCATGGCAAGCCAGTCACAGAACCAGGAATTAGCATTCAGTACTTCCCTATTCCGAGTGCTGTCCCGGGTGCTCTAAATCACACTGCCTTCCCGAGAGATCTCCACCACCTGCAAACAAATCAGTGATGTATATGGGACCCTTCATCTCAGCTCTCTTCACATACTGCTCTGCAGACTGGACAGCCAAAAGTGGGCTTTGTGACAAAGTTCCTCCTCTATCTTGGTGGGTCCTGCGCTTATTGGCGGATTTTCTTGCCTCAGAGATTCACCATGTGGGTTGGGGAGCAGCCCAGAGACCTTCCCCTCTGGAAGAACCCACAATCCAGGTCAATTGGGAGGTTTGGGGGGAACCCAGGCCCGCCCTCTACTCCGGGTTCCAGCCCAGGGCCCTGTGGACTGCAGCTGTCTATAGTGCTTCCTGTAACAGCTGCATGACAGCTACAACTCCCTGGGCTACTTCCCCATGGCTTCCTCCAAACACCTTCCTTATTCTCACCACAGGACCTTCCTCCTGGTGTCTAATAATGCTTGTGCTCCTCAGTCCTCCAGCAGCACACCCTCACCCTCTCACTCTCAGCTCCTTGCGCCTCTTGCTCCCAGCTCCTCACACTCGCACCACAAACTGAAGTGAGCTCCTTTTTAAAACCCAGGTGCCCTGATTAGCCTGCCTTAATTGATTCTAGCAGCTTCTTCTTAATTGGCTCCAGGTGTCCTAATTAGCCTGCCTGCCTTAACAGGTTCTAGCAGGTTCCTGATTACTCTAGTGCAGCCCCTGCTCTGGTCACTCAAGGAGCAGAAAACTACTCATCCAGTGACCAGTATATTTGTCCTCTACCCGACTCCTGTACCCCACTGGTCTGGGTCTGTCACAGCTTTGAGTTATTAACTATTGCAGTGGCACTTAGGAACGCCATTCATGGGGCAGAATCCCGTTGTGGTAGGTGCTGCACACCCACCCTGAAGGTTGTTTTCTGTGGAAATCAAGTTTGTATTGCTTTGTGCATATCCTGTACAGTACACCATGTATTATTGCAACACAGTTCTGCCTAATGTCAGAGATTCTCACAGCTCATTTACATGCATAAGGGAAGGGTCATTGTCCCGTGCACTTGGAGTCAGGATAGTTGGCTTCAGTTCCTGACTCAGCCCCTGTCTTGGTGTATGGGTAAGTTGTTTGACCGCTCATGCGGTCAACCCATCTATAAAATGTGAACAGTAATGTTTTGTACGTCACGAGGATGCTGCGGGACATAATTAGCATGTGGAAAGGACTTTGAGATCCCATTAAAAGGTTTTTTAGTTTGTGTATGTGCGTGAATGCTTAGATACTATGGTAGTGGGCACCATGTAAGTACTATAAATAGTTTTACATGTTTACCTACTTTAATACGTCAAACTCAGTATGAGTCTATCTATAGTACTTATAATGGCCCTCAGTGCCATAGGAGCTGAGTCTTTACTATATTTATGCTCACAACAGCCCTCTGGGGTAGGGAAGTGCTATTATCCCCATTGTACAGATAGGGGGAGCGAGGCACAAAGAAGCGTTGGGTAAAATGGTCGGAAGTATTTATGTAACTTAGACACCTAAGTGCCTGTGTCACTTAGGTACTAAGTCCTATTGACTTCTGATGAGACTTAGGCTCCTAAATCCCATTTTCAAAAATGACTTAGGCACTTAGAAGGCTTAGTCATTTAGGGTCATATTTTCAAAAACGCCAGAATGACTTGACCAAGGTCACTCAGTCTGAGCCAGAACAAAGACTGGAATTCTAAGTCTTAGACTAGGGCCCTAACCATTACACCATCCTCCCTCTGTCTAAGTTCTAGAAGACCCTCATTTTCCATTTTAACTGATATTCCCAAATCAATAAAATCCATTTTCCCTAATCGTATAAGCATTCATATGTTGGCATTAATTTAGGGTGAATCTGAAATCTGCTATGACAGGAAACGGGAACAAATGGATGTATTCTACCCATGGCACGTACAGCTCTGAGTTACACGCTGCATGTGTAGAAGTGAGAATGGGACTTTTTTTGTTTCTTTCCGAAGCTTCTGTAATCAATCAAAAGCCAACTGAACATAGTGAAGTGATTACACACTGTAATGATGTTAATAATTTCAGACTACAGTAAAACACACAGCAGCAGGATTGTCTTAAGGATGATGAACTGCAGATCAGTGTGATGAAAGTACATGCCAGCCACCAGAAGAGATGTAGAACTGCCTACTCAGAGCTACTTATCTCCTCCAATGTTCCGGGTGATAAAAAAGCTAACTTTAATTCTGGTCAGGCCACAATTTATGGACACAACTGTCCGCAGGCTGGTGCCAGGCCCAGCTATTAGAAGCCAGAGCCCTGGGTAGATTCTCATTAACAGAATGACGCTGTCATTGCTACATGGACAGCCCTAATTAAGTGCAATGTCTGAAGGGCCGACTTTTGTTTCTTGCAGCTGATGATGCTAGAGAAGCTGTGAAGCACGGTCTAAATGGAATCCTGGTGTCCAACCATGGTGCACGCCAACTGGATGGTGTGCCAGCAACTGTGAGTATTGGTGAAACCACTTAGGAATGGCACTTGAGAATCTATTTAGTAACTTTAATTGCATCTACAGCTGCTTGCTAACTTGTTCTTTCTCCCTCTGTCCCCCCACCCCGCTCCTGCCCTGCCCCTTTTAAGTTGCACATGTGGTTACTGGAGAGGAACCATGTAAACGTGTGTTATATTTTTTAAGCTCCAATGGGCTGTTTCTTTCAAGGCCCCTTAGAATTTCACAACGTGCATGTAGGCACTCGTAGCCTCTTACTGGTGTGTCTGAGGGCAGCCTGTGGATTTCTTTCTTCTAAGAAATCAAACCAAAAGCCACAGAAGGATTAACATGTGGGCTGTTGCCGCTGGGAACCTGGGCAGCCTGCCCTGGCTGCAGGGCTCAGGAAAGCAAGCCAAAGGAGTGGTTTCAGGTTAGCTCATTTAAGAGCCCAATAAAAGGAGAAAAGTAGTCCTTGATGCTTGGCATGCCGTGGATCATTCAAAACTTTAACTGCACTAGGAGGCGCAAGTGGGTACGTGTCTTCTGACACGTTGAAACAATGTCTTACCTCATGCTACCTGGTGGCAATACAACCCAATGCAATGTGGAATAAATAATGTAGCAGGAGGCCAGAGGTCACATCTAAAGAATTGGTTGACTGGATTAGCCAGGGTGAGAAGCCAACTATAGCTGAATTAACTCCGATATCTCCATTTTACTGTAAGCAGAAAGTCTGCATTTGTTTGGGGGTTGAGCCTTAGTGAACTCCTTCCCACGCCCATCTGTCTGTTCCCTCTGATGTCCATGAGCCCCCAGGCTTTGGTGATCTTCCACTTCCACTAAGAATGATAGGGCCCAGCAACTTCTGTACTGTTACCTTCTCCTAACCATACCAGTTAAGCATACCTGGAATTCTGGGGATTTTAGGCTAATTAGACAATATTCTAACGTGCAGATTTGAATATGCATTTCCTCATTTGAATAAACCTTCCTACTATAAAATCTATCAAAGGTCTCCTGCTCACCACACCTAGCTTTCCTCTCCCTGGAGTTTCTCTACCATTTCCCCCTTCCTTTCTAGTTTCCCCCATTCACCCTGTCTCTGGCTCCTTGCTGCTTGAGATTCCTGAACTCCTGAGAGACTGCGTGACAAGCAGGAGATTCAGATGGAAGCTCAGGTGGGTGGGAGAGGTTGCCCAAAATCAAAAGTCTTACAGGAAACCAGGAGTTTTAATAGAACTGGATGAAAACATGAAAAAGAATTTGCAAAAAAAATTCAAAGTTGTTGTACAGGATTGGATCAATAAAACAACACTTGCTCCAGCTCTCCTCCCCCTCCTCCCCAAAATGTACGGAATATTCTTTCAAAGTTTTCTGCATTTTAAAAATTTAGAAATTCTTAGTATTTGTTTCCATTTTCCTCCCTACGCCTCTTTTTTACCACCTAGTGCAATAAACTGAATCATGTCCAGACTTGTCCCCCCGCTTTTCCTTTTGATGTGCTAAAACTTTTCAAAACCTACCGAAAAACTACGAGGCAGCAAAAGGAGAAATGAAAATGCCAAAGTCTGACACTTTGACTTTTCACTACTTCTCCAACTTTGGAAACCTTGCAGAGTTGTTGAGGCTGGGTCTACCCTACCACTTACTTCGGTGTAACTTGCGTTGCTCAGGAGTGTGAATAAGCCACCCCTTTGAGTGACGTAGTTATGCCTACCTAAGCACTGGTATGGACAGTGCTATGTCAGTGAGAGAGCTTCTCCTGCTCCTCCCGCCTCTCGCGGAGGTGTATTTATTGTGCCAATGGGAGAGCTCTCTCCTGTCGGCATAGAGCGTCTTCACCAGACACGCTACAACGGTGCAGCTGCATTAGCTGCGCTGATGTAGCGCTTCTAGTGTAGACTAGCCCTTCGTGTTTCATTTTTCCTTTTGCTGCTCTGTAACTTTGTAACTTTGAAAAGATAGTGAGTAGAGTAGAAAAGAAAAGACATTTACCTGGGGTGAATAACCATACAACCAGTATTCAGCCATGCTTTTGCATTCAGTGGCAGAGAAGAGTAATTGGGGAAATTGTTGCTTTTGCTGAAAAACTGGAAAGCTTGATAAAAATGTTTTCACAGTAGCTCTCAGTTCTGAAGCACACGCTGTTTTTCACTGAAAAACATTATGAATGAAAAATGTCCAGGATTTGTGTTAGAACATCCCTTCCTTCCCTTAGAACCCTTTGATCTCTTTCTTCCTTCCTCTCTGGGGGACCTGCCAATTCCCACCATTAACCCTCCTCCCCAGATCCTGCTGGTGTTACACAAATGACCTTTTTCTAGTTTTTCAGAAGAAACCTTATCGTAGCTTTCTATTCTAGCTATGATCACACGTATTTCCTAAATGTTACACAAAGCAAGGAGCCAGCCTCTGATTGGCCCTAGCTTGCCATGTGTCTCAGGCAGACCAAGGACTACAGATGATTGCGGGGTGGGAGGAGGAGGATGGGGGAAGGCAGCTGTGCAGTGATACTCATCCTGGGAGAATGTGGATATGTCAGCTAGCAACTTGGCTCAGTTTTGACATGTAAGGTAGGGGTCAAAATTCTACTCTTGGGTCTTTCAGTTCTCAGATGTTCTCTGAATACTAGTATGGTTCTCCCATTACGTCACTAGGAGACTTACTCCTATAGGGAGACAAGAACATGCATTGCAATAAGTCACATGAACAGAATTTAGTACTTGTTCCTTCCAGCTAACTTCTGTAATTAGATCAGAGTCAACAACAGGAAAGTGTTTGTACGAACGTTTGTTTGCATTCAAAATGAAATTTAACTGTGATCATGACTTTTTAATATTTGCTTTCTGCAAACATTCACTCGGTCTGGCTTTACCAACTTGAATGGTTGCAGAAAGCAAATGTCAGATGCTATACGTGATTGTAAAATTCCAAATCTACATGGCGTCAGGCAGCACTTAAGACCCTCAACTGGGGAACTAACCAAGACCATGTGACTTGTGTTTACTAACCAATGCTGCACGGATTCTGAAGTTTAAACGTAAAAGAGGATTTGCAGTGAACTATCATTAAAATCTTCAAGAGTGCCTCATAGACTTTTAAGTCAAAGTTCCATTTTCAAAAGTGACCTAGATCAAGATTTTAAACATGTCCAGTGATTTTTTGTAGCCTCAATTTTCAGGTACCCAATTTAAGACACCAAAAAAAGGCCTGATTTTCAGAGGATAAGTGCTCAGCTGTTTCTGAAAATGAGGTCTTTTTTTAGGTGGCTGAAGCTGAGCACCCACAAAATGAGGCACATCTGAAAATCTGCTTGCTCACTTCTGAAAATAGGACTCCTAAGTCACTTGGGCATTTCTGAAAATTTTACACTGTATGTGAGAGCTATTCTGAAATGAACCATTCATGAAGAAATTAACAAATGATTTTGAATAATAAGGAAATTCAAGAATGTTGACGTCTACTCACATTTTGCCAACTGAAATAGAGGAAAAATTGAACTGAAAAATGTACTTGTTACAAATTATTTGCTTGTAATGTTAGCTTGAAGGAGAAGAAACCGTTAAGTTATGTAGTTTGAATATTCTGGTCTGTTCACTGGATTTCATATTGCAACAGTGGGGTATATTTTATAATACATTTTTCATAATATATATTTGTACCAGATCATAAAATGTTTCTATTTCTGCATCATAATCACATGTTTTAATTTGATGGGTTTTTGAAATCTGAGTTGAACCCAAACTGGTTAATATTTTCTAATGCCTAATTACACATTGGGGAAATTGATGCAAACCATAATTAAAACATTTTACTTTAGTAATTACAGCCCTTGTATGGTGGTGCAGTTTGCTTGGATGTAGAAAGAGGGTGTTATTTTGATTCTTTAAAAGGGAAATTAATTACATCCCTGTTTGAAAAGGGATGAATTTGGAGCCCAGCTTGCCTTCCTAGAGCATGATGTTGTCAGCCTCTTTAGCATTTTGCTTCTAATCTAATGTCTCTCCTGCTCTGCTGACATAGTAAAAAGTTAGGCATGACAGGAAGAGTGGTCCTGTAGTTACGGTAGTAGTCTGGGACTCGAGGCATCTTGTGTGATCATGGGCAAAATACTTAATCGGGCTCTGCCTCGGTTCCCTGTTTGTAAAATAGGAATAATCCCCCTTTCTTTTTTCCATCCTTTCCCGTGGCTAGTTCGATAGTAGGTTGAGTTGGCTGGAAAGTGAATGATTCTCTCTCTCTCTCTCCACCACCCCCGCAAAAAAAAAAATTAGACAAAACCATTTTAAAAAATTGTATTATTTCAGGTTTTAGTTGAAATACTGAAAATGTTTTGGTTGTCAGTGAATGCCGACATTTTCCTTCCAAAATTGAAAATCAATCACAAAAATATGCTCACTGAAAAAGCCATTTTCACTGGAAAAAATGCTTTGATGGAAAATTTTCTACCAACTTTAATAGTAAATTCTTCAGGGCAAGGGCTGTCTCTTGCTATGTGTATGTACAGAGCCTGGCACAATGGGCTCCCAATCTCTGATGGGCCATAACACACACAAATGATATCATGCACAGGAAACTTGTGTATGTAGCCATTGTGATTGTGCATGTAAAACAGGATCTTTATGCATGTCTACTACCACAATTAGAGAGACAAGGTGGGGGAGATAATATCTTTTATTGGACCATCTTCTGTTGGTGAGAAAGACAAGCTTTCAAACTTGCACAGAGCTCTTCTTCAGGTCTGGTGTATCAGGTTCATTGTGACTGGTCACTGGACTTGGTACATCCCATACTGCACTGTGCTAAGAGAAAAACGAGTTTAATTTGGTTCTAGGTTTCATGAAAGGTGCATATACAGCCCTAACAAGGACCTTGCTTTTATATGTCACGAGAAAGACAGCATCTCCAACAAAGTGTCCCCTAGCATTGCACTGGATCAATACTAACCTCTGCTTACTAGTATGATTAGTCACATCCATATTTGTACACACAACTGCATTATTTGTGCACATTCATTAGGCACACAATTCATGCTTATCTTAGTTAAAGACTGGTTCCTACACGTGGCAGTTGGCTTAAAAATTCAGTAGTGTCACAAGTGACTGAATTGCTACTGTCCTGTTCTTGCTTTCCTAGATTGATGTCTTGCCGGAAATTGTTGAGGCTGTGGAAGGGAAGGTAGAGGTGTTCCTGGATGGCGGAGTGAGAAAAGGCACGGATGTTCTCAAGGCATTAGCTCTTGGTGCCAGAGCAGTGTTCATTGGAAGACCTATCGTCTGGGGGTTGGCTTATCAGGTAATTCATCAAAGGCTGCAGTCCAAATTTTGACTATTAGACTAGCCTTTTAGACATACACTAACATTCAGAAAATATGACCAGGGACTGTTATGGGTGCAAACTCAAGCCTGTGAAATTTATGAAATGCCACAATTAAGATTGTCCATAAAACCTTAATTCAGCCCCCGGGTGCATATATACGTTGTAGTACACTATATTGTCTTCCAATCTATTAGGGTGAAGAAGGGGCAAAAGAAGTTCTCCAGATGCTGAAGGAAGAATTCCAGATAGCAATGGCACTTTCTGGTGAGACACCAGCTTCCTTTCCATAGTCACAATCCTTCCCTGTATGCTGCAATTGAAAGTATTATTGGCAGCCCAGCTAGACCAACCTGCGCTAGATTTAATCTAGCGAGTGAGGCTAAAATAGCTCTGAAGATGTAGCAGCGCAGTCTTCAGTGCAGGCTGTACAAGCCTGCTTGGGTACCCAGTCAGGGAGGTAACCTGTGCTGGGGATCCGTGGCACCCTGTCTTCACGGCTGTTTTTAGCGGCACTAGCTAGATTAAAGCTAGCATGGATATGCTGCGCTCACCTTGCTGACTGCAGCATAGACCCAGCCGCTGTCTCACATTGGTATAACACCTTTCATCTCAAAGGATCCCCAGCTGTGGACGAAATCCGTCCCTTTGTTTCCATGTGAGAGACAGTGGAGGGAAACGATACGCAGACTCTGTTGTTCTCAGTGCTGTAACATGGCAGGTATTCCATACCTGGCCCAGTTCGGGCATCATGGGCCCCAGGAAGTGGACAGCACCTGCTGGTTTGGGGGCATGGTCAGACCCATGGCTATTCTCTGCATGTGCAGCAGTTAAAGATTCAGAGTACCTCTTTTTAAAGCCCCTCTGGCTGCCCTAAGTCATCTGGTCTCAGCAAGCAGAATTGCTCTGGGACAGTCGGTACTCTTTCTGCCTCCTTCGCCACCCATATGCATGGCTGTGCTGAGATTGCCCTTATGGAAAAGTCTTATAAGATTGAAAAAAAACCCAAGGTTATAGAAACTGAACAGGGTTCTTCAGAAATGGCTCTTCGATTGAGAATGATCTTTCTAAAGGTTCCTCAAGCCATCCTCCATAAGAAAGGAAAGGTAGGAAGTTTGGCAAGAGATCACTCTGGCTTAACCTGAAGATCTTCAATGATCCAAAACTCAAAAAAAGAGTCCTAGAAAAAGTGGAAACTAGGTCGAATTATAAAGGCTGAATATAAACAAACAACACAAGCGTGTAGGGACAAAATTATAAAGGCCAACGCACAAACCAAGATGAAATTAGCTAGAGACATAAGGGGTAACAAGAAAACATTCTACAAATACATTAGAATCTAGACAACAGGGGAAGACAATAACAGAAAATTTGGAAATGGCAGAAGTGGTAAGTGACTTCTTTGTTTCAGTTTTCACCGAAAAGGTTAGTAGTGATTGGGCATCTAACACAGGGAATATCAGTGAACATGAAGTAGGATCTGAAGCTGAAATAGGGAAAGAACAACTTAGTTAGATGTCTTCAACTCGGCAGGGCCTGATGAAATATATCCTAGAATACTCAAGGAGCTGACTCAAGAGATATCTGAGCCATTAGCAATTATTTTCGAAAACTTGTGGAAGACGGGAGAGATTCCAGAGGACTGGAAGAGGGCTAATATAGTGCCCATCTATAAAAAGGGGAATAAGTACAACCCAGGGAATTACAGACCAGTCAGCTTAACTTCAGCATCCGGTAAGATAATGGAGCAAATAATCAAGCAATGAATTTGCAAACACCTAGAAGATAATAAGGTGATAAGTAACAATCAGCATGGATTTGTCAAGAACAAATCCCATTAAACCAGCCTAATAGCTTTCTACCCGATCCGGCGGGTAGTGAAGACGTACCCTTTGAAAGGGTAACAAACCTTGTGGATAGGGGGTAAGCAGTAATTGTGATATATCTTGACTTTAGTAAGGCTTTTTTGATACTGTCTCGCATGACCTTCTCATAAACAAACTAGGGAAATACAGCCGAGGTGGAAGTACCATAAGGTGGGTGCATAACTGGTTGGAAAACTGTTCCCAGAGAGTAGTCATCACCGGTTCACAGTCAAGCTAGAAGGGCATATCGAGTGGGGTCCCACAGGTATCAATCCTAGGACCAGTTCTGTTCAATATCTTCATAATTGATTTAGATAATGGCATAGAGTACACACTTATAAAGATTGCGGACGATACCAAGCTGGGAGGGGTTGCAAGTGCTTTTGAGGATAGGCATAACATTCAAAATGATCTGGACAAACTAGAGAAATGGTCTGAAGTAAACAGGGGGAAATTCAATGAGGACAAATGCGAAGTATGCCACTTTGGAAGGAACAATCAATTGGGACACATACAAAATGGGAAATGACTGCCTAGGAAGGAGCACTGTGGAAAGGGATCTGGGGATCATAGTGGATCACAAACTACATATGAGTGAACAGTGTAACACTGTTGCAAAAAAAGCAAACATCATTCTGGGATGTACTAGCAGGAGTGTTGCAAGCAAGACATGAGAAGTAATTCTTCCACTCTACTCCATGTTGAGTAGGCTTCAGCTGGAGTATTATGTCCAGTTCTGGGCACCACATTTCAGGAAAGATGAGGACAAATTGGAAAAAGTCCAGAGATGAGCAACAAAAATGACTAAAGGTCTAGAAAACGTGACCTCTGAGGGAAAATTGAAAAAAATGGGTTTGTTTAGTCTGGAAAGTGAAGACTGAGTGGGGACATGATAACAATTTTCAAGTAGGTTGAAAGGTTGGTACAAGGAGGAGGGAGAAAAATTGTTCTTGTTAACCTTTGAGTCTAGCACGAGAAGCAATGGGCTTAAATTGAAGGAAGGACGGTTTAGGTTGGACATTCGGAAAAACTTCCTAACTGTCAGGGTGGTTAAGCACTGGAATAAATTGCCTACGGCAGTTGTGGAATCTCCATCATTGGAGGTTTTTAAGAGGAGGTTAGACAAACACCTGTCAAGAATGGTCTAGTTATTATGTAGTCCTGCCTTGAGTGCAGGGGACTGGACAAGCTGACCTATTGAGGTCCCTTCCAGTCCTACACTTCTATGATTCTATAACACAGATACATTTTCTATTAATTGATATAAAATGGTTAAAAAACCATAGAGAATGTTTAATTTCTCTAAGACATTTTTATAAGAGGAATGGGGACAATTACGTTCTATGGTATTACTTACACGCCTCCCCTCCACCCAGCTCCTTCTAAGATGGAAGATACAATGTTTAACACTACACAACAGTTGGGGATAGGATAGGAAGCAGCATCCCATATCCTATTGGAACAGCAAAGGGAGACTGAAGTAGAATGAATATTGGAAGTGGAAATGGGAATTTGGCCAGAATATTGGGGTTCATGCCTCTGTACTTGCAAAAAGCACCAAGTGATCTCTAATGCTTCTAGTGCTAGTGAGGAGTAGAGCCATCTGACAGTCGCCAAGTTCAGTTTGCAGGAGCCATCAGCAAATGTGGGTCTCTTCCCCCCCCCCCCCCCCAGTGATGGGCTTGAGCTGCAACATTTGGATCCTGATCTACATTTTGAAATCCCTCCCTCCCCCTAGTGCAGAGGGGGTTAGTGTGGGGGACCAGTTTGGCCCAGTATCGAGATAGGGGGCCCTGATGAAACTCAGAGCTGGCTCCCAGTTCTGTGGTGGTTAGTTCCAGGGCTTTGGTTTGGGCTGATGCATTTTCACCCCGAGTTTCAGGTTCAAAGGGGAACTTGGCAGAAAATGCTACATCTCCCAAATTTTCTGCTTGAAACCATATGCAGGGCCCCCCCTTCTTCAGAACACGCTCTCCTCCCAGTAGGCCCCTGCTCTGTTCCTTTGTAGATGCTTTCTTTGGGGGCTCCTTCTGGCCTGGAGGCTCCTCCAACTCGAGCATGATCAGCGGGAAGAAGGTTGGACCCTTTTCCCACTCTACATCTTCAGGGGTGGCCGACAGCTTTGTTCTCCCAAATTCCTCCTTCACGTGGACTGTGAAAGCAAGCTCACTACTTGCCAGGGCCGCCCGGGGGAAGTGGGGGTCAAGGGTCATCTTTCGCTGGAAGACCAGTTCCTGAATAATGCTGATTATTCTTCGAAGTATATTCACATTATACGTATGTAATTTCTCTCCCAGGATGCCGGAGTGTGAAAGAGATTGACACGACATTGGTACGAAGAACTTCCTCTGCTGTGTCCAAGATTTAGCACAAAAAAGGTGTGGCTCTGGACAAAGCCACCCTATTCACTGTGGCCAGATTGTTCTGTTTGGGCCCCGTCATGAAACCCTTACTTAGGAGAGTAGCCCGATTGGTTTATAGGGGGCTACTTCTGAAAGAAGTACATGGGCCAGGTTTTCCTGAGTGCTCAGTAGCCCACACTAGCCCCTTAAAAGGAGCAGAGCACTTGTGAAAATCTGGCCCCTGGTGCGAATAAGGATGGCAAGAGTGGGCCCTAATTCTCTCCCGGTGCACGCAATTGTAGTTGTTGTCCAGCTAACCAGAAACTGCTGATTTTTCAATATGTGTACAGATGCGAAGAACTTTTCTCAGATGTTAACATGCATGTCTGGAAGTAGCTTAGCTGTTAAAACGAAGCTATAAACAGAAATGTTTTGATAGCAAACAACTACCAAAATATCAAAGTTTAAAGGATACCTCTTGTTCACTGTTTATAGAAGCTACACTTCAGATTGTCCAGATTAAATATTCCTTTCGTATCAACATGGCATTGTTTCCCCTAGCAACTACATGACTGTGTAAACAGCGTAGGCTGGGAGCTGTGTAAGTATCTTGGCGGCTTTTGAGATGCAAGGGATTGTACAGCCAATCCGGAGTTTGGAGGTTCACAGTCTTAACTGACACAAATCTCTTTGCACTTAAATTATAATAATATAAGAATACCGACCATAAGCCAGATCCTCAGCTGGTAGAAATCCATGTAGTCCGAGTGACTTGAACACCAGCTGGAGTTCTGCTATATTTTTACTTTAAAAAAATTAACATTGGTTTAGATGATTTCTTGGACAAATTTCACTTCCCTGAAGTATAAATACGAAATAATAGTAATGATGCAGTAAGTGCTGAGTATGATGTCAGCCACACATCTTAAAGCATTTCACACGAGGAGGGTATCTATCCATTATTCTACAGATGGGGAAACTGACATGCAGAAAGGTAATATGTAAACTGCTAAGAAAGTAAGTAAAATTGAATGTGTGTCTCTTATTTCCATTGATGATGTATAAAGAAGGCCTGGACATGCGTTTCTGTTTTTTTGGCTTGATATTTAATTTAGGAATATTAGCGCTGACAAGTATTCATTTTGCTGGAGGTCCTCAAGGTTGTGTACTGGGAATTTTTACACCTCAGAGAAAGCAGGAGGAGAGTGCTTAGATAATATGCCAGTGCTCCAGCCTAGCAGTCATAAATTGGCTGATATTTCATATAGGCATATAAATGGCACTCAACAAATCACGTTCCATTGACCCAAGTCCCATTAAGCTCAATGTGGCTCCTTGCGCAAGTAAGGAGAGCAGGATTTGACTTATCAAGGACTTTATTGAAGTAAATGAAAATACTCCTGTTGACTTTAATGGCCTTTGGATTGGGTCCCCAAGAGGCTAATTCTTCCAACCCTTGCTTACATAAGTAGTCCTTTTTCAAATGACTAGTCCCATTGTTCACGTGAGGGCCATAGCTATTTATGGACAAGTGCAGAGTCCTGTACTTAGGACGGAAGATTCCCATGCACCGCCACAGACTAGGGACCAAGTGGGTAGGCAGCAGTTCTGCAGAAAAGGACCTAGGGGTTACAGTGGACGAGAAGCTGGATATAAGTCAACAGTATGCCCTTGTTGCCAAGAAGCCTAACAGCATTTTGGGCTGTATAAATAGGAGCATTGCCAGCAGATCGAGGGATGTGATCATTCCCCTCTATTCAGTATTGGTGAGGCCTCATCTGGACTAGTGTGTTCAGTTTTGGGCCCCACACTACAAGAAGGATGTGGAAAAATTGGAAAGAGTCCAGCAGAGAGCAACAAAAATGATTAGGGGGCTGGAGCAAATGACTTATGAGGAGAGGCTGAGGGCACTGGGATTATTTAGTCTGCAGAAGAGAAGAATGAGGGGGGGATTTGATAGCTGCTTTCAACTACCTGAAAGGGGATTCCAAAGAGGATGGATCTAGATTGTTCTCAGTGGTAGCAGATAACAGAACAAGGAGTAATGGTCTCTAGTTGCAGTTGGGGAGGTTTAGGCTGGATATTAGGAAAAACTTTTTCACTAGGAGGGTGGTGAAGCACTGGAATGGGTTACCTAGGGAGGTGGTGGAATCTCCTTCCTTAGAGGTTTTTAAGGTCAGGCTTGACAAAGCCCTCGCTGGGATGATTTAGTTGGGGATTGGTCCTGCTTTGAGTAGGGAGTTGGACTAGATGACCTCCTGAGGTCCCTTCCAACCCTGATATTCTATGATTCTATGGCTTGACCTTCCAAAGCTTTACTTACGTGTGTATTTCAATCAAATAAGAACTACTTGTGTACTTGAAGGATTGATAGCCCTTAGATCTAACACGGTCTGAGGCAGGGCCATAAGTATTATTGACACTATTTGGTATGAGGAAACTAAGACAAGGAACTTGGTCCTGTATGCCTTGAGCAAACTAGACTTCTCAGGAGACGGGAATGGAAATCTTGCCTGGGTACAAAATATGGGAATTGGCACAGCAGTGTTAAGTGATCTCCCCCAATCCATACAGGCAGTCAAGTTAAGAATCTAGTAGTCTCTTTCAGCCTAAAACCAAGTCGGCTCTTGATATCTCACCTCTCAAGTGAACACGAAATACCAGGACTAGAGTTTTGTAAAGTGATCGCTGTTGACCTAACTCCACTCCCTTTGAAGTCAATGGTACCGTCAGTTGGAGCGAAGGTAAATCAGTGCAGAATGCTTTGGAAAAGCCTGCCCTAGAAATCTAGTGATACTTTTTTTTTTTTTTTAAACAGGAGGTAGGGCTCTATCCCATTGTTCTGCATTCATTGAAGTCCTGGGGCATTTTGCCATTGATATAAATGGGTGTAGGCTCAGACCCATAGCCATTTATCTCCCATCAATCACATAGGAATGATGCATCTTCATCCCCCTGATCCTCCTTCCCCAACTTCCCTTATGCACTATTTGAAATACCCTGGATTGAGCTTCACTCATTGGGTCATTTTTTGCCGAAAGCTTGAGTTTGCAAAAAGTTTTAGAATAAAATGATGGAATATTACAGCATGAACATAAGTTGGGACTTGAACTCAAAGGGTGGGGGAAGGGAGGAAACAAAAGGCCACACGCTACCCTTCAGTTGTAAAATTCTTACTCGTATTTACTGCCGAGTGTATTATGTTGCATGACGGTTGCACAGCAACAAAATAAAGTTTATCCGTTGAAGGAAATATGAGTGTTTCTCAGAGCATAAGGAAGCATAATTTCGACTGTTTACTGCACTTATCATATGTGTTGCAATGTGGACTGTGTCAGATGTCAATTACAGAGCAATTTCAGAAAGACTGTTTATTTTAGATAATATAAATGTTACTCAAAAGATAGGGGCATAGTATCTTATGTTTACATGTTTAAGATCTATTTCTAAAGTTTAGAAGATGCAGTTTCCTGTCCTTAACCCAACTTAATTTGAGGAAGGTCCTGTAGTGTTGTGGCCCAGAGTAAATTTTGATGGTGAGGAAATAGACTTTATTCATTGGGTTTAATTAACCATTTCTAGGTTACTGCTCCGATGGGATAATGAACTTGCTCTGCTTATCTCCTAACTGACTGACTCTCCAAGTTCAAAGCTGATAAGCCCTCTTCATAAAGAGTGATTTCAGAGCCAAATGTTAAAAGTCTGCAGGATGAAGTTAATGCATTTGCCTTAAATCTTTCAGTTTTTTAAAAACTTTCATGGTGAAGTGGAATTTCCCTGGATCTTGTGACAGACTAACAACGTTGTTTGTGAAAATTAATGTGAAAAGACAGGTGTTTTGTATCTGATTTTTGATTATGGGGTGGGAAAGCAGGGGTTGGCTCAATAGATCACAGAGGAGCACGCAGATTTATAAAAACCCACACAAATCCCCCCAAGACTCGTCCAACCAAAATAAAAACAACTTACATTGCATACCCAATCTCCCCCCTGGGGCTAGGATGAGTGAGAACGAGCCACATGTGACAGATGTTAGTATGAGAGAATGTACCCCTGTATTCACAACTTACACACTATTGTAATAATCTTTGTACAAAGTATGCCATGTATGTATCATTTGAAAATTTGTCGTTTACTGATCAGTATCATCCTGATAAAATGTGTGGTATCGTATGTTAAGATTAGATTTCCCTGTATGATGATGATAACATATGCTCCAAACCACAGCCCTAACCAAGCAGGAGTTGGCAGACAGGTCTGTCTCAAACAAAGATATGTGTGCTCTGCTTGATTTACATTTAAGCAGTAAACAGAGTCATCAAGCAGGAAAGGAAACCCGGTGAGGAAAAAGCAGCAGGGAACATCCTTCCCCATAGACTTTTTGTCTCCTGGTACCCAAGAGGGGTATGGAAACTATAAAAAGGAGGGACAAACACCCCAAGGCACCCATCTCTCTCCCTCTGCCCCATATTATTCTCTACATCTGAAGCAATAAAGGAAGACTTCATTGGATTCTGGGAGAAGAGGTCCTGATCTATAGGGTTTGGTCAGTAAGACTGCTGAACACATATGGTGAGAAATTTTGCTTAAATCTGATACAGTTTAAGTTAGGCACTAATAGCATTTTAACTTTATTTCCTTCTAACCATTTCTGATTTTCATGCCTCGTTTCTTGTACTCCCTTAAAAATCTTTTTCTTTGTAGTTAATAAACTTGCCTTATCTAATCCAGTGTGTTTGAATTGAAGTGTTTGGGAAACTTCATTTGGGTGGCAAGTGTTGTGCATATTATTTCTATTAAAGAAATAATGGACTTAATAGAAACTTGTATTGCCCTAGAGAGGACTGAGCAGTACAGGACATGCATTTCTTGGGGAAAATTTAAGACTGGGAGTGTGTTGGGTCCCCTTCAGTATTACCAAGCTAGTAAGAGTCAAGGTGTGGCTGGCTGGCTGCAGAACATACAGAAGCATAGCTAGGAGTAACTTGCATGCTGGAGCCTGTTTGTGAGCAGTCCAGGCTGGAAGTGACTGCAGCAAAGCATTGTCCAGGGCACCCCAGGTCAAAGGGCAGGGGTGACACAGCTACTTATTGGTCAGGTTTGTCCTCTGGTATGTCACAGTTATTCATGTAACTTATTGCATGATGGTGAAGATGGGATAGGACACTGTATAGAATACACTGTGTCTTAGGCTAAGTTCAATTGTTCAAGTAGGGAAAACAGAGGTAATTGGCAATGTTGCCCCTTAACCAAAAAGCACAGAGGAGGATGTCAATGTGCACCCTTGCCTCTAGGGTGCCCCTTCACACCTGGGCATGCAGCACTGCATGGGACTTCGCCTCTTGCGCACACCACCAGTGGCCAGTTCTTTGGCCAGCAATAGCTTTTCTCCGTCTGCATCTTCTCCCCCCCCGGGGTGTTCCATGGGCCTTCTCGTCAAGTCACATAAAAGTCTAAGCTCTTCCTGGGATAGCATGACAAGTCCAAATAAAGATTCAAACGAGTCTTTAAGTTAATAGCCCTTCTACTCTTCTTGGGCTTCAGTACAGTTCCCTTGGTGTATCCTATCAGTTAAGCCCTAGTCTAGAACCTTCTCCCCCAGGACCCGTCTCTTCTTCAGTCCCTCCCTCAACATCTTATACAGCCTAGCCTTGGCCAGAAGGCAATTAGATAATCACCTCCCATGTGTGAAGAATAATTAATTAGGTTATTTCCCTTGCTTTACAGGTGATGGGGATTATGTCCATCACAAAGGGTGATAACCATCAATCGAAGGCACAGGAGTTGTAGCAAAGCAAGAAGCATACTGGGTATTTCACCCTCCAAATTGTATTATGTGGACAAGGAGGTAAAGGAAAAGTGAGGAGGAATTAGGGGGTTCCAAAATCTTGACAACTTTTCTGAAGAATTCAAATAACTAGTCTGAGCCTTTGAGATGGAGGATTGGGCCAGTCGATGTTAGGAGACCCTAGCGATTGTTGGTACTATCTGAACCAAACAGTGTGACTTAGAGGGGTGGTTCTGCAAACAAAATACATTTGCCTTTGTTCCAACGATAACTTTTTTCCAAAATGTGCCTTGACAAGTCTACTGCCCTCACAATCATGTATCACTGAGCGGGATTTCTCAGGTTTTGTGTACTTGGAGTTTTCATGTGGATTTATTACTTGTGGAAGGTCTTGGCTTGATGGCCCCAGGGACTGAAATCCTTATTTCATCTAGAACCTGATCCAAAGCGCAATCAAATCAACAGATTTTCAATTTACTTCAATGGACTTTGAATCAGGCCCTTACAGATCAGGAACAGCATAGACGGAAGGCACATGAGCTTCTTCATACCACCAATGTGCCTCAACCCAACCCTGGAGAGTATTTGATTTGTCCCCTTCAGTCCATTCCAAATGCAGCCCCTAAATGCATCTTCCCGGCATGACCATCTGATCATGTCACTCCCTTCTTTTATTGGCTCCACCTCTGCTATTGCATCACATTAGAGCTTCTTGTCAGTGCCTTCAAACTCTGCCTGTTCCTCCTTCACATTGCTCCCCATCCACCAGCGCTCCTGACTTGACTGCTCGTTTTTTGGCTTCTTGTGTCATCATCTTCATGGCTCCTTCCAACTGATCTCTACGTGGTATAACTTCACCACCGTCTACCGGTATGTCCCTAGACTGAACTCCTTGAAGGTAAATCATAATAGTAATCTGACAATCGGGAGCTGAAAGGGTGTTACAGGGAAAGAGGTGAAACCACCCCCGGGAAGTAGGCGCTGTGTTTTTTGGCTTCCCGAATGGTTTTCAGCCCAAAATCAAATCCTAAGAGCATGGGAAAGCTGCCTTCTGAAGTCGTGAACCTCACTGTAAGGCTCTGTCTTATAAAACTACTTTTGATGTGGACATTCGGCTCCAACCCACACTGAAGACCATTATAAGTAACCACTGCCTTACAGGACACAGAGAAGTTGGTGTCCTTGAACACTCCTAGAAAGTAGGTTTAAAGTTATTGGGCCAGACCCTCAGCTGGTATAAACTGGTATCACTCCAAATAGACTTTGTCAATCTGCACCAATTTACAGCAGCTGGGCTCTGGCTGCTATATTACAAGATGTCACTGCTTTCAAATTCTATCACAGTGGATTGAGCAAAATTGTTTTGAAAGCAAGTTTGCCAATCCCGATTTAGATTCTAATGAAATGGCACTGTAATTATTTCATGATGCATACATGCTCCATTTTGTTTTCATTTTGCTATGCTTCTGTTTATCTTATCTCCTGCCAAACAGAGGGAGAATACCACATGTGTTACACAAATAATTTCTCAGTGTAGCAAAACTTTTCCTTCAGATGCAAACTGGCTTGGTGTCACAGTTTAGCATCTTCATTTTCACAGGCATTGCGTTTTATAGATTTCAAGGGACAATGCTTAAACAGTTAATATAAACAGCAAGTGGTCAATTCTGCTTGCAGAAACACAGCATTTGCACGTAGATACCGGTACCTGTGGACAGACAAGACTAGTACTTCACAATCTGCCATTTAGGTGGTCACGAATTCACTTTGCAAGCATAGATTCCAGCTTGCTTGGGCAAGGTGAGTGCATTCATAACATTATATTAATTACTATATTAGTAGCATCTACATGCCCTACTGTGCTAGGCACTTACAGAAACCTAATAAGATGCTGTCTCTATCCTCAAGAGTTTATGATCTAAATAGACAAGACAAATAGTTGGAGAAAGGATCTATTATTATCCCCATTTTACAGATGGGGGATGGAGGCAAAGGGAGATTAAGGGCCAGCTTTTTAAAGTTTTTGGCCACCTAACTTCCATTGATTTCAATGGGAGTCAGGCACCTAAATACCCTTAAAAATCTGGCCCTAAATGACTTGCCCGAGATCTCACAGAACCCAGATCCCCCATATTCCCAATCTGATGCATTACTGACGAGTCCTTGCTCTCTAATGCACAACTTTGTGGATGTGCATTTGGGGTGACCGCAAGATGCCACAAAGCTCCATCAACCATTCTGAGGGCACGCAAGCAAACCAACAGCTACAAATCAGAGCTGGGCTGGCGCCAGAGCCGTTTATCCCTCTACTCTTCCGCATGGATGCCAGCAGTTCAGGTGCAGACAGATCTGAAATGCTACTGGTTTGTGCTTTGCCAAACAAAAATATGATTGCTGTGGTTTTGCAACCCTGTGGGGCCGTTTCTATTTTAAATGGACTAAAGCAGGAATAATTGATCCAAACTCCTTATCCTTCTCAAACGTCTTTGAAGGTTTGGCTAATGTGGCAACTGCACAGCTCCCAGTAGTCCTTGCTTGGCCAGTTCTGATCTGGGTTTTCAACACCTCTCCTGGGGAACTGGAGGCCTAGTCCATATTTCCATCTGTGGAGCTGGCAGCCCTGCAAAGCGGTTTTGGGGTGGGGAGGGGATCAGAAGAATTGTTTGATTTGGGGAAGAGCAGAATAGATTTGGAAGAGAATTGCTGGGGGGATGTAAAATTGCCTTATTGATTGTGAGGGAGGGGGAAATTAATTGATTTGTTTGTTGGATTTGGGGTGAAGAGAATTAACTTATTGGACTGATCTGATTTAGTGGTCTGAGATGAGCTTTAAATTTAAACAGAGATGCCT
Source organism: Trachemys scripta elegans (assembly GCF_013100865.1). Taxonomy (NCBI): domain Eukaryota; kingdom Metazoa; phylum Chordata; order Testudines; family Emydidae; genus Trachemys; species Trachemys scripta. Next base: position 9,625,533 of record NC_048300.1, on the reverse strand, counting down.
GGAACTTTAGGTTCCTGTCCAAGCTGCATGGATTCATGCTTTCAAGTGATATGAACTCTGTGTATGCAGTGGCGGGACTTTTCAATGGGATCTTAAGTGAGGCCTCATTTGCATTGACTCTACGGCCAACTATTTTATAAAGAAGACCCGCACATATGCGTGTAGTTACGTGCCTACATTTTCATTCATAAGGACCATAACCGTGAGCACAAATTGCAGACCCTCCCTCGGTGACAGCCCAACTCCTTGGCTTACTTGGAGGCATGTCTCTTGCAAAAGGTTGACAGGTTGAAAACTATGGAACTGAATTTGTAATGTGCCTGATTTGGGTTTTATAAAGCCCACACCCCATCTTGATGTTCCCCATCTAACGTAAACAGCTGCCATTTGAGCTTTCAGAAGAGCATTCGTGCAATAGAACCGTCCCCACAGGGGCGTAGAACATTCTTTAACAACAGTTTTCAAACTGAGGGCCCATCTTGGAAACCCTCATTCACTTGACAAGGGAGTGCAGAAGCAGGCTATAAAGACACAAATCTGTGCAGAGAATTTCAATTTTTAACTTTCCTTGCTTAAAATAAAATAGCAATAACAGTTCCAGCAGTATTATCTTGCTAACTATGGGCTGAGCATGGGGTGGGAGAGAGGGGTGTTTGGGGAGAAGGGGGAGGATGGTTGGAGGAGATGAGAGCTTGGTGGGAGGGGTGTTTGATAGGGAGGAGAAGCTGGACATTTGGAAGGAGGGTGTTAATATTTGGGGAGAGGGAGGCATTTAAAGCTTCATTGGTGGTGGGGGTATAGCAGGGGATTTATCCTGCTAGGGTTCACTCAGCACTGAAGGTCTGTGCCCATTGCCTTGCCCAGACTTTGCTGACAGTTACTCCACTGCTCTTCATGCCTGTTTTGTCCTCTCTGGCCTTGTCTATCCTAGGAATTTCCCACTACAGCACTCTACCATTGCAAACCCTGAATCCGCTCCTCCGCTGGTAGCAATGGTGACAGTGCACGTACCTGCAAGATGCTGCTGGTGCTTTAGCTAGAGTCTTGTGCAGGCCTGCTTAAAACTGCAGTGGTGGCTTGAAGCATCTTCTGCCCCAGGCTACCTCTGGTGGAGCTGCAATGGTGGAGAACCTTAGGAAAATATCCCTCATGTAAACATAGCCCAAGATGTGACCACCAACAAGTTTGCAAGGTTTGGTGATGGATGCAAAATGTATTTACTAAGCGGAACACTGAAAAGCCACCAGATGGTTAAAATTTTCTGTTTCCAATTGCCTGGGCTACACTGGAATTAACGACCCAGCGGGGAAAGGCAGTTAGCAGTCCCCTGAGTCATTCGGTCCCACTGTACCATACAATCACAGTCCAGGGAATCTAGTCCAGCCCCTGTGCTGAGGTGGGACCAAGTAAACATAGCCCATCTCTGACAGGTATTAGCCTAACCTGTTCTTAAAACCTCCAATGATGGGGATTCCACAACCTCCCTTGGAAGCCTGTTCCAGTGCTTAACTATCCTTACAGTCACAGCGTTTTTCCTAATGTCTAACCTAAATCTCCCATGCTGCAGATTAAGCACATTACTTTTTGTCCTACCTTCAGTAGCCGTAGAGAACAATTGTTTGCCATCCTCTGTATAGCCCTGAACATATCTGAAGACTGTTATCATGTCCCCCTTCAGTTTTCTTTTCTCACAACTAAACATGCCCAATTTATTTAGCCTTTCCTCACAAGCCAGGTTTTCTAAACCTATGATCATTTTTGTTGCACTCCTCCGGACTCTCTCCAATTTGTCCACAGTTTTCCTAAAGTGTGGCGCCTGTAATTGGACAAAGTACTCCAGCTGAGGCCTCACCAGTGCCTGGTAGAGAGCAACAATTACCTCCTTTGTCTTATATACAACACTCCAGTTAATATACTGCAGAACAATATTCACCCTTTTTCACAACTGCATCATTGTTTACTCATATTTCATTTGTGATTCACTATCACCCGCAGATACTTTTCAGCAATACTACCACCTAGCCAGTTATTCCCCATTTTGTCGTTGTGCCTTTGATTTTTTTCTTCCTAAGTGCAGCACTTTCCACTCATCTCTATTGAATTTCATCTTGTTGATTTCAGACCAGTTTGCCAATTTTTTTAAGGTCCTTCTGAATTCTAATCCTGTCCTCCAAAGTGCTTGCAACCCCTCCCAGCTTGCTGTCATCGGCAAATTTTAGTAGCATTCTCTCCACTCCATTAACATGTCATTAATGAAAATATTAAATAGTACTTGATCCATGACTAACCCCTGCAGGACCCAACTAGATACATCACCCCAGTTTGACAGCAAATTATTGATAACTACTCTTTGAGTATGGTCTTTCAACTAGTTTTGTACCCACCTTACAATAATTCCATCTAGACCACATTTCCTTAGTTTGCTTATGATAATATCATGTGAGATTGTGGCAGGCTCCTTACTAAAATCAATATATATCATATCTACAGCTTCCCCCTATCCATTAGGCAAGTAACCTTGTCAAAAATGAAATTGCCTTGGCTTCATATGATTTGTTCTTGGTAAATCCATGTTGACTATTTCTGATAACTCTTTATTATCCTTTGTGTGCTGACACATTGATCGTTTAATAGTTTGTTCCGGTATCTTTTCAAGTATCAAAGTTAAGTGGATTATACTGTAATTCTCTGGGTCCTGTTCGTTCTCCTTGTTAAAGATGTGTACTATGTTTGCCCATCTCCTGTATTCACCCCTTCTCCAGGAGTTCTCAAAGATAATTGCTAATGATTCAGAGATGGTTTCAGCTAGTTCCTTAAGTATCTTAGGGTGAATTTCATCAAGCCCTGCCAACTTGAATACACACAACTTATCTAAACAGTTTAACTTGTTCTTTCCCTCCATGTTAATATTAATTGTGTTAAGTATCTGGTTACTATTAACCTTTTTAATGAAGACCGAATTAAAATAGGTATTGCACATCTTGGCCATCTTGATGTCTTCTATTTTTAGCTTTCCTTCCCTTCTAAGTAGAGGACCTACACTCTCTTTGGTTTTTCTCTTGCTCCTAATGTACTTATAGAACTTATTCTTATTGAACCTTTTGTTACTCCAAGTTATTGTCCACTGATGTGATCAAAATCCCTGATTCACGTAGAGCGAGCAAACATTTTGGATATAGTTCCAGGCATCCAAATCCGTCACTGCATATCATAGTTGTGATCTTCAGAGCTACAGTTTCAGCCCGGTCGTAGAGAAAGGGAAGTAAAGGGACTTAACTACTGCCTCCCACTAATAACAAAAGCTGCATTCTGGCTGAATCCTCACACGTTGCATTGAGTATTTTACCTCAGAGTATTTTTATTGTCATTAATAGTGACGTACTAGTAATCAATATAGGAAGAGCAATGCACTGGGAAAATGCACAGCTACATTCATTGCTTTGACCTGCCAGCAAAGCAGAGTGATTACTGAAATGTTTCAAATTTTGGCCATTTAATGAAAGCTTTCTGAGAAAAATGTTTGCTCTGTCTCAAAGGGCTGTAATGATATGGCTGACTGGGCTGTATTCTCAGCTGGTGTAATCTCGTGTAGCTCCATTGGTTATGTTAGCAAATATGACTCTTAATGCACCCAGGGAGCAGGCTTCTTCATCACCGCTTGCTCTCACTCTGTCATTCTCTCTCTCTCTTACTTCCTCACATGCCCTCTCTTTCTCTGTGTGTGCATAAAAGAGAGAGAGAGAGAGAGAGAAAGAGAAAGAGGGAGGAAGGGTGAGACACTGGTGGCTGGAAAAGCGGCATCAAGCAGTCCTTGTCCCTCCACCCCCTCTTCTGCACTGGTGACAATGATAATGGCCCACAGCCTGGAGCAACAGTATCAGAAGTGGTCAGGGGATCCCTGGAGGTATTAATAAGTAAGACACTCCTCTACCTATTAACTCTATATAAACTTGAATGAATTATTCGGGATTTGGTTAGAACAATTCTAAGGAGGTAATCCCTACCTAGACCACAGAGGGCAAACAAGGGATGGGAGATGCTACATTTCAGGATCCAAATTTCAAGGCGTGCTTAAAGGAGTCTTATTAAAAATGTTTTCCAATGCATGTGGCTTCCTGTAACAGCACCTAAGTGGTTAAGAAAACAGCATTACAGATTAAAGCTGTTTCTCTTTTCCGTACAACAAATCATTCAAGTGTCTGGTGTTTGACTCAGAAAGGAGACCTGCAGCAGTCATGTCCATTGAAATAAACCAACCAAGATTTGAGCTGTCAGCATTTCTGTCCGTTACGTCAAGGCATCCCAAAGCATAGCAAAGTAATATTTTTTCCCCTGTAAATCCCAGGGTAAATATTAGGCAGACAGCATTTCTGCTTTGCACATTAAAAACCCGACCGAATTTGAAAAGCCTGCAAGTGCACTTTGGGGATTTTGGAAAGTGTCGTTTGGCGATGAGCTAAGATCAGAAGCTGCCATTTTGCAGACAGGGCAGGCGGGAAAAGCGTTTGGCCTCATTCATGACTTCACAGCTATGGCAAATATCAGCTGATGAATATTTATGTTATCCCTGGCAAAAAACCTGAAAGGCAAACGGGGCGTATGTATGTGGGGAGCTAAAGTTCGGAAAAAGATAGTCTGAACGCTGTGGGATTTCTTTAGCAATGCTTTCCATGCTTCAGCAGTAGCTGCTGAATGAAATCATTATGTGCTGAGACCCCGCACAGGAAAACAGTTTGTCAAGTCTCTGTTCATTAGCACCTCGGACTTTGTTTGAACCTTGTACGTGTGCTGGGCCCTGAAAGGGGAAACCCTCTTCCTTAAATCAAAGGCTGTGTATCTGGAGTCACATTTTAAAATTGGTATTATTAATTGCAAATTGCTCTTCATCACACAACAGCTCAAAGGGCTCAACGAAAGAGAGGGTCAGGAAAGGAATATAAAATGCTACTAGGTGTGTGGATGAAATCCCTTTTTTAACGTGCATTTTAGGAGATGGTATATTAATGCCAGCACTGACTGTAGAAATGGAGGTGCGCAGACAACTGGCAATAGGAGAGAATGGCCATTTATCGCCACACTGTATTCAGTTCTACCACTTTGTCTGCAGTGTTCTGTCTGATTAAAATGATTATTTCTGTTGTTTGTGTTACAGTAGCACCTAGAGGTCCCAACCGAGATGGGCCCCCACTGTGCGAGGTGCTGTACAAAGATCTAGTCAGAGAAAGTCTCTGCTCTGAAGAGCTTGCAATCTAAACAGACAAGACTGACAAAGGGCAGGAGGGGAAACAGAGATGAAATGGCTTGCCTTAGGTTACGAAGCAGAGCTGGCAACAGAAGCAGTTCTTCTGATTCCCGGTCTGCACTATCCACTTGATCATACTGTCTCCCAAATTAGGAGCTACCTCAAATATCACAGTACATTTGACTGCCGTGGGTGTTAATTGTCCAGTTTACATAGTGATTATGCTACACTTCTAAATAAGAGCCTGATCTTGCTTGCCATTACTTCTGTGCTCGCCCTTACTCACGTGAGTAGTCCCATTGATTTACACTGTGCTACAGGAATGAGTAAGGGTTTGTTGGATCAGGTGTTGAAGGCAGTAAAGTAAATTATTTTCATCTTCTGTGTATCAAAGATTTCATAATCTAAAAACAATATTACTTTTTGCTTGCGGGTGGGAACCCAGTCTCCTTTGAATCTGGATTGTTTTAAGTAGGCAAAAGAAACCTACTCAGAGAAAATAAAAACGACCAAGGGACCGTTGGCAAAAATTCACATTTTCTTTGTATTCCTCTGATGGCTTGTTTAAAAAATAAAAGTACATTTACTAGCCCCGGCAGATCCACCTGGTAGATGCTGTAAATATATTTGACTGTGTGTGTCTGTCTACTGTGACAGCGACATTATGTTCCTTTCTTAGTCATTTCCCCAATTTGCTCAAGTCTTCCCCTCTTCAAAGCCACTCACCTTTCCAAGACACTCACAGAGTGTCGCCACGCAAGGGGCTGGGATCAGAATGCTCCTCTCAACCCCCAAGCGGTTATAACTTAACTGCAAGAAGCAACTGTCAGTAAAATTCATGAACATGACTGAGCCATTATGGTGAAGCAAGCCCAGCGAGGCAACTGCCTGGAGTAAATAATTGCCAGAGGCCAGTGAGGATTTTCTAAAGCTTTTGGGTGGGACCAATTTCAGACACCTTCAAAAGCCTGATTTTCAGAGGGCGGGTGAAAATCAGGTCCCTTTCAGGAGTGTCAAGTTGGACACCCAAAACCCAAGGCACCCAGAGTAACTAATTGCATTGCAAAATCATAGCCAAAGAGTCTTGCAAAAGGCACAAAGTTCAATTTGGGGGACTAGCAGACTGGGTGGATTTTGATCATTATACCATTTCTGAGAAGGAACTCCTGGCGCACGCCCTTTATAGATAATTATTTTATTCACTATCTTTGCTGACCGTTCCTTTTCCTAGAGATGGGTTACGCAGAACTCTTTAGGTTTCTTTTTACATGTGGAACTTATTTGTAGAATGTTTTTTTTAAAAAAAAAGCAACAACAATTATTTGAAAAGACCAAGAACTAGAACCTTCAGGTTAGCTGTGAAGTGTTAAAAATATTCTACCAGTCGGTTTTTTTTAAGAGATGTCAATCTGTTTAATTTATAGGAGCCAGCAGATGGTGCTGTGATACATCAAGTAAGTTGGGGGAAATGCACCCTTATGTAATAGGCTACTAATTCTAACCTGACAAGCGGCATGACCGTATTCTCAGGAAGGGCTGTGTAATTACTAACAGAACAGTAGTGAAGTTCAGATCTCCATGTCCTCAAGGAATAGAAATCGGAGTGTACAGCATGCTGTCTAAACTGTTTACTTTTCCCAAACCAGGGACGTTGCCAAGTTATGGAGCCTTTCAATGAAGGGAAGAGGTTTTTAATGTGCCTCTGCCTCGGATGCTATTTGATTTGGCCTTTCATTGTGGAACAACAAAACAAGGTTGCTAGGGAGACCGAGATGAGAGGGCGGGAAGGTGTGTTTCTCTTGTCCAAGCACCATAACAAAGTTGTTTTGTTTGTGGGAGTCGAGGCCAGCTGGCATGGCTACTCTGGCCAATGCTAGTGTAGACAACTATTCATGGGGAAAGGAGGATCAAGGAGACAGAGATTCCCCCATAAAACCTTCTAAGGCCTAGTGCTGCCATGAGCTCTGTGTGGGAGGCAGCAAAGTCAATGGGAGTCCACCCCCACACAGTTCATTGCAGGGTCAAGGCCTCTGGAATCACGAATGATTGAACAGTAGAAGGGTCCCCACTTGAGCAGCCCCAAGGATTCCGCCATGATGGAGCGCCCGCTCTGAGCCAGCTGCTGCGGCAATCCACCTCCTCCTCCTCCCCGCAGTCATGGGATGCTCCTATTGGTCTGGAAATCCAGCCGCTATCTGCTCTGCTTCCTTCGCAGCCACCTGGAGCACGCTCCTCGGACAGCCATCTCCTGCTTGCTTTTGCCTCCCCCCACAAGGAGGGGTTCTGTTTTCAGTCTCCAGCTAGGCGCTAAGCATGAGCCTAGAGTGGGTGGCATGTTTCCGACCGGGGCACTGCAGGCTGACAACCTTCTGCCCTACCTTCAAGGTAAGGGTGTTAACCCCAGCGCTTAGTTCCTACCTGCTCCCCTTCACCACTTGAGTTCTCAGTCTTCCTTCCCCCTCTCCATCCCATCTAGTGCTGCTCCGTTACCCATTCCTCAGCCCTTAATGCCTGTTTCCCTATTCCTCCTCCAATGGCAGCAGCTCACTGGTACCCTTATGTGAAATTAATGGGCAGCAGGTTTAAAACAAATAAAAGGAAGTTCTTCTTCACACAGCGCACAGTCAACTTGTGGAACTCCTTGCCTGAGGAGGTTGTGAAGGCTAGGACTATAACAGGGTTTAAAAGAAAACTGGATACATTCATGGAGGTAAAGTCCATTAATGGCTATTAGCCAGGCTGGGTAAGGAATGGTATCCCTAGCCTCTGTTTGTCAGAGGGCGGAGATGGATGGCAGGAGAGAGATCATTACCTGTTAGGTTCATTCCCTCTGGGGCACCTGGCATTGGCCACTGTCAGTAGACAGGATACTGGGCTGGATGGACCTTTGATCTGACCCAGTACGGCCATTCTTATGTTCTCCCACTCATCTTTGTGGCCCTCTCCTCTAGACGTGCCCCCCTTCAATCTCATTCCTTTGTTTCATCCCTTCACATGCATCACACATCTCTTCTCAGTCCACCTGCTGCTTCCTGACAGCTGCTTTCCCCCCGCCCTCCCTATTAGCATCACCCTTCCATTCTATTCCCGCCCAGCTTTGCCAGGCCCTCTCAGCCTCCAGGAGCAACAGCCCTAAATTATCCCTGTGGCTCACCAATATCAGACTCCCACCTCACAGTGGAAATTAGGCCATGTCCTATAGGTGCGCGTGTGAATATGCAAACCCAGGGGTCTCTCTGTGGAACGAAATGTTCAATGAATAATACAGTCATGTACTGCTGGTTATGATTCCATCTAACGCTTGGTTTTCTAGCTACAGGGAAGGGCTCACCGACACCTCCACATTTCTAATCAGTGTAGGATTGGACCCAATGCCCTATTGCCCCCTTGTGGAAACTTGTCACTCTCTTGCAAAGTAACCCCCCGTTTGCCAGCGGCACTGGCCTCTTGCGAGCTGACAATGTGCTGTCAAGGGAAGAGGCTGGGTGAAATACGCATGGCAAGGAATGTAAATAACCTCGAGCAGCTGGTTTTGTTATCCTGCAAAGCTGCAAAGCTGAAAAAGAAGTTGAAAAGCAAGAGAAGTGGACTCAGTACCATCCTGCCCTGCTTACTGGCACTTGGGACTTTGAGTCAATTTAATTTTTTTTTGTTTGAAGTTTAATAGCTTAGCAGTGGAAGGAAACAGAGACACCACACTTTGAACTCCCAGGTTTCTCTCTTGATCCTGTGGTACCTAGGCACAATGAGGTGAGTTAAGGACAGAGTTAAAGCCTATCAGGTTCCTGTCTTTTAGTTGACCCTTCAAGTAGGCTTTTGTGTGACACTGCCCTTTTATTTTATTTTCCAAATGTGTTAGGTCTGCTAAGCAGGGGACTACAACTCCCATTAGCCCTCTCCCCACTACACGCCTTTTCCGCTTGGCCAGGTAGGTCCCTGAGCTGGAAAGTGTCTGGGCTCTGTTTGGAAGCAACGTGGGCATGGCGAGCCAGGAGCAGCAGAGAAGCTGAAGTGCATGGCAAGCAGGGAGCTGGAGAGAAACTGAATTCAGAGTAGAATCGCCAGGACCGTGAGTGGAAAAATCCGTGGCTACTGGGTGGGACTTATGGGGGAGCAGCAGTGGCTGGGCAGGGAGCCACTGCAGAGGGACCCTAGGCTCAACTGAACCTGGCCTGGAAATCTGCAAGCTCCTATTTGCTTGAATGGAGACTGGACTGGAGTGCCCCGGGGACCCAAAAATGGCTCCCTTTGCACTGTAACTGTTGAAGCCTCTAGGGTATCTACAACCTTTCCTGCCAGCCCTAGGAAAATACCCTTTCCCTCAACCATGTGTCTGGGTGGTTATTGGGACCCACCAGGGCTAGTGTTTAAGCACTTACCTCCAAGTTGTGGTGCACCAGGCACATGACTGGCCCCCTAGGGCAGTGGTCCCCAACCTTTTTCGTCTGGCGGGCGCCAGAAGACGAGCCACGGAAGACCGTGGTGGCGGATGAGCATCCGCCGAAATGCCACCAACAAGCGGCAATGTCAATAGGCGTCGCCGCCGAAATGCCGCCAACAAGCAGCGTCATCCAGAGGCATTGCCGCCGAAAATCAGCAGCATTTCGGCGGTGACGCCTCTGGATGACGTTGTTTCTCGGCGGCATTTCGACAGATGCTCGTCCGCTGGCCAGTATGCAGGCGCACTTAGACCCCCCGGCGGGCGCCATGATGCCCGTGGGCACCGCGTTGGGGACCCCTGCCTCTGCATTGGGGTGAAAGAGCAAATGAGTGTCAGATCTCCTGGGCTTAGAACTTCAACTCCCCCTTTGCAGATACATCGTTTGAGTCTGATTTTTCTTTCCCTTGAGGAATCGCTGAATAATGAGCAAGGATACTGGTGGGTTCAGGTGTTCTGCAGGAGAGTCCATCTAGAGGCACCCATTGGTTTTCATTTGAAAGCAAATAGGGCAATGTGTCTATTGAGATGAGTTATGCATTTTAATGAGAAAAAACGATGGAAGGGCAAATGCCAGGACTTGCAACTAACTCCAGTGTGTGATTCAAAGTGTTAGTAATGCTGACGTGTTACTCTCTGTTGAACTGTGGGGGGCGGGGACCCACTAATGCAGTAGGAGACTCTGTGCTCCATAGATCCAAATTGCACCCTCAGCTACACAAGTATAATCTGAAGGAGTTCCACTGAAGCCATGTTACTCCAGATTTATATCCAAAAAACTGAGACTGAAATTTGGGCCATAACCTTGTTGCACAGAAACTGGATTCGTTTAACAGATTTATTTCTTCGACAGACATACATTTTAAAGGACTCTTTTGTATTATTCTCTGTGTGTTTTGATTCAGTGCACAGAAAATGTATGTTATTATTTTAACAGATCTACTCCAATGCGTGATCAGCTTTTCCTTGTGCCTGGGTCATACAGAACAAGTGTTGTATGTTTTGTAGCTGGCTTTCATTGGGTAAGGTGAGTTTGTTGGCACCATGCTGTATGTGTATTGATACTTGTCACTGATCATTTCAAAGAGAGATTGTAAATATAGCATAATGAGCATACATTAAAGAAAAATATAACATTTTATACTTGGGTCTTCATGCAGCACCTACCGGTGACTACTTATAATAATAATGAGTCCCAATTATTTACCATGTCTATTATCGTTGTGCCTAAGAGCCCAAGTCATGGGTCAAAACTCCATTGTGCTAGCTGCTGCAAAAACAGAGATCACATAGTCCTTTGGATTTTACTGCAATACAAATAATTTGCATTGTGTATTTCAAAGGATCTCAAAGCACTTCCCAAACTCTAGAAGCACATACTTGAGTACCTCACTGAATCAAGGCCGCTGTGAATAACAGTTGTGGCTATTTAGCAATCCGAAAGCAGTGAGGAATTCAGGTGAACACTCAGGAAGCAGACCATTTTCATGATATCAGGGTGGACAACCACTATGGAGGGTGATGTATGCAGCAAGTTCTTCGAAGTGAGCTTCTCTTTTTCTCCACACCAATATCATTTCACTCTTTCCTGGATTCAACGTCAGCCTATTATTCTTCATTAATTTGCCGATTTCAGTCCGGCCCTTGGGAGATGGTTTTATTCGGGGCTGAGATGAAGGTGATGTAGAGCTAGGTTTTATGTTTCTGATGTGTCAACCCTTGCAGTTTCATACTGTGCTCTAGGGCTTTGAATCAGAGAGGAAGAGGCTAGATTCTTGTAGCACTCCCCGGGTGAGGGATCTGGTGAGACTGAAATAATTTGGAGGCTGAAGGATAGAGCTGAGCAGAGGGTACAAGTTCTGTTTCTTGGAGATTTTGAAATCTGGCGACATTTCAAATCAACAGAAGTTTTCAAAATTCTTGGCGGAATTCTGATTTTTTTTTGTTTCAGGTGGATTGAAATGTTTTTAGTTTTGATTTTGACTTTTAAAATGTCATATTCTTTTATGATATACACTATAAATTCAAAATAAACAATTGAAGTGTTCAAGTAAGAAAAATGTCATAACAGGATGTTTTAACATTGTCAGAATTATTGTCCCCCACCCCTCCGAATCCCCCCTTCCCCGGTTTTCTTCCTAAACGAAACGCTGGTGAAATCAGCCCTGCTTCATATTCTGACGGGATATGGTTCTGTCAAAATTTCTCTGACCAGCTTTACTGAGGAACAGGTGCCCATTGTAACTATGGACGTAGTGCTGCCCCACTAACCGCTGCCACATCTTGAGGCAGGAACCTGTCATTCCATGGTCCACTGTGTTAAACATTGTGAAAAGACCCAGCACCATGAGTAGGGATGTCTGGCCCTTTCCATAGCCGAGAGGAGAGGTCATCAACTAGAACCATCTCTGTATATAGGGGGAACCCTTGATAACCTTCTTTGGGTATGCCTACACAGCAAAAATGCCAGCAGCAGCGTCTCTCAGAGCCTGGCTCAACTGATTCAAGCCTGGGAGGCCCATGGTACAGGGCCAAAAATAGTAATGTGGCCTGAGACTTGCTGCTGTGTTTGATTGTTTTTCAGTGTAGATGTACCTTTCCAATGAACTTGCTAGGCCTAGCTCATGATAACCAGAGGTCCTCAGGGCTGCCCAGAGAGGGGGGCAAGTGAGGCAAGTTGCTCCAGGCCCCGGGTCCCTCAGGGGCCCTGCGAGCCCTGGCCGAGAATCCCTTTCCCTTTACTCACCGGCGGTGGTCCGGGTCTTCGGCGGCACTTCGGCGGTGGGTCCTTCAGTGCTGCCAAAGACGTGGAGCGAGTGAAGGACCCGCCGCCGCCTCGGAGTGCCGCCCAGTGAGTACAAGCGTCGCTTTGCCCCAGGCCCCCTGAATCCTCTGGGCAGCCCTGGAGGTCCTCCTTGTTTTGAACTGTCTGAATGCATTTGGTCTCTCTCTAATAATAGCCTATTATTCTGGCTGCTAATATTTTACTTATAAAACTGTAGCTGGGGCAAGTGCCTCCTGCAACATGAACAGTTTCTTAAAATCTACAAACTCCAAATGGCAGTTTTAACAAAGATAAATAAATGCCTCCCCCTACGCCCAGACAAAAATAAACACATAAACGTACGTACATAGAGAACATACATAGAAAAATAAGTCAATACAGAAACTCCACCCCATACCTTCTCTCCTCTTCCCCCTGATCCCTCCTCAGGGCAAAGGACTGGGAGGACAGGTGAGTCTTGCACCCGGGATTGAAGTTCAATTGATTTGGACTAGGGGGAGGTGGGGGCGGAACAAACTTCAGCATGGAGGCCTTCCACTGAAAATATCCAACAGCCACATATTCAAATCTAGGGGCTGTAAACTGGAGCACAACAGCTGGCTTTAATTTTCAGGGCAGGATGTGGGGAAGGAAGTGGTATTTCAGGTAGCTGGGACCTAGGCCATTTCTTCTGTGGGATGCTGTCATCCTGGTTTAGTGGCCGTGCGTTGCCGAGCAGCACTGGGACTCCAGAGAGAGCCACAGCTATATCTTCTTGGCGAGGGGGATGGCTCCCTTAATGCAAAGCTTTTCAGGATGTGGGTTAAAGGGGAAGGGGGAAATGTATATTAATGTGAATCAAAGGCGAGTCCACCCGTGAGCTGATATTCCGTAGAAAAGGGCATGTTTCTTTCTGGCACGTCTCATTTGTGACTGTATTTGTACACTCACCCCAAAGCCAGACACATGATGCAACACAGGCATATGACAGTGCTGTAGGCAATATTTTTTGTTTAAGGGTCATTTCCTTAAATACATTGTGCTGTGTTTTGCAACACAATGCCAAAAGTTGCCGTGACTGTGGACTGTGGGATGCATATAGAATGTATTGTAGATAGTAAATGATTCATTACTTAACAGGAAGAATTTTCATTTGTAAAAATCATTTCTTTATAAATATATCAAATATCTCTTGTAGACCGCTATACCTCTTATCACTGTGGTCTTGGGATCAGATTAAGAGTAAATCTGTGTATAACTAAGCAGTTGCTCTTCACATTTTCTTTCAGTTTTGATTTGAGTTTTGAGTTAAAAAAAATCTGAATTTCAAAATGCCATTCAGTCCTCCACTTCCTGTGCTCCAACTGGTTTTGTAAAACCGTCATTATCCCAAAGATTCAGAATCAAGAGCCGTAAAATAGTTCAAGTTTGCTTGAAATAAAATGATCTCAGGTTTGCTCCCAAAGTGCATGAACCTTAGCAGATTTTTTCAGGACAAACCTGATTTGAGTTTGCAATGAAACCGCAAACCAGGCCAATTTTGTGTGGTTTGGGGTTTCGTTGCAAACACTGTGCACAGCTCTAGTCAGGACTAATCTGTACGTAAATGGGAGACCTTCAAGGGAAAACTGAGGTGCAGTAGGAAGTGGTGTTGGTGACTCAGTAGGTGGTACGCTTCCTTATGAGTCAATACTGAACAAGTGCTCTTGTGTGGTGTTAGGAGGTGCTGTCTCGTCTATGTACTCCTTCTTGGATGACACATGAATACCATGGTCATAACCAAGTTCTTGTGGACTCTGCAGTAAGATGACCTGATTTCTGTAGCAGATTGGGAATTCAGTGTCAGGATCATTTTAAATAGAGGAATGGACATTTTTTAATGGCTGGGTGCTATTTGTGTTACAATAACACCTACGGGTCTCAGGTGAAACCAAGGTCCCATTGTACCAGGCACCGTACAAGCATCTAATGAGAGATGGTCCTTGCTTCAAAGACTTTACAGTCTAAATAGACAAATGAAGTATTGTTTTCCTACTATACAGATGGGGATCCGAGACTCTCAGAGATTGAGTGGCTTGCCCAAGGTCATATACAAAGTGCAAGGGAGAGCCTGAAACCAGATCTCCAGTGTCCTAGTCCAGTACTTTAACCACAACAATATCTTTCCTCTCCACAAACGTGCCTATAAATGATGCAGTCAGCACAGTAGCACGTGTGTTTTGTATTTTGACGTTGACATTTTCAGTTTCTTTTATGCTGCCCTCCAATGTCCAGTTTGCTACAGATTTTTGTATTGATCACACTTTCTGCAAGACAGTTGTGTGAAGGGGGATTATCGATGTTCTGGCAGCTAGGTTGGGCACAGATGGCACTTTTGGGCATCTGAGAAGAGGCAGGAAGCAGTTTTGGATTGTGGGGCAGGAACATTAGCTGAGTGTTTGTGCTGACAGGGTCAGCAGGAAAGCGGTCAACCATGTTGACATTTAAACTGATGGCTTGGCTTCATTGTTAACACTCCTTGGAAGTGAACGGGAGCAGTTCACATGTCTCCAAGAGCTACTACTTCAGGCTGTCTGCAGGTGCAGGAAGACAACCGTATATCCCACCCTTCAACCCTCTTCAAGCAACAGAGGTGTCTGACAAATGAGGAAAGCCATGTTTTTTTGCACATTGTGCCATAATAGGTTATATCGGGGTAGGCAACCTACGGCACACATGCTGAAGGCAGCATGCGAGCTGATTTTCAGTGGCACTCACACTGCCCAGGTCCTGGCCACCGGTCTGGGGGGCTCTGCATTTTAATTTAATGTTAAATGAAGCTTCTTAAACATTTTAAAAACCTTATTTACTTTACATACAACAATAGTTTAGTTCTATATTATAGACTTATAGAAAGAGACCTTCTAAAAACATTAACGTGTATGACTGGCACGCGAAACCTTACATTAGAGTGAATAAATGAAGACTCGGCACATCACTTCTGAAAGGTTGCCGACCCCTGGGTTATATAATGGTCATCCACTCTAAAACCTGTTTTAAAGGCTGTTTTCTCATTGTGTGAATTAAATAAACCAGGTTTTCCAAAACAGGAGTTTCATCCCATGCAATCCTGAGGATCCCTCCATGGATTGGTAGAAGGGTTTGCATTGACCCTTCAAAACTCGAGCACAGAGCTCTGCCACTGATCTAGAGGAGAAACTGTTATTAAGGTGCCACCGGACCCCTCGTTGTTTTTCTGGATACAGACTAACACGGCTACCCCTCTGTAGTCCACGAAAGCTTATGCTCTAATAAATTTGTTAGTCTCTAAGGTGCCACAAGTACTCCTGTTCTTTTTCCTCTGATACTTATTATTTTTCAAGTCGACTAGCCACTAGAGGGGGATGTAACACCCACTTTTGCTGCTGGAATCCACACGGCTGTTGAGCAACAGAGTGTAGGTGATCGGGAATCCTAGGTTCTACTCAGGGCTCTGAGAGGTTTGTGGTCGCTTGCATAGAGACAAGCTAGCCCATTCACATCAAAAGGCAGTATAGCTGGATAAATGAGCTTTAAGCCTTTTGTATTAGAGACTCAGGTTCTAGTCTCAGCTTTGCTGCAAGTGACCACGTGCAACTTTTCAATCACCTTCATTATAAATGTGGCAAATACTATTTGACAGTTCGCTAGGGTAGGGTTATGAGGCTTTGTGCATTAACAAGGGCTGTGAGGTTCACAACAAAATAAGCAGAAGTTGGTAGTGGTGAGGACAGACCTCAGTGTTCCCTGGCTCAGAATTCAGTGCACCTTCACCTTGACTAAAGGACATATGGATAAGAAGGCTCACTCGTCTCCCTCACACCTGGAGCATAACCTGATTTGGAACAGGGAGTCTAAATCAGCTAGAATGGCCTGCAGAATGAAGTCCCTTTGGCACACCCAGTCAACAGTAAGATGATTTTCTTTATAATCATAAAGGCTTAGAAACATAATTGTTTGACATGAAAACAGATTCTGGAGCAGTTTTGCAACAAGTGGCAGATTACGTATCTGCAGAATTGTAACGTATATGGGGGGGGGCTCATCTTAACTGTGGGGTCTTTAAAGAATGCATGGTACTTTTTTCAAGAGTGGGGAATCTAGCTTTGGTGTCTTTGCCAAAAACTGCAGCTTATCTACATATATTCTCCGACCGTACATAAATGCCACCTGTGTTTTCAACTCTAGTGCTTTGCTGTACTAAACTGTTACACAGGATTGCTACACTGCACCTTAAGAATGGCTGTATTTCAGTCGTGGGCAAGGGAATTCCTGTAGAACTGCATGGTCTTGTTGCTGTTGAAGCACAAACCTGGGAGTTTCTGGGATGAAGTCAGTAGGAGTAAGGCGACTAACCTGCTTAGGCACGTTGAAAATCCCTCTAGGTGCCTAAGGTAGGTCCTGCTGGAGCCCTTGGCATAACTAATAGCATGAACCAAAGGCTGTGAACCAGAGGAGTCCTGGCTTTGGCAAAATAGCAACACATCAGGTACTTGCTAACACCACGTTAGCACATTCCTGAACGGAGAGGATGGTACAGGAACACCCAGCAGTCACAGGACTAGATGACCTCCTGAGGTCCCTTCCAACCCTGACATTCTATGTTTCTATGAAGTAACTGCGTGAACACATTCCTAGGAGGTGGTACAGGGACACACAGATAAGGAAACATAAAATAGAGAGAGAATGTCAGGATCACGGATGAGGATGTTTTGTTCAAACTAGCAGGTGTATGTTGATCTTTCTGTCTTTGTCAGTATCATTGACATTTCATTCTAAAGCCCTAGGTCTGGGACTAGGGAAATGTCCTAAAGGACCATAAAACAATGATTGTGTAGTACACCTGGCATCTTTCTGCTGGCCTAGGGGGCTGCATCCTGGTGTGCTAATGGAGCTGGTACCATTGTCGTGGGCATACATGTGTTAATGTACCTGTAGCTCCTATGGGGCACTAGTACCATGCTTTGTCAGCAAAAAACCCAGCCGAGCGCTGTCGCCACCAAACCGAGCCCGTGGTCTTTCTTTATGGACGACATTGAGGTCTGCTGAATGGGCAAGCTGAACTCTCTGCTCGTGCAGCTAACACCAGAGCTCCGGAAACAGCAGCACTAGCAGCATTAACAACTTAGCAGCCTTAACCACCTTCCCCAATACAAATAACACTTATCTGAATCTCTAGGCCCCTAAGTGCTATTGACTATCTAGCCCTTAGTCTCTCTGCACCTCAGTTTTTGTTTGCAATAATTATGAGGCTAAATTTGATGTTTGCAAAGTGCTTTGAGGTCTTCAGATAGAAGCCACTATAGTCACACTGCAGTGGGGCGGCTGCCCCACTCCTGGAGAACAGGGATTGAGAGCAGCTGAGTGAGTAGGTGACCACCGGTGTGGCTAGCTCAGGCAGGGCCCAGCTGGCCCTGATAAGAGGGCTGTGGGCCAGAACTGAGGGAGTCTTACTTTAGCTCTGGAGGGGGAAGGGCAAGCTGCCTGAGAGTCAGGTACCCGAACTGGAGCAGTGCAGGGGAATAGGGCAAGGGAGCTGGGGAGTTCTAGCATGGTAAAACCCCAGGCTGCGGGCCTTGTTGAAGGCCTACAGAGGTACTGGGGCTGCAGAGATACAGCCTGGGAATAGGAAAGGCAGCAGGTCCTAACCCCTTGCCAATGATGAGTGGCCATTACAGGCTGCCGTCTGCCCCAGTGAGTGGGGGCTAGATGGTGACTGGCAGTAGCCACTGAGGCAAGGTGGGTTTAGAGGATTGGGGGTTACCCTGGGGGGGGGGAACCCAGAGTAAGGGGGTACTGCTGGGGGCAGAGCCCTGAGGAAAGGGGCACCGGGGTCTGGGAGGGATACAGGGGCCTGAGGCAGGTGAGCAACCGTCCAGCAGAGGGCGCTCCAAGGCTGGAAAAGAGCTAATTCCCAGGATGACAAGCAGGAGGTGCTGCACCAGTGTGTCTCGACCTTGCTACACACATAAAGTATTATATTGGGTCAGTTGCTGCTGTCCTTCCTCACCTAGAGTGATTAGCACCTGTTGACATCAGTGAAGCTATTCAAGGAGTAAGGGGCTATGAGGCATCATATAAATACAATGTAACTTTACTTATAAATGTCAAGGAGAGGTCTCCTGAAACTTTCAGGTACTTTAAGAAAAGAACAATAGCACCAATAATACAATACTCACAGTTATCAGTGGGCCCTTTATAATAAGGAAGGGTGATACATTACTATAATCTTCAACTTTCCTCTTTTTCCTCCCTATGACTGGAGAGGTGTTAATAGGCTACTTCACCTTGAATGGTCACTTGAAATATGTGTTAACTACTTCTGCTGAACAATCTGTTCCACTTTGTATTTAGCTGTGAGGCTCTGAGTTAGTTTCCCAGACCTGAAGCAGAGCGCTGTGTAAACTCAAAAGCTTCTCTCTCTGCCAGCAGAAAAAAGAACACTTGTGGCACCTTTTTGCAGATAGAGACTAACACAGGTGCTACTCTGAAACCTGTCAGCAACAGAAGTTGGTCCAGTAAAAGATATTACCTCACCCACCTTAATCTCCAACTGTCATTTGTCATCCCCAGCGCAGCGAAATTAGCAGGGGTCCCTGGTGATGGGAGTTCAGTGACAATAGCCTCACTTACAGAGACTTGAAAAGTTGTTGATGGGTTCTTGGTATGTAAGGGAATGTGAGTTGTCTTAAAAAAAATCATAGATGACAAACCAGAAAAATAGGCCACACAAGCACTACCAGTTTCAAAACATGGAAGTAGTACATAGGCAGCGTGTAATGAAGGCTGGGGGAGGCTAAGCCTCCCCAAATCTCATGCCGCCAGGCAGTGGGGGGGGGGGGGGAGGCGGTGCAGTGGCAGATTGAGGGCCCCAGGAAAAATCTTCCCTCACCATCGCCCCGGGGCTGGAGGAGCTGTCGCTCCCCGCCACGGCCCTAGAGCTTTTCTGGTCTTGGGGCTGGGGAAGAAGGCTTGAGCAGAGTGGCAGGGCAGGGCTGGGGAAGAAGTGGAGTAGAGGCAGAACAGGAGAAGGGGAAGAATGGGGTGGGGCCATGGGCAGATGGGGTGGAATAGGGCTCCAGGCTCAGAGCTCTAGCCAGGGTTAAGAGCGCTCCGCCATGCTCCCAGCAGAGCCTGAGAGCTTGACCCTGACCAGGGCTGAGCTCTCAGCCCCCCCACCGTGGCCAGGGCCATGGGGGGAAGGGGCAGGGGGGAGACGAGAGCAGTGAGCGGGCAACATGGCCTTGGCTGGAAGAGGCGGGGCAGGAGGCTAGCCTCCCCAAGGGGAAGCATCAACCGCCACCCATGAAGTTGTACTTGATACATTGCTGCTGTATTATTATTTACAACTGGTACTTTCTAACTGCAATGCAAACATAAGGGGGGGTCTGTGTGGAATGGTCCTCACACTACACACTAGCTATGAATTATGATGATCCCTTCGGTTATTGGCTTCTAACTGTACACAATTGTTCGATAAACCACACCTAACCAATGCCACCACTTAGTGACCAACTGCTAAAGCCTAGCATTAAGGAAAGGAGTGTACCCATAGTCTTTTCATTCCGGAGTGTCATGGTCATATCTCCAAGGCAACTTGTATTGGACTGTCTGAATACATCTCCTGACTGGAAACATGAAAAATACATGGGGCAGGTACTGGTACCTGGGAGTAAAGGATGGAGAGTGGTCGTCCCCTCACCCCCCGCTTTGGCACTTGCTCACAGGGGAAGCCAGAGTCCAGGTCCTTGTGATTTCTGAACTCAAGGACAGCTGGCTGATAGCACAGCAAACCCCACAGATACTCCAGAGTAGGTATGGTGGGCGGATCTATAGACTGGCCCCTCATTTTGCATTGGCTGGCAGACTGAAACTGGCACTGGGAAAGGGTGGGGGGAAATACATGACTAGACGTGGCTGGAAAATGGGATTTTTTTGTGTGTGTGTGGGGAAAATTGTGTGTGTGTGTGTGTGTGTGTGTGTGTGTGTGTGTGTGAAAAAACAGAATATATTTGGGATTTTTGTTTATCTGCTGAAAAGGTGAAATTTTCTGTGGACATCAGGTATTATCCAGAGAAATGTTTACTTTGTCCAAAACTCAATTTTCTGTAGCAAACCAGTTCTGACAGAATTTTTTCTACCAGTCCTTCCAGCAACACTTTCAAAAGGGAGGAGTGGGGTCAGAGCCACTTCTGAATATTCTTCCCTAAGAGACATGGAACATATTCTGCCTAGGTCCTAGGCAGGCAGTGCCTCCTGGAATGACCACTGGTGCTGTGTCTTCTTGCACCTTCCTTACATGTGGTCTGATTATAAAAAGCCATAATACTGCCCTGAATTTCCCTATAAAACAAACAAGATATATTCCCCCAAAAACGAGTCCAGTGGTACTTTAAATACTAACAGATTTATTTGGGCATAAGCTTTCGTGGTTAAAAAACCTCACTTCTTCAGATGCACAAGATATATTCCATGAGTCTTCACATTGCAGAAGAACAGCAACAACACCTTATTTGCAGTAATGTTACTATTATTTATAATAACTACAGTAATATGATGCATTATATTGAGCTATGCGGTGTAGCAGCTGAAACTGCTTGTATCCACAATAAACAAAGAGCTAGTGTCTGTGCAAAGAAAGAGACCAATTCATAGCAAAGTTGCATGCACCACTAACAGAGTTTTTGTGCACTTTACTATGGGGTAGGTTTGAACATAGCATGTGGGATTTCAAGCCCACTGAAATTCAGTCAGCTCCACCAAACTTCCTGCGCAACCCGTTTTAAAATTTTGTTCTGATAAGGACATGGTTTCTTTAAGGTTTACAGGCAATCGGCAGCTTGAATGATAGTTCAATGATTGTCCTTCTACCATCCTTCAACATGTTGGCCACTTGCAAGGTCTGTTCCCTTCTTCCTTTAGGTTCCTTCTGACACCACCTCAAACAGATGCCTTTGATCTCATATTTCTTTTTCCACGGACACCTATGGGCTAGAATGGATCTCTACCCCTAACAGAAAGGAGTTATAATTAAACAGTTGCACTTTTGTAGCACATCTGCACTTTCAGATGCACCTCAAAAAAGAACACTCATTAGAAGTCAACTTTACAGTATACTAAATATACATCTATCCCATGAACTTAACCCTAACTACACCCATACACATTGGAGTGGAGACTAGCACCTAATCCTTTCAGTGCCCTGCAGAAGCAAGCCAAGGCACTGCTTCCACACAGGATGTGTTATCTCCACAGGGCATAGTCCCAACCACCCTGGGCTGCTCAGGGTGAACAGGGATCTCAGTGCAACCAATTTTTACAAAAGTCTATGAAAAGAGAAAGGGTTGAGTTTATGCTTGAAGTAACCCCATCATGGAATCCAGTGGAGCCGGAGCAAGAATGGTCCCCGGTGTATTGTGAACCTGCATCAGACTTATTTTTTGAATTTGGTAACAGTGTCAGCTTAGCTGGAGATAGGCTTTACCTTGCAATACAAAGTAAACAGTGTCAGTTGAACCAAAGCTGGGGTCCTTGCAAAGCTGTTCAGTTGGACCCTCAAGTACACGGTACAAAATTCAATGTCTGATTGTGATGGGGTGTTCACCCCCCCCGACTAGCCTGGAAAGCAGGGCCGGCTCCAGGCACCAGCGAAGGAAGCAGGTGCCTGGAGCGGCCAATATAAAGGGGTGGCACATCCGGCTCTGCGGTGGCAATTCGGCGGCGAGCCCATAAGTGCCTCGCTTCCTCTTTGGCAGCAGCTCAATCACTCCACTTCAGTCTTTGGCGGCACTTCGGTAGCATGTCCTTCACTCCCTCTCTTCCACTTCGGCAGTAGCTCAATTAGGTTTTTCTTTTTTTTTCTTTTTTCTTCGCCGCTTGGGGCGGCAAAAAAGCTGGAGCCGGCCCTGCTCTAAAGGATTTATGAGGCTCACAAAGGGTTAAGTAACATGATCGTCCATACCTGGGGGAGAATTAGGCTTGGTAAACAATCCCTGACTGAAGGTGGAGACCCTCTGGGCAGGAGTAGGTGCAGGCTTGTAGGGAGCCTGGAAGGGGAAGGGTGGTGGAGCAGGAAGCCTGATAGAAGTGGAGTTGGAAAAGACTCAGGGAAAAGGCAGCAAGGTTTGGGATGGTGCAGACCTTGGCCATTGATTTAAGGATTCCCTGAGCTGAAACCCAGAGTGGAGGGCAGGCCTAGGTTCCCCTACTAGCCACTGGGGAAATGGCATTGCCTTGAATTGGAGGACTGCCTGGAGCACTACCCGGATGGCTAGTCCAGTGAGACTTTAATCCCCTGCTGGGGGAAACCACATAGTGACCTGGCTGGGGGGCCAAGCCACAAAGAGGGAACTTCTTGGGTCATGAAAAGGAAGCACTGCAACTCCTGGCGCCTGACACAGAAGGGTGGGGGGGGTCAGATTGGGTGGAGCAATTCCCTAGCCACGGCCATAAGGATGTGCCCCAGCAGTGAGTAGAAAACCCCCATTACAATGACGTTTTTCCAACTAAACTCCCACAGGAGGGCTCTAGTTACCTCCAGGTTGGCTTAGACTCCACACTAGATACTTGAGTGTTAAATAACCTGCTGTCATTCCAACAGCTTCCTGGTGGGATGGTCCCCAGTTACTCAGAGATAGGGTGACCAGATGGCCCCATATTAGGGGCTTTGTCTTATGTATGCAATTATACTCCCTCCCCCCTGAAAAAAGTGTCCCGATTTTTTCACACTTGCTATCTGGTCACCTGACTCAGAGGTGCCCTTACAGCTGTATGTTTGGGAACTTGTGTCACAGAGGTCCCTTGCTCTGTATAAACAGCTCTCACCTCAGACCTGACACACTCATTACATCAAATACCTATCTTGCAGGGCATTGATCCATAAGGGATATCATGAGAGTCATCTACAGAAACTCTCCAAGACTCATAATCATTGCAAGATGTATGTACTGGTAATATTTAAGGAACAATGTATTTATCTTAAAAGTATGCTTTATGGACTTGGAGTAAAAGTTATGTTACCAGGAAATATTAGATCTTGGTGATGGCCCATTCAAGCAAGGGGCCCTAATCAGATGGCGAGGTAATGCAAGGCTCAACTGACCAGCCTTGCTCCCTCCAAAAACTATCCATGGAAAACCCCCAGAAGCACCACCAAACAAATGGAACTTCTTAGAGGTAGAAAAGGAACATTAGGACAGACCAAGCTTTGTTCTGGCAGTGAATAGAAACAAAAGACTTCTTTTCAGTATACCAGAGTATATGGAAAGATACTCTGCATCCATTCACTGAGGAAATCCCTTGGGGAGTGAGACGCCTTTCATGAATGTTTTGGATCCTGGTTATTAAGAAACCAGCCTGCTCTGCAATAGACTGAACTTGGAAAGCCGGGGGAGGAGAAGCTACTTGATTAGATAGATATGGATAAGTGTAGATCCAGGTTCACGTTTTATGATTTTGTTGAGCATTGTAACCACTTGTTTCCACCGCTCTCTTGTTTCTAGTTAAATCTTTATTCTTTCTTAAGTAAACCTACTTTTGTTTTGTCATAACAGCTCACAAGTATTGTGTGGTTTACAGGAGCAGTGGTTTAAGGTAAAACTGGCGAACTGGGGTACGCTGTACCTTTAGGTGCAAGGGATCTGGGATTTCTGTGAGTAGCTAGTGTCAAGGGCTGGATATCACAGGAGAATGATTTAAAGGGATTTGGGGGTTGGGGTGCCGCTATTGTTTACCTTCAAAGTGAAGAAAGGGGAGGCGAAAACCCAGAGGGGAGTGCTTGAGTGGTTGACGGGTTGGCAGTGTCAGGGAACTGACACCCACCTACCACAAGAGAGACTCCCCCTCGCTGGAGGCAGGGATAACAAGGTGACTCACAGTCCCAGGCACCCCCAGAACTGTCACAGGGCCCTGTCTGAATCCTCTCTGACAGCAGAAAACAGCTATGATGGTTCTCATGATCCTGGAATCTCTCAGTAAAAAGACAGCTGTAAAGTAATTGCTATCAACAATGTAAATCTCAGACCTAGAGACCTCAGTCAGTCAGTTCCTCCTGGATGCGCCTCCCTCCTTTCCCAATTTGGGGCTTTGCCTATTCTAGACTTTTTTCCTTTAAATTTTCCATGTTTGCTTCCCACTTGTTCATGGCCACCAGGAGTGGCAGGAACACTCCAACAGACGAATTGGTGGTGGCTGCTGGCATTTTTATCACCCTGCCCTCCGGACTAGTTTAATCACTGTTGAAACAATGGAGGGAATTTTTTTTAAGAAAAAGAAGTCTAATGTATTTAGCCTTGGACCAAATGAACTTCAGTGGAGTGGCCCCTAATTGTACTAGTGCTAAGTATGACTGAACATGGCTTAAATATTCTACTAGATTGTAATGTCTAGCTGAAGTGCTGACTAACAATACCCCCTAGAATTAATAGATATTGACTCCTGGCCTTTGTGGGGGGGTATTATTTTTTGTAACTCTGCCCAGGTAAGGTGACTGTGACCCAAGCAGGAAATAAAGTTAATTTGTCTTAGTGTGACCTTTTTCAAGAAAACTGATAGTTCTGAACAGTTGGTTTCCAAGAGTAAATGTCATGTAACCACTAATTTCTGACCAGGGAAATAGGTTGGAGGTTTTCTAACAGAGAGAAATTCTTCTTGGGACAAAACCAAGTAATATTTTTTACATAGATGTTATAACTGAGTAATACGGAGCTCATGACTGCATGTGAAAATGCTATACTCACTGAAATAATTAAGAACTGAGATTTCAACTAACTTTTGCTCTGGTTGTTGCTTACTAGAAAAAGGAAACACCTTATGCTTAACCATCTGTCCCAACTTGTATTTAGTTCAGACACTCTGGTTGCCTTCCTCAGACCTGAAGAGCTCTGTGAAGCTCAAAAGTTTGTACCTTCCAATATACCAATTCTGGTCCAATAAAAGATATTACCTCACCTACCTTGTGTCTCTTATACAATACAAATGTGCATGGGCAACATTCTTGGAAATGTACATTTCCGGTACACAAAATACTATGAAATTGTGATGACTTTGTTACATACACCACACATTATCGATGAAACTGCTGTTGTAGGCCAAAGATTTTGGTTTAAAGCAACTCTGTACAATTAAAAATTTCATTCTGTTACTTTTGAAAACAGGTGCCCAAATTCTTCCCTGATGTAAGACTTTTAACCTTGCCAGCAGAAAGGGCCTCTTCCAATTGCTTGAGAGAATTGGGCACCCTCCAATCCTCATTTAGATGCAATGTTCCCATGATGGCATGAAGGCTACAGTCCAGCATGACAGTGATCAGTCTGACAGCTCTGAAATCCACTGAGGTGTCAAACAGGGATGTGTTTTGGCACCAACAGTCTTTGGTATATTCTTCTCTCTGCTGCTTCATCATGCCTTCTCATCTAGTACCGAGGCTGTACCTCTCCATACAAGACCATATGGAAAACTCTTCAACATTGCGTGCTTAAGAGCAAAAAACAACGTCAAACACCTGACTATATGAAAGCTTCTTTTCACCAGTGAGGCAATGCTCATCACACACCGTGAAGGAGAGCTCCAGCAATGTTGGAGTAGGTGTGCACTAGCTTGTTATGAATTTAGACTATCAGTATACAGAAGACAATGTTTATGGCACAAGGTGTGTTGACTGCACTGGAAGTTTTAATAGCTAGTGCCACATTAACAGTTGTGCACAAGTTCTGCTCTCTAGAATCAATTAATCTGTCTTAATTCTTGCATGGGAAAGGCAGCCACCTCATTTGGCCAGCTGACTAAGCACATGTGAGATAACAGAACACTGACAACACAGGTCTACCAGCTCTGCAATTTGAGCATGCATCTGTATGGTGGCAAGACCTGGGTCACATTCAGCGAGCATGAAAGAAGCCTAGCACCTTTGATGGCTGCTTTCTTCACCGTACTCTAAATATCAAGAGGGCAAACTAAAGTTCCTGACAATGAAGTATTTGAGAAAGAAAAATTACCATGTTTAATCACTACCCTCAAACACAGACACCTCTGTTGGCTTGGTCAACTGCACCGCATGGACAATGGATGTATTCCAACTGATCTCCTCTATGGAGAACTTGTGGGTCAGCCCAGTGGCCTTGGAGCATCGAGGCCAAAGTTCAAGGTGGTTTGCAAGAACAATTTGAAAACTCTCAAAATTGACATTACCATCTGGGAAGATGCAGCAAGTAACAGGCTACACTGGAGAGCTGTTCTGCATCAGGAAGTTAAAGAGGCTGAAAATTGGTGGCTGAGAGAGAGGAAAGTGCAACAGGCCTCAAGTGCTAGTAGTGCTTTACCCCTGAATTATTTGTGGCAAGGGCTGCCCCTCAGGAATTGAACTTTTTTATTCCTTTATGATGCTGCAGCATGACGCATACTAACTGAACAGCTTTGGTGTGTATGCTATCCTTTTCTGAGATGGACGGCTGCCACATGTGTAAGTAGGTGCAACATCTCCTTGCACCAGGTGTGAGATTAAATCATAGCTTCTTATCTGTTACAAATAACATCTTAGATTATTAACACTACAGTCCATGTATCTCAGCCTCTCTACCAATCACACAAGCCTTGGAATGTGACAAATTGTGACAACATGAAATACTTGTGTTTTGTGTATGTGTGGTGTTTTTTTTGTCCCCCCCCCCTTCGTGTGGCACGACATGCCACCATGCACAAAGTATAATGGTTTAATGAAAGCTATTAATTGCTTTTCTAATGGGAAGTCAACTTAATTACAATTAAAATGTTGTCTGCCATGCCTTTCCCCCCCCCTTTGTGTGTATGATTGGTTTTACTACAATTATTACTTTTGCATTTTGTTTGTAGAGAGGAAGCCAGGACTTTTCCAATTTTAGGCCAGGAAAAGCTACCAGACTTGCGTGTGAGTAACACTTTCTTATTGTGCTGTAACTTCTGAGTCAGTTTTATGTTCTTTACAACTACAGTGACAGGAGTCAACAAGTAGGATCCAATACCAGTTAGTAGGAATACTTTGCACACTTCAGAACAATACATCAATCCGTATCCAACATGAAAAAATGCTATTGCTTTAGATCAAAGCTTCTCTGGACCTCAAACCCCAGACCTTAGCCTCTTTACAGAGGACAGCTTTGGAAATCCAGATCCTGACCTGGATTTTGCTGCTCAAGCCCATGCTTTAATTTTAGTATGTCTGTAGGGAAATAAAGGCTGAAGTTTGCAAAGCCATGTAAGGGATTTTGATGCTTACTTCACATTACAATCAATGGGAATTGGGTGTCCAAACCCTGTAGGAAGCTTTGAAATTCTCTGACAAAATCTTTTGATTTCTCCATTTGACTGTTTGCTTTTACCCTAATGGAATTTAAGCAGCTAATCTGTGTAAAAATTTAAATTCATTACTAATGTTACATTATGGTTTCAGAAATTAAATTGAGCCAAATTCACTCAAGGAATTCAACTCACCTACTAACCTAATTCTTTTTTCTCTGGCTTTAGTATTAACAAGATGTTTTGCATTCTAATTGTAAAGCTTGGGCAAAATTAAAATTAATAAATTTTCTCTCTGTAGATTCATGGTCATATTTTTGGATTACCTCTATTAAGTTCAAAGATCTCATAGTCTGCCTCAAGGCTACACACAGCTGTTTCTTTTATTAATTATAAGCAGGACTTCTATTCAAAAAGTGCCCCAATATGTGTGTCTCTTAAGCAAAGTCAGCTTTTATTTTTTTTAGTAAAATCAATTGCCCATACGCCATTGTTCATCCCTTGGGCTTTTTTCTGTATGTACTCTGCTTTTAAGTCAATTGCTTCCATTCTTAACTTTTCCACTCTTCTGGTCTTACACTGGTTTTACACTGCTGTAATTCCACTGATCTCTATGGAGTTACTCCTGATTGACACTGGTGGAAGGAAGGTGGGAATGAGGCTCAAAGGGACAGATTCTCACTAGTTCAAAGTGAATGTAAAACACTACTGTTGTGCTCCGAGAGCATTTCGCACCTCCAGTGTCCAAGTTTAAATGACTCTATGGACTGTGGACAATGGTGGCTAGAGTTGGAAGACATGTTTCAGCTGTAACTTGTTGCCAGTGTAAACTCAGATTTGACACCAAAACATTTCACAAATGTATGTTGGCTTCACTGATTTGTTTTGCTTAGGGGCCCTAAAAAAATTCTGAAATCGAAATGTTTCAATTTGAAATGATTTTTTGGTTTCATTAAAAAAAAAACAATCACAATTGTTAAATGCTCAAAACTGAACCAAAACATTTAATTTCAGGTCAAATGAAAGGTTTTGTTCAACCTGAAATTAAATACTTTTTAACTTTGCAGTTAAGTAAAAATTTCATTTTTCAGTTCAACACTAAAGGTGTGTGTGTGCGTGCGTGGTTTTTTTGTTTGTTTTTTTAATTGCCAGTGAACTGAAAAAAATGCACGGCTCTACATCTGGCCCGGTATCCTATCTTTGGTGGTGTAAGAATCCAGAATGGAGAAAATAGGTACTTGTCTGCCTGTTCTTTCTCGGATATATTTGGTGGGTTTCTTTTGTGTTTTAAAAAAACCCCTCCCTCTTTCCTTTATTACTCTGCCCACAATGTTTCTGTCTAGAGGCAGAATCTGAGGCAACCAGCATGGGAGTTTTGTGAATCATTCGAGACTCTTAATGACAAGTCTAGAATGCAAAGCCGTAAATGTGGTTCTTGCTCTGAACCAGTTGAAGGGACAGACCTGCCAGGATAGTTACCTCTTGGAGATCAGAAGTGTAGGGGAAAAGTGCAGTACCAAAAGACAGACAGACAGCTGGACCTTTCAGAGGAAATTAAAACCAATAGTAAGAAGTTCTTTAGCCATATAAATAAAAAAAAGGGGGACTGCTAAGCATTGAGGAGAGGGTGGAGATTAAAGATAACTTCGGTATGGCCCAACACCTAAACGAATACTTTGCCTCAGTTTTTAATAAGGGTAATGAGGAGCCTTGGAGGCAGCAGCAGACTGGCTAATGGGAATAAGGATATGGAAGTAGAAATTGCCACATCCAAGTTGGAAGCCAAACTCAAACAATTTAATGGGATCAAATTTTGAAAGGGAGGGCCGATAAACACATAGAGGTAAATGGTAACTGGGATAAAATATAACGTGGTTTTACAAAAGATAGATCAGGCCAGACCAATCTGATCTCTTGCTTTGAGAAGATAATAGATTTTCTACACAAAGGAAATGCAGTTGATATAATCTGCCTGGATTTCAGTAAACCATTTGACACAATTCCACATGGGAAATTATTAGTTAAATTGGAGAGGATGGGGACTAATGAGAATTGAAAGATGAGTAAGGAATTGGTTAAAGGGGAGATGACAACGGGTCATATTGAAAGGTGAACTGTCGGGCTAGAGGGATGATACTAATGGAATTCCTCAAGAATTGGTCTTGGAACCAATCTTATTTAACATTTTCATTTATGACCTTGGCACAAAAAGTGGGAGTGTGCTAATAACATTTGTGGATGACACAAAGTTGGGAGGTATTGCCAATATGGAGGAGGACCAGAATATCATATAAAAAAATCTGGATGATCTTGTAAACTGGCAATAGAAATGGGATGAAACTCAATTGTGCATTACTTTGCACATAGGGACTAACAAGAATTTTTGCTATAAGCTGGGGGCCAGTTGGAAGTGACAAAGGAGCAGAAAGATTTGAGTATATTGGTCAATCGCAGGATGACTATAAAACATCAATACAATGCAGCTGTGAAAAAGGCAGTTGCATCGTATTGGTGGTTCATAGTCATCTTGTGATTGACCCATACACCCAAGTCTTTTTGCTTATCTGTCACTAGTGCAATCCTAGGATGCATCAGGTGAGGTATTTCCAGAAGAGATAGGAAAGTGTTATTGCCATTGTACAAGGCACTGGTTAGACCTCATGTGGAATACTGTGCAGTTCTGGTCTCCCATGTTTAAGAAAGATGAATTCAAACTGGAACAGGTGCAAAGAAGGGCCACTAGGATGACTAGAGGAATGGAGAATCTACCTTACGAGAGAAGACTTAGAGCTTGGCTTGTTTAGGCAAATAAAATGAAGGCTGAGGGGAGATACGATTGCTCTCTATAAATACATCAGCGGGATGAACGCCTGGAAGGGAGAGGAGTTATTTAAGTTAAGGGCCAATGTTGACACAAGAACAAAAGGATATAAACTGGCCACCAATAAGCTTAGGCTTGAAATTAGACCAAAGTTTCTAGCCATCAGGAGTGAAGTTCTGGAACACCCTTCCAATGGGAGCAGTAGGGACAAAAACCTAACTTGGTTCAGGACTGAGCTTAATAAGTTTGTGGAGGGGATGGTATGATGAGGTTGCCTATAATGGCACATGGCCCATCTGTGACTGCTTTTAAGAAATATCTCCAATGTCGAGAGGTGGGATGCTAGATGGGGAGGGCTCTGAGTAGCTACAGAGAATTCTTTCCCAAGTGTCTGGCTGGTGGGTCTCACCCACATGCTCAGGATCTCACTGATTGCCATATGTGGAGTTGGGAAGGATTTTTTCCTCAGGTCAGATTGGCAGAGACTCTGGGGACTTTTCACCTTCCTCTGCAGCATGGGGCCTGGGTTACGTGACCTGAAGTCTTTAAATCAAGATTTGAGAACTTCTGTAACTCAACCAGAGGCTCTGGACCTATTACAAGAGTGGGTGGGTGAGGTTCTGTGGCCTGAGACGTGCAGGAGGTCAGACTAGGTAATCATGATGGTCCTTTCTGACCTTAAACTTCGGGTCTATAACAAGCTACTATTCTTGCCAGATAAACTAGGCTGTACTACTGGTCAAAACAGGAGGAGTAACACGTTCTGAGAGTGGAAAAGGAGTATTTAAAAGGAAGTGGTGATTGAAATATCTAGTCTCCCACCTAACCCAGTCTGACTGCTGTTGAATCATGGCCCTGGCATAGTGAAGCTTCCATTGTATTCTCTTATGGTTGAATGGACTGAAGTAAGAAAATACTGTCTCCTGCTGAAGTAGCTTTTGGGTCTGCTTCTTCTTGAAAAATATTCCATTACTTGCTCTTTCTTTATGGGTTATATCGTAACTGGTGCTTTTATTATCTGGCATAACAGATATGGTCCTGTGTTTTGAACAGTATTCTTGCAGACCTGGATTAATCTTTTATGGGCCCCGGTGCCTGGACCGTGGCCCTGTCTCCTGTTCTGCCTGTACTCCGCCCTGAGGCCCTACCCCGACTCGGCCTTTTCCTACCATGCGAGCAGTGGGCAGGGTCTTGGGGAGGCGAAGGGGCTGAGCAGGGGTGGGGCCTCAGGGCAGAGAATGGGGATGGGGCCACAGTCCGGGTGCCAGGGCCCGTTCTGAGTGTGGGCCCAGTGCCACAGTAAACCTGGTACTGTACACTTGTAGCTCAGAGCTCATTACACCCAAGTATGTCTCTTCAGAACAGTCTCTATATACAGGATTTATGTGTGATTGTCGGGGAACTTTTTCACATCTGATATTCTGTAGTCTACTGTACTGCAATTGGGAACGACAACTGTAAAAAGAACACCAATTCAGTTTTCCAAAGCAAGTGATAGAAGTCCCGTTACCTGCTGAAGAGCTAGGTATTGTGAGAACGTATCTTTCTGTGTTTGTTTGATATGTTCATTGATGATCTGGAAGCAGGAGTGGACAGCACATTAATGAAATTCTCAAATGATAGCAAGGTCTTGAGCCTCAAATCCTTGCAAGGTTTTTGCACTAGGATATGAGTGGGTGTGAGGGAAAATTGCGAGTAGGCATGGTGCTCTGTGCTGAGAAGGCTCAGCATCTTTGCCTGCTCACTCCCTTCTTCTCAAGAGCACAGGGTGAAAAAAGGTACCTGGGGAGTTACATAAACAGAACATGAGAATAACTTAGAATGTGTGCTACTACATTCGTGCAACATTTAACCGAAATACAGATCGAAAGCAGTAATATCCTGAGAGCCTTAAGACTGATATTAGTGGAGAGCAAATTAGAAGCGAGTTTGCAATGTAATATGGTAATGCAGCCTTTGGCTGCATATATAAAGCAGTCGCATTGCAGAGGAGGGAGGTGACTGTCCCTCTTTATGGCTCTAGTATATACTGGAATACTGAGTCCCCTGCAGGCACTTTTCTTTACCTGAAAAGTTACTGGAAAATTGGAGGTCAGCTCAGAAGAGCAAGAAAAACAGAAGGGACTGTGTTTTGAGAAAAAGAGCCAAGCTACTGATTTTAATAAGTGATGACTAAACAAGGGAAAGTTAGAACAATCTGCAAACAGAGCTGGTAGAAATGTTATGAATTATTCACACCTTGATTGAAAATGGCATGATTTTTTTTAAATGGCCAATTTTTATTGCTTTTTGACCATCCTCATCTGGATGTTGTCCCAAAAGTCACTATTTGTAAAGGTGGAAAAGCAGCAACCTCCATGATCCTGCCCTGGGTAAGTATTTTCATTATCGGCTTACTGTGAATTTAAGTCTAAATATTGTATGCACAGAGCTCCGGAGACAGGCCAAAATAGAAAGTATGGTGTAGGGGTCCCTCGCTCTCCCACTTGGAGGGAGGCCACTCCCTCTGGCCCAGTCTGGTACAGACCAGAGTCCACAATAGGGTTGGGTGATCAACTGTCGCTACCAGGCTTCGGCCTGGGCTGGGGTAGCTCAATTAGTCAGTCCTTCAAGGCAGTCTATCGGGTGGCTCTGGCCTGGGCGGGATCCAAGCAGCCCACAAACAACCAGTCTTCAGGGGCGGGCTCTGGCCTGGGTGGAACCCAGTCTTTAGGGGCTGGCTGTAGCCTGGGCAGGGCCCCAGTAGCCAGCAAACAAACATTCTCTCCAGGTGGGTGATAAGGGAGCTCCTGTCCTGGGCGAGAGCCTCCTTGCACCATGTAGGGGGTCAGCCACCTGGGATGGGGTGGTAGGGGGACACGGGCCCATCCTACTCCACTGCGTCACAGCCCAGGGCCCTGGCAGGGGCAGGATTGGCTGTCCCTGTGTCGGCGGGGATCTAGCCGCAACACACCGACTGAGCCACGCCAGGCTCTGCAGCCGGCTGCTCCGGGGCTGCCCCTGGGCTACTTCCTGCCTCCCCAGAATTTGGTACCTGCGGCCTCCAGGACTCTTCTGGCTCCTCGGGGTAAACCACAGTGGGTACTCCGGCCAGTCCTCGTCCACGCCTGGGGATCGGGAACAGCCAAGCGCAGGTTCCTCTCGGGGCCTCTGGAGAACAGGCTGAGTGTCCTCCTCCATTGCAGGCTCTCCCCCAGCTGTGCTGCAGGGCCGGCCTTTCATACTTGCCCTGGTCCTTCCGGTGAGGGGGGCGGGGTGATCTAGGCCCTGCCCTCCAAGGGTCATGTAGGAGCAGCCCCGGAGCTCTCCTGCTCGAAGGGAGGCCACTCAGCCTCACTACCTATGGGTATTCGGAGGGTACAGAATGACAGCCACCATCAAGAAATGTATTTAGTTCTGCAGTGATGCTTCCAATTATTATGATGTGTTATTTGTATTCTCGTAGGAGCTCCAGTCATAGACTGGGACCCTATTGTGCTAGGTGCTATAAAATCACAGAGCAAAAAGACTATCCCTGCCCCCGAAGAACTCACAATCGCAGGCTAGATCTACTCTGGCACTTTTGTTCGTCAAACTTTTGTCGGTCGTGTGTGAAGAAAACACTCCTCTGACTGACAAATTTTACTGACAAAAAGCACCAGTGTGGACAGCGCTTTGTTGGCGGGAGAGCTACCACCTCTCATTGGAGGTGGTTTTATTTTGTCAGCAGGAGTGAGATCTCCTGCCGCAACGAGTGGCTACACTGCGTACCTTAGAGCAGCACGGCTGTAGTAGCACAGGCTATAGCTACACTTTGCACCTTACAGCGGCACAGCTATGTGTAAGACAAAAGACACTATATGGTTACAGACCGACCAACAGAAAAGAAAGGGAAACAATGAGACAATATTGATCGATGTCCTCAGCAATGGTTTCAGTGCATCAGCAGCCTGTTAAGTTTTATTTTTTTGGTAGGCCTCACCGCACAGGAGGATTTTGAAGCAGGATAATGAATTAGTTTTGAGACTCTTTATGGGGAGTTTCTCCCAAGCATGAGGGGCAGAGTGGGAGAAAGCTTCCAATGAGGAGAAGTGAGTGATGTCCAAGAAAGGGAAGTCAATCTTTATAACTGCGTAAACAAATACCTTGTTGCCCATGACGAGAAATAAGCCACCTTATCTAATCCGACATCTTGGTGGGCTTTTTCATTACAAAATCCATCATGTTTCCACTGTAAAACTGATAGAAGGCTATGCAAGAAATGTTTGCTCAAAAATAGTAAGCCACTACCATATCCATCTAATCCAGAAAACTTCCATCAAAACCTGATTCTGACCTTTTCTCTTACCCACCTTCATTTCTTCATCATCCAGTCATCTGGCATGACTTGATATTAGGGTTGGGTTGGGTTATAACCTGTGTTGGGTTATAATCTGATTATTTATTCTGCTGGAGATTATGGGATAGGATGAAATAGAGATCAAAAATCCTAAACACAACATGCTGTGTCAACACACACACACACACACACACACACACACACACACACACACAACATCTTATGATGTAAAATGTCCAGTTCCGTCTAAAAAGTGAATCTTTTCTTCATCCTGGGAAATAATGTCCTAATGACATCAGAGACACACGTACTCTATTGTCCTTGGTTCATTCACAATGGCTTCAGCTCAGTCTTGTCTCAGCCAAAACAATATCAAAAAGCAGGATAATGTTCTTATACTGGGAAGGCCACTTTTGCCTAATATGTTGGGTGTGCTTAGATAAACCCCAAGACTTAGAATGTGAGAAACATCTGATTAGCTTGGATGGAGAACAAATATTTCTATAGGGGGTAGTAATCCTGTTAGGTTTTCCAGGATGTTTCAAGTAACTAATCATAAAGCTCTGGAGGGATGACAAATCAGAAGGGTGGGGGGCGGTGGAGAACTCTATTGAGCTTGTTCTTTACAAGAGGTTCTGTAAGGACAGTCAGAAACATAACTCCTCTATTTACAAGAGGGTGAGTGAGATGGTATTATGACAGTGACTAAGATTGACAAACCTTCTAAAGGTTGGGAAAAGAGGTTTACACACTGTTTCTATGACGTAAATGTCAACATAAAAACCAGAACTGGATTCTTTGCACATCTGGTCTCTTGCTACATGGAAATATAGTAACTAAAACCAACCAACAAAGCCCTCACCTCTCTTTGGCACTTCGCAATTAGTTACATATTTTAAAGAGACAAGGTGGGGTGAGGTGATATCTTTTATTGCACCAATTTTGGTTAGTGACAGACCAATTTCAAGCTTACACAGAGCTCTTAAGCTTGAAAGCTTGTCTCTTTTCCCAACAGAAGTTGGTCCAATAAAATATGTTACCTCACCTACCTGGTGTCTCTAATATCCTGGCACCAACACAGCTACAACTGCACTGCAAACAGCATCTTTGAAAGTGAGTTTATGCCCAGGAAAGGCACTGAAATCACTATGGAGATCTAAATCAATTTTCTAGCTGCAGACTATGTTCAGCATGGGCAGCAGCTGTGGAAGGTTCCCCCCACTGCCCAGTCAATATGCTTCAATGCTGATCTTGTGGGACCACACCTAGAGACGGGGAAAGAATTCATTTGCTAGGCTAATAGATAATATCATCCCTTCTACATGTCTTCATGCCCCACCTTGGGCAGCAGATGCAGGGAGTAGAAGTCTTGTAGTAGAAGACCCTTTGATCATAGTGGGGTGTGATGGTAGGCAAGGGCCCAATGAGAGCTCAGTTAGTCCACCTTGTCACAGCTGGAGGCTGTTGGACTTCATTCCTTATCAAAACCAGCAGGGGAGAGCTGGGACTGCTTCATAAAGGAAGGAGTGGAGTCCCAGAAGGGAAGAGAGAGACTGAGGAGAAAGGGAGTCTACATTCCCTCTGCGTGGGGTTCAAAAATCTCAGGAGTATCCCTGAGAGAGGCCCTGAAATAGGGGTAAGGCTCCAGCGAGGTAGCCCTGTGCATTGGGGTTCTGGAAGAGGAACAGAGAACTGGGGAGAACCTAGGGGGACTACTAACTCACACCTGGGATGGGAAGAAGAAGCTTAAATTGTGTTTCTGTGTCTTTAGTTCTGCTGGGGGATTCTGGGAGCTACGGTTACCACCTTTGAAATGCAACCCCCCACCCAGCACCCACCCCCACAACCACAAGGCAATGCAGCAAAGCCCGCTTTTAACAGCCACTTATAGAATTTAAAAAGATAACATATATAGATAAGATTGATAACATCTCACTCTTGTGTAACTGAAATACAAATAGTAAGCAGTGAATAAACTTAAGCTTTGGGGAAACACAGAGCACGTTCGCTTCAGGAAACTTTCAGGCCACACCGGGATCAGCGGAAAAGGATTGATTCCACGTGAGCAACTGCACCCAATCAACCCAACTTCAGACTCAAACATTGAATTCACATATCTGCCAACAGTATTCACGATCAGCCAGCATCAAAAAAGCATCCTCCCTTTGAAAACATTTGCCATCCAAGCACATTCAAAAACAAAAGGCAAATGTTGCCAAAGTTTAGTTCTAAAACTATTTTGTACAGCTCCAAGCATTTTGAGGGTGTCTACATTGCAAAGGAAAACCCCTGGTGCCGAGTATCGGAGCCTGGCTCAATTAACTCAGGCTTGCAGGGTGGGCATGGCCTGTGGGGCTAAAAATAGCAGTGTAGATGTTCCTGCTTGAGCAGGAGCCTGGCCTTTGTAAACCAGTGAGGGGGGAGGGTCTTGGAGCCCGAGAAGCAATATCTACACTACGATCTTTAGCCTCAGAGCCTGAGGCAATTGATCTGGGCTCTGAGACTCTGTGCCATGGGTTTTTCTTTGCAATGTAGACGTGCCCTGAGTGAACTTGAGTCCAGGTTTCAGTGAACCCAGACTCATTTCCACTATCTCCTCTAAACCATGTTGCACTGGTGGTTGGGCATAACTCTGACGGGAAAGCACAAAGTGTGGAACGAATCAGTCATCTGTTTTCAAGCTTTATGGGCTTATTCAGCAAGATGCTGGCACCTGAGCATAACTTCCAGGATGCGAAGGGCCTAATTTAACCCCATTGTGGTTATTTGAAACCATGTGAATTAAAATTGCAGCTCCACAGAAACCTTTCCTAACCAAAGCCGCTGGGTGAAATCCCATCCCCAGTGAAGTCAATGGCAAAATTCCCATTCAGTTCAATGGGGCCACCATTTTACCTGGTGAGCTTTCTCCAGCTGGAATATTGAAGCCGTTTGTGTTGTCTTGCCCCATTTTATGCCTGCAAGGGAAAAATAGTTGGGATTTGTTGTGTAGGTGCATCATTTCTGGCCCCCACGGCACTTTGCCTATAAAAATTGGTTTTGTTCAATGCTGGTTTCGTCAAGCCAGCTCCGTTTCCAGACATTGAGGGATTATTAACAACGTTGAGGGATTATTAACAAATATCTCATTAATCCCCCCACCGTGCCAGCAAGCAAACGCTCCATGTGCAGTATCACAATTCATGGGGCTTCAAGGTATAGATGAGTTTGTCTACCTCTTCACAAGCTTCTTTTTCTCTCTCGTCACAGAGCTGCACTGTTCAGTATACCACACACGCAGGCTACAGCTGGCAATTTTAATTTAAGACCCCAAAGGTAATAAATTCAGCAGATTAATATTTGGCTGGGATTGAGTGCTCAGATTGTTCAACTGGTTATTATGGAAAACACATCAGCCAACCTCATCGCTGACCAGCGAGCAGTGGTTCTATCCCCTACAAACAAAACCTTTGTTATACCTTCCTTACGCTGTCCCTGCTAAGCATTTGGTTCCAAAGCAAAGTAATGAATTCATAATCCGTGGCAGTTTTGATAAGTCTAGCTGGACTTTCCTGTTATACAATTGACCTAATAGCTGATCCAATATAAAGGATAATATCATTGCAATGAAACTGGGTTTTTTTTCCAGACGTTTGTCCTTGTTCATTTTTGCAGGGTTATGCCCCAGGCCTTGCACTAGAGAGGGGCCCAAACCCTCATAATTCAAATGTGGATTTCAACCAACTCAAGGGTTTGGGTTTCTGGATATAGCCTTTTAGGAAAAAACAACTTCTTCCTCCAGAGGGTGGTGGGAAAATGTTTAATGTATTTCTTGTTTTCAAACATAACTAGCAGAAAACATGTACTTATAGAATTCAGTGATTCTCAAACTTTTGTACTGGTGACCCCTTTTCACACAGCAAGCCTCTGAGTGCGACCCTTCCTTATAAATTCAAAACACTTTTAAATATATTTACCACCATTATTAATGCTGGAGGCAAAGCAGGGTTTGGAGTGGAGGCTGACAGCTTGCGACCCCCCCCATGTAATAACCTCATGACCCCCTGAGGGGTCCCGACCCCCAGTTTGAGAACCCTTGTTATAGATGTATAGATTTCCAGCTAAATTGTTGTTATCCATCATATTAAAAAAATCACACGCGTACACATACACCACCCCCCTCGCCATATATCTGGTGTTGATATTCGTGTGATACACGGTTCTTCAATTTGGTAAACAACATTTATTAAGCACCTTTGAATACTTCACCTACACTGTGCACATTAATCCCTCTCCTCCAGGATTACTTAATAATGTTCCAAACCTCTGAGTAGCTTCAAACAGCTGCTATTAATGAACCAATTTTTTTGTATCATGTTTTAAAAAAAACTAATTCATTGTTTTCTTCTTTCCTCCAAATGTGCAGATTTTCCACCGAAATGACACTGGCTTGAGCAGCAGGATGGGCACTGTTCATTCCTGCATCATCGTCCGGTTTCAGGTCCAATATATTGCAATCCTTCAGGCTGAGGGTGAGCTGTGTTATACTATGAGGGGGAGATTTTCCAGTTTTACAATGTGACCCACACAAAACTTGCATCTAGGCCTGGGAGGAGGGGCAGAGAATATCAGTCTATTGTGACTCTTTTTATGTACAGTAAAGATAGTTTAGAAAAACAACAAGGAGTCTGGTGGCACCTTAAAGACTAACAGATTTATTTGGGCATAAGCTTTCGTGAGTAAAAACCTCACTTCTTCGGATGCAAAGAAGTGAGGTTTTTACTCACGAAAGCTTATGCCCAAATAAATCTGTTAGTCTTTAAGGTGCCACCAGACTCCTTGTTGTTTTTGTAGTTACAGACTAACACGGCTACCCCCTGATACTTGACACCATGCAAGGCACTAAAGATAGGTTAGGTCACTTTTAGAAATGTTTTGAAGCCATTCCTCTTAAACTTCACATTATTCCCATAAACTAAAAAGCATACTCCAAAGAAACACAACATTTATGTATGGGAATGCAGGACACTGTGAAAAGCTGGAAGAGAACATACTCCGCGGTGCTTTTCTGGTTTTGTTAGATGACAGTTTAGTAGTGGTTTGTTTTTTTTTTATCAACAATAAAGGCAGTGTGTGACAGAGTAGCTGGAGCACCTTGTTCACTGAGGTTCCTGCAGCACGGAGAAGGCTGCAGGCTTAATTGGAAGCAATTACCCAGTTTCTGCTGGGGGGATTGACACCCTGGGTGGTAACGGCTGGGCTCAGGACACAATTGGCTCAGTAACTGGGAGGATACAACATTGGGAGGAACAGGGTGAGCTGAGAGACGGTGTGTGGCAACCTTCTGTGTCAATATGCCCGTGTCTTGTTCTGTCTGGAAAAGAATGGTGGGATAATAGGTACAGGTGGTGAAAGGGAAGCTGCCTGAGTGTGTTTATGAGGCAATGGAAGCAGGCAAGGCAGCGCAGCATAGTGGTAGGCCGTCGACTTCATAGACTCATAGGATATGTCTACATTGTAATAAAAGACCTATGGCACGGCCGCAGCTGGCCTAGGTCATCTGACCTGACCTGGGCTCCGGCTGTGGGGCTATATTAGGCTGGACCCTGGGCTCTGAGGCCCCTTAAAGGAGGGAGGGTCTCCGAGCCTGGGCTCTGGTCCCAGCCTGACTATCTATGCTGAAATTTGTAGCCTGGTGAACCTCCGTCAGCTGACCTGGCCTCTGACACTTGGTGCTGTGGGTTTTTTTATTGGCCTGTAGACATGCCCGTAGACTTTAAGACCAGAAGGTACCATCCTGATCATCTCATCTGGCCTGGTGCACAGCGCAGGCCACACGACCTCATCCACCCATTCCTGTAATGGGTGCATAATCTCTGGCTGAGTTACTGAAGGCCTCAAATTTTGATTTAAAAACTTCAAGTTACAGAGAATAATAGGTACTCTTCTTTGCTTGAGTGAATACCGCAGCAATATCAGGCCCACCGGATAATCAATAAATGACATTCATTTTAAGGATGACAGCACTGCATGAAGCTAAAAGTTGATAAAAAGGAAGAAAATTGAAAGAGTGGTAGACAACACAGACAAAGGATGAGAAGGGAAACTGAGGCAGAGAGCGGTGAAGTGATTGGCCCATGGTCACAGATCAGGTCTATGCTAGGTCTATGCTAGGACAAGGAATAGAGCTTAGGTCTCAGGCCTGTGCCCTCTCCACTAAAGTATGCTGCCTCCAGTGATAGATAATAGGCGAATGGAATCCAAATGTTGCAATAGACTTCTCTTTTATAATGCGAGTGCATGCCTGGCCTTTTGTGAAATTGTGAAATTGACAATACCGCCTTTTGTCATTAGTTTGCCTGGCAGTGCAATTTTTGTCTGAGTCTTACCCCTCGCCTATATTTCTCATTGGTCTCAGCACGTGACACTCCTGTTTCAACATTTCTCTCTGTGTGATGACTACCCACTCTGATACTTTGGCTTTGTTGTTTTATAAGTTAACGCAGATGAACCGAATGTCTGCCCAAGAATAATATTTCAAATTAGGGGACCTTTGTCTCATGCGTCCTTAAATTGTGTAGTGTTTGGAAACTTAAATCTTGGTGTACACAATGCAAAACCTATGCTCTGACGTGGCCCTGGCCTCTGTTTGCTGGAAGCTGGCAATGGACGATAGGGGATGGATCACTTGATGATTACCTGCTCTGTTCATTCCCTCTGGGGCACCTGGCATTGGTCACTGTTGGAAGACAGGACACTGGGCTAGATGGACCTTTGGTCTGACCCAGTGTGGCCGTTCTTATGAAACTGAAAGTGAAAGTGATGCCCAGGCTCCGGCTGGTACAGAATGCGGCTGCCCACTTCCTCCGGGACTCAGGCCACTATGAACATGCCAGACCCGTGCTCCTGTCTCTCTATTGGCTCCCAGTTCTAGTGTATTTTATTCTACATTGGTTTAATACGGCGCTCATCAGTGTCTCATCGGAGCACCTTTCAGCAGTGCATTAGGCAACGGGACTACACATCTGTCACATGTTCTTTGTTCTTTCCCTTCTCCCCCCCAGAGGGGGAAGTGTGTGGAGTGTCTCGTCTCACCCTGGTGCAAAGCTGGAGGGACTCCACTGGCTTCGTGACACAAGCAGCTTTCTCTCTGCTTTGCCTGTTGCATATTGCAGCTCCAGCCCCCCCCCGGGCCCACAATTGAGGCTCAGCAACTCCATAAAACGTGTATTTTTTTTTTTTTTTAAATTGCCAGCGAAGCACATTGACAGGATACCGCCAGGAGAAGACCAGTGAACACAGACTCCTTAGACATTGGGTACATTCCAGCTTTCTCCCTAGAAGGATGTGCAAAGAGTAACATGCAGAATTGTACTAGGGCTATTTTTCTGTGGTGCATATGCGAAGGGCCAGTTTCTGGCTTTTCCCCTGGGAGGCCGTGGAGATGTCAGAGCGGTGGGGTGCTTCCCTGAGCCAGTCTGTCTGCACAAGGCAGAAGTAGGGAAAATTGACGGAGAGGCCCAACCTTTACCACTGCTTCTGAAATGAACGGGGCGCTCTCCCGCAGCGGCCTGGTGTGCTGGGTGCCCTCTGCTCCCTTTATGTCCAGGGAGCACTGGTGGTAGCATTGCACCTGGGTCCTGCTTGGCTGTGCCAAGGGAGAGAGAGGGTGCCTGTGTTCTCTCCCCCTCCTGCACAGGCCTCTGGTGACTGAATATCTGCCTGGGCATGATACCAGCATTGTGCAGACATACTCTACTCACATGCTGCCGGCTAGGTTCTGTGCTGCACCTCCTGATAGATGCAGCGCGGAAGGCACAGCTCAGGGAGAGGGTTTTGGCACCAGGTTTGCAGCCTGTGGTCTCTGGGCAGCTGATAGGGCCCAAATGGCCCTTTGTGTAAGGACTGCTGTAACTTATGGTTCCCTTTCTGGGGCTGCCCGTAGGCTGTACCACAGCCCAGAATCCATGTGGTGCTCAGTGCTGTATGTACTCCCTCTCCCACCAATAGCCCACCTTACCTCGGAGCTGGGGGCAGGGCATGGGGCTGAGTTCTGGGATTTCTCCTTGGCCCAGATCAATGGGAGTTGGGCACCTAAGTATCATTGAGGATCTGGGCCCTTCCGTCACCTCTGTTGCCCTTATAGTTACCCTCAGTGGCAATAGAGGGGTCAGAATGGGGGCTATAATCAGCCCTGGCATATAGTACTTCAAGTTGGCTCGTGCTTATTTTTCTGGGAAATTGCATGTAGGTCTTTGACTTCTACTGTTTGCCTATTCTTTGCTCGGTGTACCCTCCTAGCATGCCTTCATTGTGTGTGTGTGTGTTTGCTCATTGAAAATAGAGAAAGGACAAGAAAGGATAACTGTGTGGCTTTTTATTTTTTTTTTAAAGTCTTTGTAAGTGTTTGGAGCGCTTGATTTTTGCCAAAATAAATAAATATTTAGCCTGCAACATAAATGATTTACCAACAAGCTGGAATCCTTTACTGGATTGTATCATGCTGTCTGGTGTCATGATGTGACCCATCAAAAATGTTTGGGAGGAATGTCTTCCTGGTTTGCAAGTCTGCAAATAAAATTTATGCGAGTGATGACGGGTCAAAACGGCTTTGGCAGACTGAAAGCCAGGAGGGTGGTGAACAGCTGGTCGGGCTCGCAAGTGTCCAAATACCCACCGTTTACCAGGGGTCGCGTTATACTGTCTTTCTGGGATCAGAGTGGATAGTTGTGTATGATAAAATAAAAAGAGGTGGGAGCTGGGGGATTCAAAGCCAGATCTTAAGTGAAAAAATGCTAAATTGTTAACCTAATTGCAGCTGATATTTGGTTTGTCAATTAGGTAGCAGAAGCTCAGGTTGTTTTATATTGCCCTGTGAGCATTAAACACCTGGCTAAGAGCCATATCCCGTGAAGACTGTACTATCC
Organism: Trachemys scripta elegans; assembly: GCF_013100865.1. NCBI lineage: Eukaryota > Metazoa > Chordata > Testudines > Emydidae > Trachemys > Trachemys scripta. The sequence goes on along the minus strand of NC_048300.1, from coordinate 9,581,756 downwards.
TTTTGATTTGAAAAGCAGCATCCCAGTTGTTGTTCCGCTTTTGGAGTACTCCCCCCCCACCCCTTCAGTTGCTTTTGGGAGCTTTAATAACAAATACAAGTATCTTTCACCAGGTGTGCTCTGACTATAATAAAAAATGATTGCGCGGAAGTATCCGTGGTTTTCCAAAGGCTTGTTAATATGCACGGCCATGCCTGACTTGACCGTGATATGTGCTCCTAGACGGAATGAAAGAGCTGGAAAAATGAAGTAAAGGAAACGTGAGCTGGTTTACTCTTTTATGTGTGACAAGCTAAACCTTGATCCAGTGCAATCTGTGGAGCAAAGGGCTACTTCTTCAGTGCCACCATCGAAAACGTATGAGGCGGGTGTGAATTGTCTCAGTTAAACCCTTGTATTCTCGAAACATAATTAAATATTGGCAGCCATTGTGGGTCCCAGGCTAAAAAGTGGGCTATTTCATTGGATGTCAAAAATTCCACATTTTGGAGGGTCAGGTTGACCTTCAGTTACAGAAACAAGCATTAAAGAGCTTACTGTGAGTGCCAGTTGGTGTGTTGAAAATGCATGATTCAGATGCCCTCTTGGAAAACTGCCCTCCTTAAGCAAGGCATACCAACAGTAAAAGGCCTCAGTCCTGTACTTATGCACATGATTGTGATTGCTACCATGAGAAGTCTCACTGAAATCGATCAGCTGAAATCAACTCATTCTAGTCAGTGGGACTACTCGCAGTAATCCAGTTAAACACATGCGCAAGTGGTTGCAGGATCAGGGCCTAAATTGGCATTTTAATTCCTTTTAGAAGCAGAGATTGAAAGTAAAGTTGAAAACATACCTTCATTTCAGGAATGAGATTTCAAAAATGAAAGCAGAGATTTTCAAATAATCAAATGACTCCAGGAGTTGGGGATTTAAGTTAAGCACCAAATGATAAGACTTATGATGAAGTAATAGAGTTGTCACTACTATGACATCGAGCAAGTTCACCTCATACACATTACAGCTTCCCATTCATTGGTTATTTTTTATTGAATCTCACTGAAAAAACATAGATCTAAATTACAGTGGGAAATAGTTCACAAACTCTAGTTTCCCAATTCCTGTGCACTGTTTGCAAAGTTCATGACACTTAAAAGACTATGAGATTTTTCCAAATCCAGCCCTCGCTATATCTAATATAGACTGGACCGGTACGGCCAGATTCTCAGCTGGAGTACAGGAGTGTGAGGCTGATATACACCCACTGCGGATCTGGTCATGACTACTTCTTTGCTCATTTAAATTAACAAAATGAAACTTTACTCTTAAAGATGTCATCAGCGAAATGCATTGCTGTCTTGGTGATTACTACTTTGCAAAAATGAATACACAAGGCCATCAGTTTGGGTCATTCTGGAGAAATCTGCAGTATAAGCTACACAATCTAGGTAGACACCAAGGTAATATTGCAAAAGATTTCTTTTGTTTGCTAATTCACAGGGGATGTAAACATCTGTTGCTAATGTCTCTACTTTAAACAAATGTTCTTCCTTTTCTGGACATAGTTCCTAGCTGGATCAACATTCCATATATTCACTACAAAATAAAATTGGTTGAAAACTGAATTGTCAGTCAATCAGCAGTGCTTCTAAAACTGTATCAGATCCATAATACTTGCTAAATTTAATGCAACTATTGATGTGCAATATATTAAGTGCGCTAGCAAACTGAGAATTCTCCAAGGGAAATATTTTTGTCTTTAAAAATATCATTATTTATTGAGTTTGTAACAAAAGGTTTAATAACTAAAAAAAAGGACATTTCAAACTATGTAAGAGAAGAACTCCTTATTAAATAATGTGTGAACCTGGGAAATTCTAGTGATCTGGGTAATAGATTTGTAGCATACTGGATTGCTAGCTACATTATTGTAAACCCTAAACATTCTAAAATCATGAATCCGGGCCCACTAAATTATGACATTGGCTTAAAAATCAAGAAGTTTTCAAAAATAATACATTTTTGACTTGTTTTAATTTGCCTTCTCATTTTTGATCTTTTAGGGATGATGTTTTCAAACTTTTTCTCTGAGACCATGATGGCTAGAAACTTACTTTAAAAAATAAAAAAAGAAAGTTGACATTCTCATGTAAATCACTCCAGGAGCTGCGGCTTTTAACTTTCCCTCCCCCACCAAATATCATGGAATTCACGATGAAACCGTGAGAGTTTTCTTGTGCAATGTATGCTATTCATTTTATCCTTTTTTGTGAATTTGTCTGGCACTGTTCTCACAAAATTTTAATCTTCCATTATAAAATATTCTATTAATATTTTTTTCCAGACAGTTACTGAAATGATAGAGATGATGTGACATAGACACAGTAATCCTATACTTTTTGGTTAGTCACAAAGGACATACACAGAAGATGATAACTAAATTACATTCTGACCCAGCTTTTTCCCCTGATTTCCTGAGAATCTTCCCCCTCCACCCTGGAAACTATTCAGTTTCCCCAAAACAAGTTCATATGTATGGTTACAATACAGATACCACGTTAAGGTTATATTTAAATAATTTTGAAAAAAAAAAGGAAATGTAAATGATATAACAATGCACGCTCAATATACAATATGTCGCTTAATAGTGTTAATTCTGTATTAAGATATGTTTGTAAATGTTTCAAGACAAAAAAAAATCATGAGAGTTTGCAACACTGCAAAGCTTATATCATATCCAACTGACTACGTGTTCTTTTACAAACAATGCTAGTGGTGAAAGGGTGAGACGTCTACTGGGTACAAATGTCCCAGATTTCCAGAGAGAAGTCCAGAATATACAATACATCACCTGTTTGTTCTCCAGTTCCACGAGGCAGCTAAGACAGACTTGTACCGCATTTCCAGATCCTCCATCCCACAGGGTTTAAGGTTTGAACTGATCGTTGCAATAAACGTTTCCCTTTATGAATTCAGATATTGCTTCTTGGTCTTCTGTTCTGCTGCAGGCCTTATCCAACAACACCTTTATGTTGTTTTCCCCACCTTGCTTGGAGAATGGCTTACTAATGTAGTAGTATCCTGCATTTGGCTAGGGAAGTATTTGTATTTCTCCTTGGTCCTATTCACAGGGCTATTAACTGTATTTAAATAGCAAAGTGTAATGTCTTTAAGGTTAATAATATAGTTAGAGATTACCAGAGTGAATTCATACGGGCACATTGCCACAGCGTCCTATCAGTGTAAGGTATGATCTTATGATACACTGTGGGAGCGGCAGGATTTGTACCCAGTTTGTAGATGATTTTACATCATGCAATATTAGGGTCTAATCCAACCCTAGTTGAAAAGACTCCCATTGACTTTGGTAACTTTGGATCATAGCCCTGTGTTTGGTGGAGCACCTTGTAGTGAATTGAACCATTATAGCTGTAATCTTATAAATGCCCGTTTGCTGGCATAGAGCTTTTCCTAGCACTCCTTCTCCCAATACTTACGTCTTGGCTACATTCTAGTTGCTTTGCGAATATAGCAATACCGGCAGAGCCCCATAGTATAGATGCAGGGTCTGCTGACAGAAGGAGTTTTTCTGCCAGAAGAGTAACACCACCTTCTTGAACGACATTAGCGTAGCCGACTGAAGAATTCTTTCCACTTACATCTACACTGAGGATTTTGCTGACATATCTATGTTGGCCCGGGATAGTGTTTTTTTTACAGCCCAGCCCCCAACCAACATAGCTACGCTGATACAACTTTGTAGTGTAGACCTGTCCACAGGTCTTTAGTTCATCCATTTTTAATTCTTGCCGAGTGAATTTCACCCTGGGCCTAGAACCAGCTTGAAGCTTAAGCAGTGCTGTTTTGCGGACTTAGTTTGTGCATTGATCTTATGTTTGCCTTGTGAATGGGGTTGCATTTCATTCATAATTCTTCTGTCAGATTTTGATACAAAACTACAGTAGGAGGATCATGCATGTCTATTGTTAGAGAGGAAAGAATCTGGCTACAAATAATAGCCAGAGGGGGGGGAGGGATAGCTCAGTGGTTTGAGCATTGGCCTGCTAAACCCAGGGTTGTGAGTTCAATCCTTGAGGGGGCCTCTTGGGGATCTGGGGCAAAATCAGTACTTGGTCCTGCTAGTGAAGGCAGGGGGCTGGACTCAATGACCTTTCAAGGTCCCTTCCAGTTCTAGGAGATGGGATATCTCCATTAATTTAATTTTAATTTAATGACGTATAGCATTTGATTTTTTAGATCCACACTCTCTGCCTAAACAACGAGGAGTCCTTGTGGCACCTTAGAGACTAACAAATTTATTTGGGCATAAGCTTCATCAGATGCATGGAGTGAAAAATACAGTGAGCAGTATAAATATTACAGCACATGAAAAGATGGGAGTTGCCTTACCAAGTGTATGTGGGGGGGGTCAGTGCTAACCAGGCCAATTCAATTAAGGTGGAAGTGGCCTATTCTCAACAGTTGACAAGAAGGGGTGAATATCAAGGGAAGGAAAATTACTTTTGTAGTGCTAATGAGGCCAATACAATCAAGGTGGACATTGCCTATTTCCAACAGTTGACAAGAAGGTGTGAGTTTCAGCAGAGGGAAACTTACCTTTTGTAGTGACCCATCCACTCCCAGTCTTTATTCAGGCCTAATTTGATGGTGTCCAGTTTGCAAATTAATTCCAGTTCTGCAATTTCTCGTTGGAGTCTGTTTTTGAAGTTTTTTTGTTGCCACATTTAAGTTCTTACACATCATGCTGTTGAATGTCTTTGTAGAGCAGGCATGGGTTTTGGAGTTCTAAATTTTACAACTCTTTTGAAATAGGTGAACTTTGTTATAAAAGGTTTTTGATCTGGTAGCATACAACTCTCAACTGATGTTTGTATAAAAGGCATAATTCGTGGTCATGTTTTTAATAGGAAATAGTGCAAGAATGAGAACGTTGTTGGGTGTGTTATTTCTCTAGTTGGAAATATTGGACAAAAGTATTTTTCCTGCTTAATTTTGTATTAGCGGAAGCTCGACAGGCGGCACATTTTGCTGTATATAATAGACAGTGTCCATTGTGCTATTACGTCAGTCGAGCAGAAAGTCTAGGTTAGGAGTGGAATTCAAATGCAGGGTTAGATTTATGGTAGTTTATACAATGCAAATAAATGGAGGAGGCAGGCTCATGGAGACTTATTGAGTGTTCTCTTTGTAGAGCAAGTTGTGATTTTTGGCTGTGGAAGGAAAGTAGGGGGCAAAACAAAGCAAAAGAAGGGTTTTTTTTTTATTTTCACTAGGTTCTAGGTCTCCTTTGCCAAGAATATAACTTTAATGTACAGTGCCAAACAGAAATCCAATTACACACAACTTCACATTGAATGTCAAGTGACAAAAATTCCATGCGAGTGGCAGACTTGTAATCATTTTTTTTTTTTAAAGTTCATTTGAGATGGAAACTGGCTTTTGTGGAGAAAAGGGCTAGGGGAAGAAAGGGGGAATCGATAAAGGGAAAGCAAGAAACGTGTTGACACTGCTTGACAATGCCATCCATTTCAATCCAACAAAAGAGACACTAAATAAACATGTAACTTTAACCGACAGCCACTTGCTAGATTTATTTGTTTTTTCCCCCTCAGTGTTTTGGTTAATTTTAAAGCTACAGCAGCAAGAATATTTCATGTGTTTGATTGGATCTGTGTTTTTCTGGGTCGTGGTGGTGAAGTAACCAGTCACTTTATCCCCTCTCCATCTAACTATGGGCCCTGTGATGCTTGAATCTCTGTGGAGTTTTACATAGACCTCCGGAGCACACTTAGGACTTTGTCTGCACGTAACAATTGTACTGTTTTAACTATACTGGTATAGTTAAAACAATATAAAACCCTCCCACCCAGGGCAGAAGCAGTTATACTGGTATAAAGTGCTTATACCAGTATAGCTTATTCCTGTATGGGAAGGAGAATAAACTATGCCCATGTACGGCTCATTTATTCTGCTAGAACTGTGTCCACGCTAGGGATTGTGTAACTGCAGTGCCTTTTAGTTCTGCTTGTATAGTATCTAGCACAGTGTGGTTGTGGTCCATGCGCTGGTAATACAAATAATAAAGAGTAGTAATATTAGTAAAATAATCTCACCCCTACTGACCTAGCTGTGCCGGTACAAAGCTGTGTGTGGACCAGGCCGCGGATTCGATGGAATGTTCTTGTTATTTATATTACAGTAGTGACTAGAGGCTGACATGGGAAACTTACTGTGGTAGGTGCTGTCCAATCATGCACCCTGCCCCGAAGAGCTTACATGCTACATAAACAAGACACTCAAAGGGAGGGAGAGAGGGATAGTACATGAAAGCAAGCGATTGGAAACTGGGGCACAGAGATTTCAATGACTTACCCAAGGTGTCTGTGGCCAAGCCAGGAATTGAAGCTGGAATTCTTTGGTCCTGGGATAGTGCCCTAACCAAAATACCGTCCTCCCCACTACTCAGCGTAGTTATAAACTAGTGGCACCAGGGAGCATCTGCACATAGGGACTCTGACCCCTTTATGGAACCCCACTGAAGCCAGGAGGGCACCTGCCTTGCAAGAGTTCAGTGTGACTCAGCGTGAGAGAGAGGGTCCACCGGAGAGGATGCTGTTGTGGGTTCAGGCACTCAGAGCGCTGCCCCACTGACCGAAAGGGTGGATTCTCTGGAAAGCAAACAATGAGCAGACATCTGTTTTCCGTGCCTGGGCGAGGCACAGAAATCTGCATCTTTGCCACGCTGACAATGCTGTGTGTTTTCAATGTCCAGCCCACGGCCCCCACGGGCGTGACAATCGCTGCACTGAACATCCTGTTATGTTCCCCACGCTGCACGGAGGTCGAATCACGCTGAACTGTAGAAATGTCTCATTGGGCTGCTCCACTGAGAACAGGCGGAGGCGGATGTTCTGCTGTTAAACTGGGGTAGAATTACCTGTTCCCCCAGCTTTAATGAATAATGGGCCAGATTAATTCCCCCATTGATATGGCTGCAGAGCATCTGTGTGGAAACCACCCCCTTCCTTGCAGAAAGGGGCTCGGGTACCTCGGAGGCACCTCTCCTTCTGGGAGACTTATCCATACACTTTAGGGTCCCCGGTGTGAAAGGGGTTAGAGAAAGAGAGGTTAATATAATTTGGTGGGGGCTTTGGTCAATACTCCCCTTCTCTAGTCCTATGGCAACTGCCACTGCCTGCAAAGGTAACACAGCTCTTAGGGAGATAGAGCACTTCCCTGACAGTGAGGCTCCATACCAGGGAATGTTTGGACTGCTGGGGGGTTGAACTGGTGCAGAAATATAAGACGTCTTGGCATCTGTCCTGCTGACGATCTATCTTAGAGAGAGAAGCCTGAGCTGGAAAGCTTGGCTCCGGATCCTGATCCAATCTTCTCCACGCTTCAAAGGGGTTTGGGTCTAATCCTTTGGTTTGGACCCATCTGTGCAGGATAGAGGGGTGCAGATGTGCTTCACAAAACACACAGAAAGATAAGATCTGAGCCCAGCTGAATTCATATGGAGGTAATTCGGGAGCACAAACCAACATGAAAGGGATACACAGGCGTGCTACAACGGCCAACGGCCCATTGGATACCAAGTCCATGATCAGCCTGTGAAGGTTTTGCCCAACATGCGGTGGGGTAGGGGTTGGAAGAAGAATTTGAAGACGACAAGGAAGGAAGTAGGTTGCTCTTCCAAATGCAAGGAGCAGCTGTGAAAGAAGATGCAGGGCACGTAGCTGGTGGAGACAGAGAGCGTACAATAGAAATTGTTTTGAACACATTCAAGTTATTTCCCTTTTTTTTTTTCTGATTATTCTTCCTCCTTTGCAAGACTGTTCGTCTGCTCCTTCAATCTACCTCTTCTGGGGTTTACCGTCGGTTTAGGAAGCTTAATTAACAGACATGTCGACCGTTACTTTTGGTTCCAGAAAGAATCGTTGGGCCAGATTCCCTTGGGAGTTCTTGCCCTGTTGCTCCTCTCCAGCAGCAGAGAAGTGCTAGAAGGCTTCCAGATCTCACCAGCTGAGTAAGCCCCCAGGCTGGGGAGTCCCTAGCTGATGCAGAACCAAGGTAACTAGCTCCTACGCTACTTTCTCCTGCATCCCCAAATATAAAGGATTTGTCAAAAGGGGAAAGGTAGGGAAGATGCATGGGTGGAGCACTACTAAGCTCTGGCTTTTCTCGGCTGGCATTTGTGCCAATGGCGCCCTAGCCAACACGTGTACTTTAGAGTCACCTTCGGGCTGCTCATAATTATGCAAATGCCAAGGCTGGCATTGAACAGGATGAAGGAGCCACAGTCGGCTCCTTTGCACTGCCCCCATCTGCAGACCTTGGGCACAGCGGCAGATCTAGTCCAGAGCCTCTGGGGAGGTGACAAGCCCCAGATCCTCAAAGATATTTAGGTGCCTAACTTCAAATCTGTGGAAGTTAGGAGCCTAAATACCTTTGGGGATCCAGGCCTAGGACCCTTGGTGACATGAGCAATCCTTACTATTCATGCAAGCAGTTCCACTGAAGTCAATAGGACTAACCATTTAAAGAGTAGTGGAAGCCAACAGGGCTGCTTGTATGCGTACAGAGTTCCCATAGAAGAGCTGCAGGGCTGGACACATGAATTCCAAAAACAACTTATGGCTCCATCACAGTTGAAAAGAGTCCATTTATGGTTCTTAAACTCCACTCTTATCTGTTGGCAAGAGCCAAGGCATAAAGATCTCACTTAGGAGATTATAATTTTAATTACTGGTTTATTGATTTATATTTTTACTGCAAAAAGTAAAAGTGGCTTCAACAATTAAGAAGTGTGCTTTGGCATTGTCATCAGGATTTCCATTAGTTGGTCAAATTCGGGGTTAGAGGATGTTATTAAGAACAGCTGTTCTCATTAAATCCGTCTTTCCGAAAGGTAAACAAATGGGCTTTTTATCTTATCCACTGATAGTGAGAAGTCAACAAGTTCATTGAGGGAATTACCAACTGAGCTGAAATGTGCTGTTGCTGCATATTGGTTAGTTAGCAGAGCCAAAATGAGGTTATTTCAATCATTACCTCGGAAATATGCCCCAAGCCCTGAGATGCCTCCTATCCCAACCTCTTTCGAGGTTTAATATACCGTACACACAAGTAAAGCTGTGTAGGCTTCAGACAGTCGCGGCTTTTGCTCACGAATGTCCTAAGGCAGATTTCAACTGGTGTCCTGGGTCTTTACCTCACTATCAGTTCCCACAACCATCCATTATCTCTGGGACTGTGGAACTTGTTCATCCTAGATGTGGTTGGGAATTTTCCACTGAAATGTTTTCTTGACAGAAAATGTGGTTTCTGGAATATCGATTTTCCATGGGAAAATATTGATTTTAAAAAAAAAATTAGAACTGTTTTTATTATATGATTATTTAATGCTGCCAATTGGTTGACATCTGCAACTATAAATCTAACGAATCATTAGAGCACCTAGTACTTTTTGTACAGGGGCTTTTTCATTGCTGCTTAAATCTAAACAATTACCGGCAAATTAAATAATACTAATGTTTTGTAAAGGGCAGCCAAATTAAAACAGGAATTTTTTTTGCCTCCTGCTAACATTGTCCGCTAAAATATCAGGGTTGCTTTTATTTTTAGAATTCCAGAACCAATGCTTAGAAGAATAACTACGGGGTATAGAATTATTCTGATTGGAAGAGTTAACGGTCAAATAGCTACTGGTTCGGTTGTCCTGTCTTTTGGGATCAGAGTGGTGACCCCACTGGCAGCTCCACACATTCAAACCCACAGTCCTGGAATATTTGGTTGTTTCTGCTAAAAAGATCACCACAGAATTGTAGAATCATAGAAATGTCGGGCTGGAAGGGACCTTGAGAGGTCATCAAGTCCAGCCCCCTGCACTGAGCAAGATCAAGTAACCTAGACCATTATTGACAGGTATTCGTCTAACCTGTTCTTAAAAACCCCAGTGATGGGGATTCCACAACCTCCCTGGGAAGCAAATTCCAGTAAACACCCTTATAATTAGAAAGTTTTTCCTGATATCTAATCTAAATCTCCCTTGCTGCAGATTACCTCCATTACTTCTGTTCAGTGGACATGGAGAACAACTGATCACTGTCCTTTCATATACTCCTTAACATATATGAAGACTGTTATCAGGTTCCCCCTCAGTCTTCATTTCTCAAGGATAAACATGCCCAGTTTGTTTAATTTTTCCTCACCAGTCAGGTTTTCTAAATCTTATATTTTTTGTTGCTCTCCTCTGGTGTCTCTCCAATTTGTTCACATCTTTCCTAGAACTGAACCCAGTTCTCCACCCGAGGCCTCAGCAGTGCTGAGTAGAGCAAGACAATCATGCCCCGTATCTTATATACAACATTCCTGTTAATACACCCAGAATATTAGCCTTTTTGCAATGGCATCACATTGTTTACTCATGTTCAATTTGTGATCCACTACAACCCCCAAATCCTCTTCAGAAGTCTTATTTTCTTGCCAGTTGTTGCCCATTTTGTAGTTGTCCTGCCTAAGTGTAGTACTTTGCACTTGTCTTTATTACATTTCATCGTGTTGATTTCAGACTAAACCTCTAATTTGTCAAGGTTGTTTTGAATTCTAATCAGCTAACAATGCTGACATTTAGATTTCAATGTTCAGTTCCATTTGAGGAGAATGGGGATAGCTCTCTACTGCCTTAGAGTTTCTGTTTCTTTCTGTCTGCAGACTCAGTAAGTCAGCATTGCATCACTACATATTTGGTAGGTTTTCTTTGGACTATAAATGTGTCTTAACCCCACCGCCCCTTCCAAAAAAAAGAAAAAAAGACCACGCCTGAAAGCTCAAAGATAGCAGGAATATATGAGTCACTAAAGAAAAACTGCTGCTGAGAATGTACCGGTGCAGTCTGTACCCTGACTGTTTTTAAGTAGTGTACAAGATGGATTGAACACCTTAGTTCAGTAGTTCTTGGTCTCACAGTCTATGCAACACAGAACGATCAAATGAAATGAAATGAAACCCAGCTCATCCTTTGCATCCCTCTAGGTTTTTAGAAGGTCGACCATTGCTATGGTGTCTGAGTGCCTGTCCAGTTCACAGAGACTGTTAATCTGAATGTTAACACCCTGTTGGTTCAAAAGAAGCAGATGCCGATCTGTTAACACACAAACAAACAAACAAACAAAAAACACCCCACACCACTGGAAATGGATGTTTCTTTAGTCTTAGCAGCAGCTGGGTGGACCTGCTTCAAAACATTTAACTATTATTGAAGATAAGGATGAACACTTGCTGGTAGTAACAAAGATCAGGTACAAAAAGCTGTGTTATATCCCATTAGTAAAAATGGAGATTCACCCTGTGACAGACAGAGTAGCTTTGATAGTCCCATATCGTTAATGGTGTTTCTTATATCTAATGACAGGTTTCAGGGTAGCAGCCGTGTTAGTCTGTATCCGCAAAAAGAACAGGAGTACTTGTGGCACCTTAGAGACTAACAAATTTATTAGAGCATAAGCTTTCGTGGACTACAGCCCACTTATCAAAAGAAGTGGGCTGT
>NC_048300.1:9470649-9569946 GCF_013100865.1 Trachemys scripta elegans | reverse complement strand
GGAGAGGGAGCATTTGAACATTAATGCTTTTAAATTGATAATTGATAAATTAAATTGATAAGTGGGCTGTAGTCCACGAAAGCTTATGCTCTAATAAATTTGTTAGTCTCTAAGGTGCCACAAGTACTCCTGTTCTTTTTATATCTAATGATCACCATTTATAAAAAAACAAATCTGTTCTCTACTTATTAACTGCGTCTGTATCCAGTCTTACTCTTACATTTTTTTTAATTCTTCCAGGAAGAGGATATCTGAGGTTGAGCCCTGAAAACAAAGGAGCAAGGACTTTGTTGTATTTTTTTCTCTCTCTCTTTAGTAATAAAATACTTCAATCGGTAACCTTTCAAGCAAAGTTTCAAGCAAACCTGGGCTAAATTGGAAACTATGCAAATCTTGGAGGTTTCCGTCTGAAAGCTGTCAAAAATCAGCAGTTTGGGTTATCAGAGGTTCACTAAAACCTGAAATGCAAACCAAAAATTAGGGGATACAACAGAGCCAATGCTTTGCAATGAGGATTTTAGTTTCCTTGTACCATTGCTACTAGGGCGCAGAGCAACACTTTTGAACAGTGTTAGTAATGTATTATTCCAATGACACTGTGACGGCATTCCCGGGATGCAGCCTGGGACCATGGGATCGCTGTGTCCCCTTAACTCTCCAGCCCGGTCTGCCTCTCACAGTGCTTTGCCAGTGACAAGCAGCAAACCCCTCCGGGCGCTGTTATCACTCAGCACAACCACATGTGGAGCCCCACAGCCAGCCGGATTGCATGACTGCTCCCAGAGCCACTCATGAATCACACAGAGAAAAGCACCAGCCAAATCCCCCCAGCTCCCAGCCTTGTGCCTCAGAAATATACCGTTTTGCACTGCTGAAGACAAGTAGTGCAAGCTTATTAATTGGTTCACCACTTCGTCAAGTGGATATACACCAGCCTTTGTAAACCTGAGCAGATTTACCAAACCAGATGATCATTTGATCTTGAGGTACAACAAATGTATAACCATTAAAACACACATTGCCAACATCACGTGTAAAAGCATGCACGGTAAATATCCTTTCAGCAACTCTAATAAGCCTCAAGCAGCCGTTTTCTTATTTTGTGTATCTGTAAGTTTCGATCAGTGGGGATGGAAATATTTTTCCATCGGCTTGTGCGTGTATGGTGAAATTGTAGATTTACTGACATTTCCAAGCCTGTTTATATATTTGACATTTTACTGTCTAGGATAATATAAAATATATTTAAAACATTCATAACACTGACCATGTTTGGTTAAATTATAATCAGTGCCATTAACAAAAACCCAACATAAATATGTATAGAAATATTTACCTGTTGGGGATGGGGCATTAAAAAAATTAAAAAGATCCAGAGATAGAGTAAAAAGGGGTATACTTTTCATTTGAGTCTGTTAAAGTTACTTTCACACTGGTCATCGTGACAATAGGTGGCACCTTTATGCCAATAAATATGAATGTTGTTCAACATACTTTGCTACATTGTTTCTTTCTATCATGTTAAATTTACCAGATCTCTTGGAACTAAAAAAATGTAGAAGCTGAACCATTCATCAAGTAAATGGAGACCTGAACTCAACCCATAAATTACACATTTGTGTATCACTCTGTTAGAAATATCTGACAGTGTGCATGTGTTGAGAGATCTCTATGTAAGTGTGTGTCATAGCTGATGTCCATGTGTTATTTTGACTTCATTGGTTTTACTTGAGTAAGCAAGACAAACAGGATTTGCCCCTTACTTTCATTTCACATTGGTACCCAAACATTAGGATGCATCCAAGCTATCTGAATCCTTCGGGTCTACAAAAAGTGAGATGGAATCTCATGGGAACAGGCTTTTTCCTGGTATTTTGTCTCTTTTGTTTCCATTATCACCCAGCACCTGGAAAGATTAAAAACAATGAAGAAAAATATTGTAACCAAAGTATTTGAGGTTTGAAGAATCCTAGAATCATAGAATATCAGGGTTAGAAGGGATCTCAGGAGGTCATCTAGTCCAACCCACTGCTCAAAGCTTGCTTCTTGTTTGGTTTGAGATTTAGATTAAGATTTTGGTCACTTTTTGTGTCCAGAAAGGACCTTAGCCACCAAATCTGTGCTGAGAGGGCAGTGGGGAGAACGGGAAAGAGCTCAGAGGAAAACCAAGGGCCTCCAGTATGTTTGTCACAATTTCACTGTGATAAAACTGGGTTGTAAGAGACATTTCTGCAAAGCATAAATTTTACCCATTATCTCATTTCAGTGAAAATAGGATTTAAAGATCTGACATAACATTTCAAACATAAATTGTCTATGGCCTGCAGATGTCCCATAAAGTCTGCAAAGCCTTGACCATTTATTGGCTGCAATTGAATCAGAAAAAGCTTCAGGATTCATTGAGCTTTGCTAGTCTCGGCAACTACTCTGTTTCTCTTTTACTGGGGCTAGGATATGTTTCATCCTTACATTGCAAAATGAATGTCTTATGGAAGTAATGAAAAACTGAAGAGAGAAAAAAACAGATTTAAAAGAAGTTGATGGATCTAATGAGATACCATCTTCATTTATGGGACATTCTTAGTGCAACTGTTCTCTTAGCGAAGGTTTTGCCGAAATGGCTGTGATGTTGCGCGCAAAATTAAATTTCCAGTATTCCATGAAACGTTACTTGCTTTGATCGGCACTATTTCCCCCGTCAATCTTCTTCCCGTTTGGTTCTTACCCAATCTGTGTGTGCAATATAATACCTGGCGAATAAAATTAACACATCATGGTCTGTTTGCAGGATATGATGCCTGAGTCGTACTGCTGTTTTCTGCTTAGCACTAGCTATATCACAAATTATGCTGGTAGCTTCTGGGCAAGATGACTAGACAGCTCAGAGGACAGGTGATGGGATTGGGGGGCTGTCACCAGTATGATAACTGTTACATTGCAATTAAATAATATTAAATAATGGCACTCTGCACTCTTATAACACTTTTTCCATTGTGGATCTCAAATTGTTTTCCACACAATGGATTAAGCCTCCATACACCATTGGGAGGCAGGTAGGTATTATCTTTGCTCCTGTTTTATAGAGGAGGAAACTTGTGCACAGAGAAGTGAAGTGTCTTGCCCAAGGTGTCACAGCAGGCCAGTTACCGCTCCAGAAATGGATCAGAGCATCATAGAGCTGGAAGGGACCTTGGAAGGTCATCTAGTCCACTCCCCTGCGCTCAAGGCAGGACTAAGTATTATCTAGACCATCCCTGACAGATGTTTGTCCAACCTGCTCTTAAAAATCCCCAATGATGGAGATTCCACCACCTCCCTAGGCAATTTATTCCAGTGCTTAACCACTCTGACAGTTAAGAAGGTTTTCCTAGTGTCCAACCTAAACCGCTCTTGCTACAATTTAAGCCCATTGCTTCTTGACCGATCCTCAGAGGTTAAGAACAACAATTTTTCTCCCTCCTCCTTGTAACAACCTTTTATGTATTTGAAAACTGTTAGCATGTCCCCTCTCAGTCTTCTCTTCTCCAGACTAAACAAACCCAATTTTTTCAATTTTCCTTCCTAGGAAGATTTTACATGTAGTAAAAACCCCACCTTTTCTCCTAGTCCTGATTCCTGGTCGCACTCTCTAATCACTGCTCTATGATCCCTATGCAGGAAATCAGGTTCCTTCTGTTGAGGTCACTTAGTCTACAATTTTGGATTAGATTTTCCTTTGAGAGGACAAGCCAATAGTCTAAGTGTGTGTACTATTTTCATGTTCAAAAACACTGTTTTGCATCTGCAAGCCCCCACTCCCCTCCAGCCCAGTTTGTATGCATAAATGCTCATCTGACAGTGCAGGTTTCATATGTGAGGACAGATGGAGATACAAATTATGTGCATGTGCAAATCAGAATCCTGATAATTTGGGCCTTTCATAATTAAGACTATTATAGCGCTGGCTGAGAATCTTTTCAATGTAAAGTGAGTGCTCCACGGGTAGAAGTTGTGTACTAAGTCTACCAGTTGTGTTATACAGCTTTTGGAGTTCTAGGCCATGGCTGTGCAGGAGGTGGAGAAATGTTTCTTTGCCTTCATTATAGCATTAATAGAGCTGGTTGCAAGCTTTTTTTTTTTCATCTAAATGTGTTTCTGTGGAATATGGCTTTCCAATCAAAAGCAAATTTCACAGAACATTTTCATTTTGATCAAAATGTTCTGGAAAAAATGAAAACTTGGAAACAAAACATTTTTCGATAATGTTTTTTCTTTTTTTAATCAAAAGGTTCAGGTTTTAGCTTTTGAAAAGGAGAAAACCTTAACCATAAACAGTTTACAAAAAAAAAAAAGGCTTGTTTTCTGATTTCTCCTGAAACAGTGGAACTGGGCCAGAAGAGGACATCCTGTTTAATCAGAGTTGTTTGCACTTTGTTATAGAGTGTCATTTACCTTGCTGAAGGTAATCTTCCAACATCTGGACTAAGCTATCTACCTGTGGTGGCAGAACAACATTATAAGGGGACAAATACCAAGTATTCATTACTTGTGCATGGCTAGTGGAAGTTGATATTGGCACAGATCCATGCTTGTCCTTGCTTGCAAAAGATACCATGGGAGCTGTAGGCACTGAGTTGCTGGAGAATGACAGCAAGTCCCTCCTCCCATATTTGGGGTGGTGCGAGAAATTGCTGGAAGGTTTGTGACAAAACAACCAATATGTGGAGTTGACCCTAGTTGAACTACTTTCACTCTTGAATATGGTAAAGTAACAACCGTGCTAATTTCATTGATGAATCATTTCCTACTGGCAATGGATGATGATCAGATGACCATGTTGATTCTTTCAGGTCTGCCAGCTGTTGACCAGGAGGTGGAGGTGAAATGTCTGTGGCTCCTTGTAAGGGTAGATAGAATATGACTCTGTTCTTTTCTTTCTGAGAGGTTCTGAGGGGAAGTTGCTAGTCTGATGGCAGCTAGGCAGGGTTTCTCTCTTCTAATGTCCTAGTCAACATGTATATGAAGCTGATAGGAGGCTTGGTGAGGCATTATGGGCCATAATACTTTTAATATACTGATGTCACCCTGGTCTATGTCTGGATCTTATCTCACCCAGCTGGTGAAATTATTTATCTATCTACCCTCAAAGAGCACATGTATCACAGGCAATTGTAGATCAGAATTCTCCACCCTGTCCTGTCAATACGTTCCTGGAGGCAGTGAGAGGATGCTAACAAGGATACCAGTTGCAGCAGTAATTGTCAATACGCTTCTGGGAACTGGACCATGGTGTGTCTTATTCAGTGTCTGAATGTGAGTGACTTAACCCATTGAAGTAACTTACCCATGGTAATACAGCAATGTAGTGTCAAAAGCAGGGTTCAGACTCGGTTTCCATGACAACATAGAGGGCTACATTGGTTACCATGAAAGTCACTTGCCCTTCCTGACTGTGAATTTCTAGGGACTAGATTGAGGCAGTGAGGCAAAGCCTTGCTCGGGCAGCAGGGAGGAGCCGTACCACAGGAACGGGAGTCTGGAGCAGGATTATGCTACCGGATGCACTCTCACTACTCCAGTACATAGAGTGAGCAAGATGCACTGTCCCTTGGCACGACTGTAGTCTGTTTCCCCAGGATGACCAGCGAGCTTCATGGGCTGGCATATAGGAGTGGAGAGCCATAAATCCCCTTTCCCTATTGGGGGTGTTTAATCTCATCTATGGGTTTATATGAATGGGGCAGGCCTGTGATTGTCCCCCTTGCACAAAGACCAGGGCTGTCTATCTCTAAATCTAAAGTGAAATCCAGAAATATTCAGGATCTTAATTGGCCACGCAGCTATTGAAGGTAGCTAAATATTAATATGCTTGTTGTGTGGATTTGGAAAGGTCAAGAGACATTCCTAGTCATGGCCATTGTTCTCTGGTGAATCAGGCATATGACTGGTAGATCTAATCCTGGGTCCGACTTGCCTTGTAACTTAAGTTCTCAGAGGCTTAAATTTCACCATTTGTCAGTCAGGATGATTGTTAATATTGTTTACCTAGAAAATAATATTTGTAAATTATTCTAAGATCAACAGTATCCTAAAATCTCCCTGACCTAGTGAATGCAGCTAAGGGTCATTGGCACAAGGAACTTCTAGATTCTGTCCCTGCCTCTGCCACTAATGGTATAGAATGTCTTAGCAGTTAATCCACTGGACCAAGCGCTGATGCCACCTTCTACTTTTCTTTGAGTTTTCAAAAATTTTCAGTGGAGTTTTTGCATGAAAGTGAGTTATTTGCAGTTGAGGAGGAAATAATATTTTGCATGAGCTTTCGGTGGTCATTTTCAGAAGATTGCTCCAGATTTACAGATGTTATAAATAGAGCTGGATTAACCTTTTGGGCTGAATAATGAAGATTTGGGTCAGCCAACACGTTTTGTAAATTTGTGCTGAGTTTGCCAAATTATTTCGGTTTAAAAAAAAAGAGAGAGAGAGAGAGAGAGAGAGAGAGAGAGAGAAGTCTGAACAAAAAAAGAAATGCTTAGTTTTGACATTTTAAAATAATGTTTGTATTCAAAACTTTTGATTTTGAAATTGACTTCAATTTTATTAAAATATATATATTCAGTGACCAAAAAAAAAGCTTAAAACTAAAGCAAAACATTTCTTTTTGGGTTTGCGACGGGGTATATAAATCCCACGCTAGAACTGAAGGGGTTAAAGAGCAACTCTGGGACTAGATGACTCCAGCCAGCCTCACCTACAAAGCATACTCCAGATGGAGCTTAAAAGGAAGCCAGGAAGCTCAGAACGGAGCTGATGAGGCAGGGAAGAAGTCCTGCTCTGCAAGATCCTGAGGAGGCGTGCTGCAGAAGCCTTTTCTTGGAGAAGAGGCACCTACCTGGTGGGCTCAGACAGACTGAAGTTGCAGTTAGCACCTTTTTCTATTACCTTTTCAGAACAGACTGCAAAACTCTGATGAGAGACTGGGTGGTAGGAAGTGGCTCATGGAGGGCTGCCTTAAGGCACTCCTGGGTGCTGGAACTTTGGTAACCCTCACAGGGCCCTGGGTCAGAGCCTAGTTGAATGGGAGGGCCCTGGCTCCCCTACCCACCCCCCTCTGCATTAAAAGGGCCCAACTATCTAACCACGAGGTGACGCTTCCAATAATTACAGACCATCACAGGCTTAAACAAAACATTTGGTTTGACCTGAAACATTTTTTTTTAACTTTGGGTTCACTAAAATTTATTTAAATGTTTTGTTCAACCCAAAATGTGTGGCTTTTTAATTTTTTCTTCTTCCAGGACCATCAGGGAACCCCGAAACCAGTTATTCACACTATTATGAACTCCAAACCAGGAGTAAAAAAATTGGTGTAGTAGTAATTACCATGCTGTGTCTAGCACTCGAGGAGCGGCTCGTCACAAGAGAGAGAAAATGAGGTCCAATTTACAGCTCATTTATGCATTCCAGATCACTGATTGTCTGGCCAAATTCTTTAACAAAGCCTCAAAAAAATAAAAATATGGATTGTGTGGTTTGCAGTGAGTAGAAAAACTAAATGAAGCGCATTTAAAAAAAATATACTTATGTCTAGAGACAGACCGAGTTTTCCATTTTCCAAATCCACACAGAAAGCATAAATATAATAGTCTAGTTTTCAAAACCAACAATGTTCTCTTTAAATTATGGTACTCATCATCTTTGTTTTTACAGCATTATGAATTTCCATGCGTTAGGCCCATATTTATGACCCAGACTTGGGTGTGGGTATTAGCACACTGACCTTCAAGGGGAGCCTGAAGGGGCCCATAGAATGGAGTGTGACGTCAAGATCAGAGGTTGTGTCCACAGATGACTGTTTTATTGTCTTAGCAATTATGGACTGAGTTTGTCTTTGTTTCTACCGGTGCAATGTTATTGACTTAGAGAAATTGCACAGATGTAACTGAGGGCAGAATTTGGCTGTGTTTTTTCTCTCTCTCGCTCGACTATATAGATGACAAAGAAATTACCTTAATAAAAATTACCTGGTCCTGGAAGGGCAGGCTGGGTGATTAAGGCACTAGATTGGGATTCTGTAATACTGAATTCAATTCCCAGCTGTGCCACCGACTTCCTTGCTAAAGCTTTCAACCTCTGTGTGCATCAATTCTTGCTTGTGTATTGTATCCCTTTCTCTGTCTTGTCTGTTTAGATCAGTGGTCCCCAAACTTTTTACTTCGCGTGCCCCTTGCCGGTCTGCACGCCCCTGTCCCGATGGAGCGAGGCTGTGACTCCGGGAGGGGGGATGCGGATGGGGGTAAGGGAGCAGAGGCTGGGGCCACAGCTGGGGGTGGGAGCAGGAGAGGACCCTCAGCCATGGGCTGAGGCCTGCAGCCGTGGCTGGGCGCGGGTCAGGCAGTTGGGACTCCGGGTGCAGATCCCTGGGTGTGGGGCTGGAAGCTGGGACCTCAGGCGCAGGACGGCAGCCGGGGCTGGGGTCAGGAGTGGAGCTCCCCCAAATATTACTCCATACCCCCTAGGGGGGGAGCTCCCCACAAATTGAAGACCTCTGGTTTAGATTGTAAGTTCTTCAGGGCAGGATCTCCTAATACGTATATATACGGTACCCAGTGCAATGGTGCCCCCATCTCAGTAGGGGCCTCTGGGTGTTGCTGTAATACCAACAATACATTATAACTGCGGAGTGCCTTCAACACTCAGTGAAGTAAATGTGAGAGTTGAAAATGTTCAGCATTTCCCAGGAGGTGCACAGCTCCTAGGATGAGGCTTGTGGCCAGAACAGACAAAATATGAAACTTCCCCTACTTTATTTCCAACAGCCAAGTTGAGATGCTAAGTGTTCAACTGACAAAAGAAAGCAGGTCACCGCCTGATATTTTCCCCCCTTTTGTATGTCCACATTCACCAAGAGATGGTGTTAGCCAAATGGCATAATAGAGATGATAAACTTGAGACAATCCCAGTGGCTCTGTGCATCAGACACTTCCCAAGGGCTTGTGGGGGACAGAACTGTAGGGTTGACCATGAAAATGAGCTATTTTATTGGACATGAACAAACAAGCTTTTGATGGGTTTGGGCAAAGTGGTTAACAAAGGCCAAATGCCAGGCTGCTTCTTGATTTTTCCCAGTCAAATACAGAGTAGTCTGCTGTGGGCTTTGCTGTTTGGATTCTTTAGTTAATGGAAGTTGCATTTCACTCGTGAGCCTTCTGTGGGAGGTTAGAACAAAGGAAACCTCCAAAACCCATCTACAAGGCTGCTAAACAGAGATTTGACATACACAAGCCACTAGAGAATTTTCCCACCAAGTTGACATTAGCACCAGCAGCCAGATGTACAATTCAGATCAGAGAGACAATGAAAATAGATTGTGGTTCACAGCTAGTTAAAACAATAAACACTGCATACCCAAGAATCCCCCCCAAACACGCTTTCTTTGTACAAACCTACATGGTTTTATTATTCCAGTGTCTAACTTTAAAGCATTGTTATCATTTTTTTAGGGAAAAAAATTAAACAGCTGCAGATCCCTGCAATGACAATTACCAGTTGATGATGATTTGCAGGGAACTGGCTGGGTTTGCTGTCGAACCACATCCACCCCAAACAGATGGCCTGCCTATTCAGCAAAATCTCTTGGAGGAAGGAGCCACCTGCCAAAATCTGCTTTCTTCACTGCAGAATGAATTTTTATAGCCGCCCCGTTTAGATAGGGCTCTATGACTGCTCTTCTCAATGCACATGGCCAAATTCTACACATGATGTACTGGAGGACTGGGATGATGTTCACGGCTTGCCATCTACTCAGTAGTATGTCCAGGTGACTGGCTCAACAGGATAGAGATGCTGTCAAAAGCATATGGTACAATAGTCTCTCTTCTCTCTCCCTTGCCCCCCACTCCTCTTCTGATGGTGCTCTCATTTTCATCAGCTTCCTTCTTCTCCATACAAGCATGCTTTGGTCTCCCCTGACTTAAGATAATACTATTGACCTCACCTCACCCTCAAACTATCAACCAGTCTTTCTTCTCCACAATCTTCAAACATGCTGCCTGGAAGAATGGTACCTGGAATTCTGCCCTTTGATTGCATCCTGGACCCTCTCCAAATCTGATTTCCACCCTGCATGCTCCTCTGAAGCTATACTCCCCATGGTCTCCAGTTACTGGTCTCTGGGCAAAGCCTCACCGCCCTGAACCACGCCATGACTGTGCTTGTCTTCTTGATGTCTATCCCTCTCAGCTTTTATGACTCTGTCCTCTCCTGGTTCTCCTCCAACCCCTGTAATTTCATCTCTAATGTTTCATTAGGTGGGTTCTCCACTTACCCGCTCCACCTATCAGCGGGGAATTTGAACATGCTCCATCCTCTCATCACTTTTTGCATTCAGTCCCTCGCTCCCCACCCACACCAAATTACCCCTCTTCAGCCCCCATTCCCAGAGGGTGCCTTACAACTATACACTTCCCAGATCGATGTTCTCTTCTCTCCCCACTCCACATTTAAAAGAATGGGCCTAGAGTCTATAGGCCTGATGCATGACGGTCCTTGTGCAGTCACTTATGCTGGGCAGTGAGTATACATGCTGCTGCATCCGAATGCTACCATTTTACACTTACTTTACATCGGTGTAAATTGCTGCACAAGGTGTAAGGCCAGTGTGTGTGACAGTGATGAGGGTACCAGCTGTGCATTGCTGGGAGTTGGCCATGGTTTTGACATCATCAGAAATGCCTATCTAGCCATTCAGAGTGTGGCTTTGGCTAATCAAGCTCTATAACTAGACACTAATATAGCAATATGCCATGACAGGGTGCATATTAGATCATTAACACACCTCTCTGTTGCGTTGTGAGGTACAAGTTTGAAGGCTACACTTACAGACAAAACAACAACAAAACCAACAATCTTAGCCAGGCAAGCTCGACTGGAAGAACAGGAAAGCTACCAGATCAGCTTTAAACTGAAAATGAGCAAAGCCCGTGCTTCAGCTGGCTTTTGGTCTGTATTAATGTAAACCTTTAGCATTCTTCTAACTTCCCAATTTCGTTGACATTGAAAGATGTTTCATCCTCCAAAGCTCATATCACCTTACTAGAAAAGCTAGGCAGGGATTCTCCTAATGTTTGCAATTATAGGCATATATCTTCCCTCCTGTTGACACTAAATTCTTTGCTAAAATTCTGGCAACAAAATTGGATAAAATTATCCCCTAAATTGTTTCAGCTGATCAAGCAACATTTGGAATTCTCTCTACGTCCACAAACTCCAGAGAGTTAACAGTCTGTGTTAGCCTGACTTATCCGAATCCTTGTTGCTTTCCTGGAATCTTTGTGGTATTTTTACTTTTGCAGAGCTCTGCAATCTGCTATGGAACTAAACAAATCCTATTTGCACTTCACTGCTTCTGACTGATTCTCCTTTAACCTCTCCGGCTGGAACAGACGGAAGATAATGGTTCTCTGATAAATTCCTTGTCCTTTACCCACCACCTCCAAAGTTACTGAAAACAAACTGCCAGCCTACAGATAAGTTTTGATTTTCAGTGAGCCAAACCATCTGCTGGTAATGAACTTCAATTTACTAAATATTTGTGTTAATTTCACCAACAATTACAATTATAGCCCTACGTAGCCTTTATAATAAAACCAGAAGTTCCAAAGATTTCCTGCAGCCAAGAGTGGCCAGCGGGTATATTAATACCACCTTGCTTCAGAGAGGTCCTGACTTAGGAAAGCATCACTATTCAGGAAATTCTTTAAGTACACCTCTACCCCGATATAACACGACCCGATATACCACGAATTTGGATATAACGCAGTAAAGCAGCGCTCCGTGGGGGCGGGGCTGTGCACTCCGGTGGATCAAAGCAAGTTCGATATAACGCGGTTTCAATTATAATGCGGTAAGATTTTTTGGCTCCCGAGGACAGTGTTATATTGGGGTAGAGGTGTATATCAGAAGCAGGAAGCCTGTGAAAGAATTGGTGGGTCCATTGCATCATGAGGGGCTAAAGGTAGCAATTAAGGCAGATAAGGGCATTGTGGAGAAGCTGAATGCTTTCTTTGCATTAGTCTTCACCACAGAGGATGTTGGGGAGGGACCTACCCGAGACCTGCTCTTTTCTGGTACTAGGGATCAGGTAGTCTCAGAGAATGAGGTGTCAGAACAGGTTCTGGAGCAAATAGATAATTTAAAAAAAGCAGAAAGTCACCAGGCCCAAACACTACATCCAAGAGTTCTGAAGGCGCTTAAGTGTGAAGTGGCTGAGCTGCTAGCAAAAATATGAAATCTCTTATTAAAGACAGCTACTGTCTCAGAGGATTGGAGGGCAGCAAACATTGTACGGATATCTAAGAAGACTCTAGGAGTGAGCCAGAGCCATGCATAAGGGCGTTAGTGTAAATGAGAATCAGGCCCATGAAATCTGAAATCTTTTGGTGCCGGTTCACCAGTGTAAACATGGAGCAGGATAGAAGTGACCAAAGTCAAATACCATCATTTTCAGAAGATGCAGTATAGTTGCACAGGTGTCTACATCATGAAGTCCACCACTACAACTGGCACAGACTGGCCATCTCAGTAGAAAAGTGGAGAATGTATTAGTATTGTTCATTGTTTGTATTACAGAAGTGCCTAGAGGCCCCATCTGAGATTGAGGCCCCCAGTGTGCAAGGTGCTGTACAAACACAGAATAAGAGCAGGTTCCTGTCCTGGAGAATTTAGAGCCTCATCTAACAACCAATGAAATCAGCACAGAAGTCTTTGTTGATTTAAGTAGGCATTAGATTCAGCCCTTAATGAGCATTGAAAGTGAACTCACTTCCTATCTCCCAGAGGGGTAGCTGGGCATCCGAGAGCAAGGATGGTCTTGTCAGACACTGGCCTAAGAGTCAGGAGATCTGGGTTCTGTTCCCGGCTCCACCACAGACTTTCTATGTGATCCTGGGCAAGTCACTTCATCTCACTGTGATTTGCTTCCCCGTGTTTGTTTAAAATCAGGATGGTAATACTTGTCTGTTTAGACGGCAAGCGCCGGAGGGGCCAGAGACTGTCTCTCACTATGGTTTTTGTACAGTGATCTGAATCTCTACATGCTATAGTAATACTGCTGCTAACAATGGGGAAAAGTGGTATTCTATAGGGAAAATATTGCGGTGTTGCAACCCACATGGTATTGGTTTTGTGGATAAGACGTCCCTTTCCAATGTTGTCCTCTGTCATGAATGCTAAGGAAAGTCTTTCCAAATGCCTTCCAGGATGTACAGTGACCAGTAAAAGGAATACGGAAATTACCTTGATTTAAGATGTACCGAGAGTTATCCTGAAGTTATCATTAGCGCTGCAGGTAATTCAGTATCCTTTTCCAGTAGCCCCCTCACCCCTTGCTACCAGTCCTGATCCAATACAATTTTGTCAGAGTGAGAAGGGGGTGGGGGGGAAAGGGGATGCTTTCCTAACTCACTGGATATTCCTTACTCGCTCCAATGGATAAGCTCTTGTGGTCATGGGATTCAAAGATGACAAGCTTTATTTGGAAACAATGACCCCAGGAATGTTTGCAACGACTCTTTGTGCAGC
Source organism: Trachemys scripta elegans (assembly GCF_013100865.1). Taxonomy (NCBI): domain Eukaryota; kingdom Metazoa; phylum Chordata; order Testudines; family Emydidae; genus Trachemys; species Trachemys scripta. The sequence continues at coordinate 9,556,386 of NC_048300.1, read as the reverse complement.
AGTTTCTGATTTATCTCATGTTTGGTAACCACAGTTTCTAGATTGCAGGACAGCTCACGGCTTGGGAATTTCCAAAGCAACTGTTAACTGGAATGTCAGTTTATATGATTTGGTCCGTACGAGTTAGAGTTTTGCCCTCTTCTAGGTGGCGGAGGTGGGAATGTTGAGGGAAAGACAGTGGGGCTCTTCTAGTTCATTTTGAGTGGGTGTGGTGGAAATTCAAACTTCATCTCTCATCCATTGAGTCTGGAATGAATCTGTCTGGCAAGCTGAGTGTAATCATTGCAAGAGAGTATACTTGTTACAGTCATGTCTTTCCCAAGGAGCCAATCCCATTCCTTTTACGGTCAATGGAAAAATTTGCATTGACTTTAATGGGATCAGGCTGAGTATTTGGTCTGCTATGCATTAACTCCCACCACCCCAGGTCTTCTGTCTCTGGGAAGTGAGGTAATTTTGACCCAAAATATTGGAAAGGGACAAGACAAGTTTTCTTTCTTTCAGGTTCCCTCAGATGGCAGCCTGTCTCCCGCTATCCATGCTTGCCCCCAGCATTACTATCCTACCCTCTGTCTCCCACAGCGGTCTTCATTTGTTTTATCCTTTACTGGCCTTGCCTTTCCACATCCTATCACAGCGTTCTTGCTATAGCATGAGTCGTCTCACTGCAGTTGTAAGTTAGACTGTCATCTCGTAACTCTCGTGCTTAATTGGGAGATATCTCTTTAAGGGCTCTATTATGGGGGTGGGTCGGAGTGAGTTGTGTCTGGGTCGTTGCAAGGCAGATGCACAATTAACTCCACACCCAGAAGTTTCTGGAATTGGGTGTGGCAGTTTTGGGTATGCTCAATAGGTTCCCTGTAGCTGGACTCAGGCTCCATGAGAACAAGCAGTCGAAGGCCATGTGCCCTGAGTGGGCTGGGAGAAGCGGAGCCCAGGAGCAGAAAGCAGGCTGTTTTTCCATAACTCTGAAGCATTTTGCTGCATGTTTTTTTTTAAAAATTAAATCCATATACTTCACTGAGTGGTTGGTTAATCAGTTAGCTGATCGGCTAATGGTGATTTTGGCAGAGGAGAAGGAAGAGTCCACATGGAAGATTCCTACGAGCAAGTGGAGGGAAGATGTTGGTTTTGACTCCCCAGACAAATAAAATTAATGGAGATATCCTATCTCCTAGAGCTGGAAGGGACCTTGAAAGGTCATTGAGTCTAGCCCCCTGCCTTCACTAGCAGGACCAAGTACTGTTTTTGCCCCAGTAGCCCCTTCAAGGATTGAACTCCCAACCCTGGGTTTAGTGGGCCAATGCTCAAACCACTGAGCTATCCTGTTCCCCCTCTTGGTGATGAAAGCCTCTGAGACTCAGGTGAACTCAACCGCAGCTTTTGGGAACTCCAAGTTTCCTCTCACTGTTTTTCTGTGGGGACTGACCTGTTTAGATGTAATTTGTTTTCTTTATTTATGTTGATGTATAACTGTGAAAATAATGTGTGTGAATTATAAAGTAGCCATGTTCTGTTGTAAAAAATTATGATTATGTTTCTTTATCATAAGATTTTATAAAATTGGTACTTAGTTAAGTTCATTCCTTTTTGTTCTTTTTGGGACTTGAATGTGGGGAGGTTGACCCTGGGCAATCCTTGCTGAAAATCCTTAGAGACTGAATTCTGGCCCTCCAACTGCTTTTCTAGGGGAGTTGGGGTTTTGGGGAGCACTGGAGAAGGGCAATGAAGTGAATTCCAGCCCACAATACCACAGGTGGCCCTCATTAGTACCTCCAAGCAGTTTCTGTTCTGTTCTGTCACTCATCTCTCCTTTTTTCTTGTGTTCTTCTTCTGTTCCCAGCACACAGGAAGAGCAAACGCCCCTATGTGTTAAGGCACACAGTATTGCCAACTGCAAGGATTCAGAAATCATGGCAAGCCCCTCAAAATCATGATATATGCCTAAATAATCATAAGATTTTTTTTTTAAAGGAAAGCTTTGGGGTACTTTTAAAATTTGCTTTCTGGTTTGAGCCACCACTTCAGGTTTTCAAGCTTATTCTCCACTAGGACTAGAAACTTACTTTTTTATAAAATGAAAGCTGAGATTCTCATGTTATCATCTCTTGATTCTTAGAAGCGGGGTGTCAGAAAAACAATCAATATTGTAAGACTCGATGAAATTCTGAGAATTGGGAACACTGCAGAAAATGTCCTCCTTTTTAGTGTGATGACTGAATACTTTTCCTTTGTCAGGAGACTCCAAAGGACCTACAGGATACTGTAAAATCACTCTTGATGTCCCCTCTTGCACCTCAAATCCCTCATCCCTGGCCCCACATCAGAGCCCACACCCCCAGCCGGAGTCCTCACTAGGGACTGGTCAATAGTTTGCCATCAAAATCATGAGAGATGTAATCCAAACAGTGAGCCCAGCCGGTAGAGGAGAATGAAAGCATGAGCTACCAGAACAGTTCCCATGAGGCAATGCAGCAACATTTCCAAATTGAAAAACTTCAGGTTTTGAATTGTTGCTGGAAAAATTGAAACTTTCAGTGGACATTTTTGAACATTATTTTTATTTTCATCAAAGCTGCTCACAACAGGAAAAAATATTTCCCAACAGCTGTACTGAGGCGTTCGTCTCTCACAAGCATGTTTGGCAGAGATTGCAGACATTCCAGTCAAGGTTTTAGCCCAAGATGGATTTTAATATTAAATATTTTGGAGATATCCTAGCTCCTAGAACGGACTATGAAAGGTCATCAAGTCCAGCCCCCTGCCTTCACTAGCAGGACCAAGTACTGATGTTGCCCTAGATCCCTAAGTGGCCCCCTTAAGGATTGAACTCACAACCATGGGTTTAGTAGGCCAATGCTCAAACCACTGAGCTATATTTCTTTTCATGTAAGATTTTGAGGAGGTTGGAATTCTGCTTAGACATTTTATGCAGTTGGATAAGATAGCAAGAAACAGCAACAATAACAAAAATTTGAGTCTTTTTGCACCTGTATGAATGGAAAGCAACTTTGGTATATATACATGGAATTGTATAGGCCAGGCCTCTCTAATGTGCATTGACACCCGTGGGTATTTGAAAGAGAAATGGTAAATTATGTTCTTTCATGACAAATGGCAGTGATTGTGCCCATTTTGGAGGTAATGGGATCAATAGAAAATGTATATGGATTTTTAATCCATAGCTGTTGATTGAGAAGATACACAAATTCATAACAGATATTGAAAAGCCTTAATAATCCATTGAGCCAAGTCTGTGCAAAGCAAAATGAACCCAAACAGACCTTGGTATTACAAACAGTCTGTAATATATAAGCGCAGTACATAAATACAGATTATATGGACAGTAGAATCTCATTTATAAAGCACTTTATTACCTATAACTAATATTCTGATTCTTTTTTAAAGTCCCTAATTTATAGATTCATGGATTCCAAGGCTACAAGGGGCCATTGTGATCATCTCAGTTTGACCTCCTATATAGACAGGCCGTAGAACATCCTCTAAATAATTCCTAGAGCAGGTCTTGTACAGAACTGCTCTTCCAAAAACGTGTGCAATAGAGCGTGCTTTGAATACTCCACGCCAAAGACTTTGCCCAGACCTGTTCATTGGTGGATAATCAAGAAATATAAATGCCATATAGAAGAGCATAAGGAATCGGGGTGCATACGGCTCCAAAGAGAGTAGGGAGAAGGTGGGACTCTGGTTCCATCTCTACATGCCGGCTAGTGGAATTGTCCAGCTTCATGGGTTGGACGTAAGCAGCACTCCATAAAGGGTGTGGAAGCTGGTGCATAAATTATGTTGTTACATTCTAATGTAGTACCTCTCTAGTGTGTTTATTGTGCACTACTTTTGTGCACTGTGGCAACAGGTGGTCTAGGAGGCATCCTGTGTGCCTGAGACTTTGCAACTTCCCCATTACTTAGATTGTAAGTTCTTTGCTCTATTTGTACAGCACCTAACACAATGGGGTTCTGGTCCATGGCTGATGATCCTAGCACTATGATAATACAAATAATAAAAATATAGGGCTGTGCCTGACTGGCATAATCTAGCCCTCAGAAGACATGTTTTGTTTTGTTTTTTTTTTTTAACCAGTAAATGGTCATTTCTAGAGCTGGCTGGAGGATGACAAGTCTGTTTTTGACAACTTTTGAGGTTTTGAAATTTGGTTTTTTTTTTTCACATTGGAATGAAAAAAAAATCAGGTTTTTGCAAGTGGCAGTGGAGATGGGCATGAGATGCAAAATTTGGATCTCAATTGAGATTTCCAAGTTTAGGAGAGATTGACTCTGTGGTTTTGGAAGGCAGGACAGTAGGTGTATATGGGGTGTGGGGCCAGTTAGCTGGTGGACAGTTAGACTCCACATAACCCTTCTCTCACACGTAAGGAGCAGTGGGTTGCATCCATTACTCCTTTTATGCCAGCAACAGCTACCAGCTGTCTATCTGGGTCACCTGGCATTCACTAATGCACGTGCTGGAGTGCATAAATACACTTCTGCAGTCAGGCTTTTCTTACCATCTCAGGAGCTAGCCTTTTGGAGAACTTGGTGATGTACCCACAAAAACTGAACTGGGTGATAGTTAAACTATTTATTTCCTAAAAAAATAATTAGCTAATCTACTGCATCATGAAGCACTAAAAATGAGATTACGTTGCTTTTTTGTTGCCTGGAGTAACCAAGCTATTGCCCAAAAGCCTAATCTGTTACACCGCTGAAATATCACAGTGGCCGTACTGAAATCAGGGGAGCTGTTCCAGAATTACACCGGCCTGTGTCTGGAACAGAATTATCTCTGTATCTACACAGGGGTGGTATTGGCTATTTTTTGAGACCTTAAATGAGGTGAACTTGATTGAAAAGCAGCTGGGACACTGTCTTTAATGGGCTTTGGATCAGACCCCAGGTGAGAGAGGCACTTTAACTATTTGCTGGTTCCACTGCATCTCTACAAAAGAGGAAGATAAAATTCTGGGGTTGCGAAAGCTCATCTCCAAGAGATGGGAGTTAGTCATGCATTGCTATTGAATCCTACAAGGCTGTGACTGGAATTGGGCACCATTTTTTCCCCATCTGGCAGAAGTTACTGCTTTTATTTATCCTAAGCAAATAGATGTAATAGAAGGGCACCGAGACACTTACTTCAGATTACTCAGACTGCGCCCACTCCAAAGCCTATTGGAGTCAACAGGAATCTTTCCAGCCACTCCAGTGGGCTTGGATCCATCCCACAATGAGGGACAGTTTAGTGGAGATCTCAGGGAAGCACTTGAGCTGTGTTTAGCAATTGTGAAATGAGCTGGTCAGGTTTTTTCCTTGTCCTGTTATGTCCTGTGTTGTAACTTGTGCCATTTGCAACTGTTCCGGGAATACGTTCTTTCGCTCTAAGCACTTGATAGCTCCATGATTATATATTACTACCTAACTCTTATAGCGCTGGGTCTTGTAGAGCACTTTTCCTCAGTCGCTCTCAAAGTGCTTTCCAAAGAAGATCAGTATCTTATCCCCATCTGTAAAAGGGGGAAACTGAGATGTAAAGAGACTTGCCCAAGGTCACCCAGCAGGCCAGTGGCAAAGCTGGGAATAATACCCACGTCTCCCAAGTTCCAGTTCACAAAGACACACTGCAAGTGCGCCCTCCTTGTAAGCACTGGCTGGAACCTGGGACCATGGAGGTTCGGGGGTGCTGATGCTTCTGTGTTGCCTTGGAAGCTCAGGCTGGGTTTCGTCTGGGAGATCCTGTGAAGCTAGACATTGCGGGACGTACTGCCCAGCAGGGCCAGAGTGGTGGACCTCCACAGTTCCTTGATTGGACCATGCCGGTACATAAACCAGGAAGTCATTACAGGGAGCTATCTGGGCAATGATGCAGACTGTCTGCTTGCTTCTGCTCCAGACCTTGGCTTACTCTGAACCTTAGATTCCTGCTTCTGATCCCAGTTTGTCCCCACTACTGGCTTCCTGACTGTAACCTGGTGCCTGACCCTGGTATCCTGACCTGGCTCAACCCGACCCCAGCGACTTGCCTCCTGCCTTCAGCTTGGTGCCTTGTCCTGGTATCCTGACTTGGCTTGATTCCAACTCCGCTACACCTCTTCTGATGACAACTTGGTAACTGGGCAATGCACACCGGCCGGCCGCTGTCCAGCCCTGACACTCGCACAGAATTTAGGCTCACTTGCCTGTGGGCAAGGGTGTTGCCTTCTCCAACATGTCAGGTACCTGCTTTTAGAAGCTGACTTTTTGTTTTCCCAGTGAGGCAAATACAAAAAGTTCTCCACAAGACAAAATGTCTGGAAATTCTGCATGCTAGAGGATTTCTTAAAAAAAAAAATCTGCTATTGAAGCCATCTGAGGAGTCTGTTCACCATGCCTTTTGAACTAAGCAAAACCTAACCATCTGCACTGCCTCCTTTCCGTAAGACGTCAACCCGTTGCCTGTGCTGGCCCTTGCAGTACTATTAACGGGCCTTTATGCCTCTCACCATTTACTGTTCACATTCTTTTGCTTCTCATTGTAACATTTTACAGCAATGCCTGTTGCTGTAATTGTGGTGCAGCGTGAGATCTATGCATGAATGACACGTTCTACATGTAAACAGAATTCTGTTCTAGTGTATTTTTAACGGCTCCCAAGGGGGTGACTTGCAGCTACAGGCTTTCAGCAAAAGCAACTGCCACTGTAAACTTTATGGTAAGTCAGACCCAGAGTTAGGAATCAGAGGCCCAGTTCTCGCTTGCACTGGTGTAAATCTGGAATAACTCCATTAGAGCGACACTGATTTTACTCTGGTATAAGAAAAGCTCCAAATCAGGTCCTGCCCCCTCGATTTTGGGGAAATGTTCCTAATTCACGAGGCATGGTTATTTTGGTTTAAACTGTAACATCCGCAGCAACAATGTGTCATGCTTTACTATTCCTGGGAGCTTTTAGAAATAAGCATACAGCAACTCACATGTGATAGCTGGAAAAACAAGCTGCACCCCAAAAGTGTGAGCTATTTAAATGGCCAACAGACAGAATTGTCTTCCATCCTAGGATTAATTCAGCCCACATATGAAAGCAGGCTAGTAGAGCGCCAACCATTTCTTAGGTTTCAGAGTAGCAGCTGTGTTAGTCTGTATCCGCAAAAAGAATAGGAGGACTTGTGCCACCTTGGAGACTAACAAATTTATTTGAGCATAAGCTTTCGTGAGCTACAGCCCACTTCATCGGATGCATAGAATGGAACATATACTAAGGAGATATATATATACACATACAGAGAACATGAAAAGGTGGAAGTTGCCCTACCAACTCTAAGAGGCTAATTCATTAAGATGAACTATTATCAGCAGGAGGAAAAAAACCTTTTGTAGTGATAATCAAGATGCCCCATTTCAGACAGTTTGACAAGAAAGTGTGAGGATACTGAACATGGGGAAATAGATTTAATATGTGTAATGGCTCAGCCATTCCCAGTCTCTATTCAAGCCTAAATCGATGGTATCTAGTTTGCATATTCATTCAAGTTCAGCAGTTTCTCGTTGGAGTCTAGCACCTCAGCAATGCCATGTAATAGAACCTGTCACTTCTTGTAGTCAAGAGAGGGGACTGTCACTAGTTGAACGGCAACCTCTTTTCAAGCATGGCTAGTTTCATACATCAGGTGACATTAATTTATGCCGCTGGGGAGCTGGTATCTCCAATGGAGCTATAGCTTCGATCAGCTGAGGATCTGGGCCCATCTCTTTAGATGGCTGACTTTTGCCTCTGTCTAGCTGGATTGTTTTTCTGCACAGAAAGATCCTATCCAAAAGCTTTCCTCTTTTTCAGTCAAACCACTTCTATTCAAACTTCTTGGTCATGCAGGTTTCCTCCCGATGACATGTTAGGCAGCAGGTCTCTTTACCCTGGCAAGCGAAGATCATGTGTCAATCATAGGAAGCTTTTTTTTTTTTTTTTTTAAAGTGGTTTGAACCACAAAAGAGATTTCCAAGACAGAAAATCAAAAATAGAGACGCTGTCATACGGGATGCCAAAGTATCCACACCATCTGGGAAGAAGCTGTTGGGCAAATCAAATTAGAAACTGCTGTGGAGATGTAACAAAGTAAGAGCCCGTTCCAAAGTCCATTGAAGTCATTGGGAGTCTCTTTCCACTGACTTCAATGGCCTTTAGGTCAGGCCTTGGGGTTGATATTTGATATCATAATTATTTCTAGAAAAATTCTTACTACTTCCCACTGTTTCTTAACTTCTGTTCATGATAGCCACAAAAATGCGCCTTGCTTGTCTGTAGAGAACGACAGTACTAGCAAATGTCAAATTTAAGATATTTCTGTTCCACATCTCTGCCTTCCCATGCGGGGAAAGAAATAAAAGATAATTCTGGTATCCAGCTACCTCTGTGGCGGATTTCTGGGGACTGACCCATCATCAAGACAAGGTGATGCATCTGGCTGGCTCAGTGCGGTGGGTAAATAGAGTTACTCAAAATGACAGTGTTATTCAAGGATTCTGACTGAAGTTCTGTGATCCATTTTTCTCTTCCATCTGGAAAATGTTGTTATGAGTCAGGCCCTATCTATATAGTTATGCCTCATGCTTCAGCTGTGGCAGCCAGGGCCGCCCAGAGGATTCAGGGGGCCTGGGGCAAAGCAATTTCGGGGTCCCCTTCCATAAAAAAAAGTTGCAATACCATAGAATACTATATTCTCGAGGGGGCCCCTGCAGGGCCCAGGGCCTGGGGCAAATTGCCCCACTTGCCCCTCCCCTCTGGGCGGCCCTGTGGCAGCCCACTCTTATTACTGAGGAAGACTACTCTCAAGGTACTAGAGTGTCTCTGACTTTGTCCACTTTATAGCCCCATACCTCTGCCAGAGTGGTGTAGCGATACCTTAATGAAAATGAGAATCATGCTGTGGCTGTCCATCCCAACCACTCTCTGCCCTCACTAGTTCTAAGCACTGGTCTTTTATACATCAGCGAATATTCGGATAACATTATTCAGATGCTAAATAGACTTTTTTTCCCCCCTCAAAATAATGTTGAATCTTAAACTTCCAGGAGGCCTCAATCTTTAAGGATTCAGATGAGGCAATCTAATGGAAACCACGCAATCCTTGGCTAAATGGAACTGTTGATGTAACTATGGGAAAAATTCCATACCTACAGCAAATTTAGATGCAACACCATATCATTGCATCTAAAAAGCTGGAATGGTTTGCAGCTCCTTTTTAGACCATTAGCGCTTATCTGGCTGTTTACAAGTAAAGGCCAGAGAAGCAGTGTCATCCAGGAAATCAAAACACTCAGGTAAATGAGAAAATAATTATCATATTGGCTTATAACAAGAAGGAGAGGACTGTGCTATTGAAGTCAAATGGAGCAGGATCCGGCCCTAAACTTCTGGGATTGAATTCTTCTTTCAGCCACACTTGAATCTCTGCACCATTGCACAAAAACACATGAAATGAGAACTTGGCCCCCTTACTTTATGCTTGGGGTTTTGTTGGTTTGTTTATCTGGGGCTATTTTTGGTTTAAGAATAATAAGGGCTGCTCAAGTAGTATTTGACTACTTAAATATGACTAGTAAACTTCCTTTTTTTTATTTGCTTGAATAATTACTCACTTTGTTTTTTCTTTCTGGTGTTGAACCAGCTTTATAACAATTCTATTATTCTATTTGAATTCTCCTGGGTGACTGTAGCTTCAATTCAGGAACACATCCTTATTCAGGAAGTGTGATTAAGTTTAAGCATGTGCTTAAGCCCTGATTAAATCAATTGCTTGATGAATTTTAGTGAAATTTGTTGAATATTGTATTTGACAAAGACTCTTTTTCTGTTTCTCAATCAGCATTAAGTTACTTCTGTAGTTAAACCCCTGATTCAGCGAAGTATTTAAGCACATGCTTAACTTCAAGCATTTGAATAATTCCATCTATCATCAAACTGCTTAAATATGCATTTAAGGGTTGCTAATTTGGGGATTAAATTAACTGAAAGCACCAGGCAATGTGCCATTAACGTAAGCCTAATAAAGTGAAATATTGAACTCTTATTAAAATGTACAAAGATTTCCTATCCTGCAATGTGAATTATTTCTGCTAATAAGAAGCTTAGTGTCTGCTTCTGCACCATAGCCAGTGGGAACCTCGCCACTGACTTCAGTGACCCCTTGGTTAGGAGGACACCCCCTCACCCTTCTTCCCTCCACCCCCCCCCAAAAAATCTCCAGAACATTTTAATTTCCAGTATTTTATTATTGTAGCCTGTTTCAGTCTTTACGTGTTTTTGAGGTGTGCAAACAGAAAAGCGCAGGTAACGGTTATAGTTTTGCATGTAGGGCCTGATCCAAACATCGCTGACTTTGATGGAAAGACTCCCTTTGGCTTCAATGGGCTTTGGGTCAGGCCTTTATTGAAACTGATTTTATTGGGTGGCTTAAAGTCATGCTGGCTGTGAGCTAGGACCTTAGGTGTGCCTGAGAACCAGTGGAGCTTAGGAAGCAGGCGCAAATGTGGCAGACAGATCACCTTTGCACTGCCCTCAAGGGAGTTTCAGTATCTATCCAGTCGCTTTTCTATGTCACACTGGCTACTATTGGCCCTAAGGAGCCAAAATGGCAGTAGGAGATTGGCAGGTTGTGAACTGGGATTATCATGGATAGTTCTCTGAAAACGTCTGCTCCTGCACATTGAGCAGTCAAAAAAGCTAACCATGTTAGGAACCATTAGGAAATGGATAGATAAGACAGAAAAGATCATGCCACTATATAAATCCATAGTACACCCACATCTTGAATACTGTGTGCAGATCTGGTAACTCCCCCTCAAAAAAGATATATTAGAATTGGAAGAGGAGATGTAGAAAATCATGAAGAAAGTGAATAAGGAAGTGCTATTTATCCCTTAGCATAACACAAGTACTGGAGTCACTCAGTGAAACTAATAGGTAGCAGGTTTCAAACAAACATGAGGAAGTACGTCAAACAATGCACAGTCAACCTGTGGAACTCATTGCCAGGGGATGTTGTGAAGGACAAAAGTATAACTGGGTTAAAAAAAGAATTAGATAAGTTCCTGGAGGATAGGTCCATCAATGGCCATTAGCTAAGATAGTCAGGGACTCAAGCCCATGCTCTGGGTGTCCCTAAGCCTCTGTCTGACTGGATGACAATGAAATGGATCACTCAATAATTGCCCTGTTCTGTTTGTTCCCCCTGAAGCATCTGGCACTGGCCATGGTTGGAAGACTGGATACTGGGCTAGATGGACCATTGGTCTGACCCAGTATGGCCGCTCTTATGATATTGTGCAAATCAGGGTCCCTCTGTGCTGAGGTGATTCTCCTGTGGCCAGTTACACCTGCTCTATTGACATTTCTGAGGTCTGCACAAAGAGCCTGCAGTCTGGCCTCATGTGTGTGAAGGAGAAAAACTGAAATGCTGGCCTTTTGTTTTAGCATTCAGGAGAAATATGTTATTTCTCATCGAGAAGACCATTGCTTTCAGGAGTATTGTTTTTTTCATCTGAAGACCCTTTCAGAAAGAAAGGCAGTAGGTTAAAGGAAACAATAGGACCGAAAATGGCATTTAAACTTCTACATCTGCAATCCATTCTCTGCTAAATGTTTGGAAAGGTTAGTGTTTAAAATATTGCCTTTTCTTTTTCTTTCTCTACTCTGACTGGCTCTCGGATTGTTCTCCGCTCCATAACTGAGACAGAGTGCAATGCTACCACTGTATCGTCGCTGCATATGTCTTTCACTTTCAGATATCAGCTCTCACAGAACAAATGAGCTGCTCTGGCTTGAAATATACAGGTGGAAGCTTCGGCAAAGAGCCCAGAGCAGAAACTAAATCATGGTGTACCCAGCCCCAGCAGAGTACCTTTTGGTCTGGAAATGAGACAAAGGCCTTAGGCAGACCGTTTGTGAGATAGTGCTACAGAAACAAAGCCAATGTAAATAGCAGAGAACTTTAAAGTGCATTTGTTTGAATCGTGGGTTAACTTTGCTCTGGAAAGGTTTGGGTGTTCTCATTTTTCTTTAATGTGGCCACTTCCAAAAGATGTCAAAAGTCATTAAAAAAAAAAAAAGGCAATAGCAAATAAAAAGATAACATGAAATGCTATCATATCTTTGGGAGGTTTGTATTTGGGTATAGTTCTAAGAGTTGTTTAGTGTTATTTGTTTCAAGTACAGTAACACGTAGAAGGCCCAGGTTGGATCAGAAGAGACAGTCTCACCTCTGAAGCTCTTACAATCAAAACAGAAAAGGCAGACAGGCTGGGAGAAAGGAAGGATTAGTTTCCACCATTTACAGATGGAATACAGAAGTACAGCAGATGCAGTGACTTGCCCAAGCCCACCCAGGAACTCTATGGCAAAGCTGGGAATGTAAACCTATTAGCTCTAATAAAGTATCAGACTAGTCTCAATTTCAGTAGTGTCCAGTTTCAAGGATAATCAGAATATCATTAAAATGTAACAAACGGAACTGATTTGACGTATGTAGAATCTTTTAGGCCCACACTTTAATTTGTCTCTTTTTATGGGCTCAGAAAATGTATGGAGGCTGCTGTTGTCACAAACAGCCACTCCGTTTGTAGTTGCAAACCAGGAGACTATGGCCCGGTTCCCATAGGAATTTAGGTGCCTAACTCCCATTGAAATCTATGGGATACCTTGGGGCCTATGTGCCCTTCTATATAGGTGCAGGAATGAGTGTGTGTGTGTGGGGGGAAGAGGGGTGCAGGCAGGTCAAAGCCTGCTGAAAATGTTGGCCTTAATATTAGTTTTGAACCCGTATTTTATTACTCTTCCGAAGGTGAAGGCTTTGCAACCAATTTTACTGTCACACCTGGGATTTTTGACATATCCACTGAGTACTACAATGATAATGCATATAGACTTCTTTCTGGACACATAGCTATCCATATGGTAAAACAATCTCCTGTATGTTGACCCACTGCACTAGATTCTTTCCCTCACACCTGCAGGAATGTTTTCCTGCTTTAGTTACATGCAGACAAGTGGAGAAAAAGTCCTAGCCTGTGGGGGGAGGTAAAAAAGAAAAATAGTGGAGCTGAAACTCCCTTCCATTTTGAGCCAAAGACTTTCAAAATTAGTTCTTGAACTCTTGGTGGTTTGATATATTCTGTCCTGCCTGATTCCGTACTTGCAAAAGTGTGAGGATTGTCCCAAATGACAGCCAGCTGCTGGGAAAACAGAAGAATGTAAAGCCTCTAATATTCTGTTTTACAAAGCATGGGGGTTCTTAGGTTTGTAATCCGCTGTTGGAGCATCAAAAGTCCTGCAGGCAAGTAACAGTGTCATCCTGTGCTAGGCACAGATTCTTCTTGTGGTCACCTGGATTCAGCTGTCCCCTGGAGAAATGCTGGCAGGTGGCAAGGGCAGCAGCAAACAGAATAAGAGAAAACCTGTTCTCACAAAGAATGAACGAGAAGGCCAGCCACCTCAGTTACCGTTTTTAATGCTAGAGAAAGGGATTGAGATATTGAAGACACGGGAAGGCTAATGTCTTCTGTCATCTTTCATTTTCGATAGGAAATATGGCGGAATGGTGTTAGGATAGTATCACCACAGACTTCCCAACGCAGACTTTCATTTAAATTCCGGGGGAAAATGGCTGTTTCTTAAAGGATTAGTTATTACAGACCAAGCCTGATCTAATGCCCATAAAGTCAACTGATAGACTCTCATTGGATCGGGGCTGTCGCTTGTTTCAGTGGCACAATTAAATGAGGTTTATTGTACATTACAGTTGACTCTCCCTCCATGTTTTCCCTTTCAGCTGGAAATGCACTCAGACAACTGCAGCTCTATAAATGTTCTCTTTATTCCCCAATGTTATTCTATACTCACTGATGGGATGGAAAATGTGTGATGGCATCTGACTGTGTTCACTTATTGCAGACTACAGGAGCTTAGTACTGAAGCATGAGCTGACAAAAATGACATATGCTGTATATGCACTGCATTAACGATTCACGCTGTAATTAAAGGAAAATACGCCTGTCGGTGCTAAAACTAGACAAGTAGAGTTCAATCCCATGCGCGGGCAAATACACAGTGTTCGTTGCTATCTAATTTCCCCCTGAACTGTTCAGCACATTCGTACTTAATCCTTTACAGATGTTAAATAACTGAAATCCTTCAATCTGAAAAAAAAACATGCCACCTGCGAGTCATTTTCATAGGCATGAATGAGAGGGCCCTCTAGCATCTACCAGATCTGATACTGGGCTTGACTCTGAGCTCAGCGATACTGGTATAAATCAAGAATGACTCCAGTGAAATCAAGGGAGCTGACGAGAACAGAATTAGGTCTAATAGTATAGGGGGACACTATCCCTATCTAATAGTAGGGGGGGGGAGGGATAGCTCAGTGGTTTAAGCATTGGCCTGCTAAACCCAGGGTTGTGAGTTCAATCCTTGAGGGGACCACTTAGGGATCTGGGGCAAAAATCAGTACTTGGTCCTGCTAGTGAAGGCAGGGGGCTGGAGTCGATGACCTTTCAGGGTCCCGTCCAGCTCTGTGAGATAGGTATATCTCCATATATATCTATATCTCCCCCATCTTCTCCATACAGCGCTGCCAATGCAATGGGATCTGCAATGCTCCGGTTGTATCGTTCCCTGTGGTGGAGACCACAAACAAGCTGGATTGTGTGGCCTTGTGCACACCTGCATAGCAATTGAAGAGTAGGCTTCAGGAAGAATGGCCCAGGGAGGTGCCAGGGCTGTTTTAGGTGGTCCCCAGCTGCCTTGGAAAGAGCCTGTCTGCTCGGGGGAAGGCCTTTGGTGTCTACCCATCACCAGCAACATGCTCCTTACCAGCTCTACGTGGCCATGTCCCAGCAGGGCAGGAGTAGCCCAAGACAGGCTGCTGCAGCTCCAGCAGGTAACTCTCCCCTCTGGGGTCCCTAGGAACAGTGGCTTCCCTATATTCCTCTCAGCCTGTGGAGTAGCAGTTCTCCTCGCAGTGGTGGCTGCCCTCTTGCAACATTTGCCTGAGCTAGTCTGGGGCTTGCGTTCCTGACCAGCGCTGGGGATGCAGGCCAGCAACACAAGCACCGGACCCATCCCACCCTGTCCAAGAGCTGGAAAGGAACCGCCAGGCCAGCCCAGAGTTGGACACACACATCCCAGGAAGCCAGGGCCTTGGTTGACGCCCCAGGCTGCAGCCAGCAGGAGACAGTGTTTTTTAAAATGACCTGCTCTTCCCTCCACCCTGGGCAGCTCAGTGAGTCTCGCCCTAGCTCCCGGAGGCCAGCCTCTAGCCTTTGCCTTTCACTGAGAGCCACTGTGCGGTGGTTGCCCAGAAGAGAAGCAGGGGCCAGCTGCTGATGCTGTTGAGAGAGCTAGCAGGGAGCTGGGCAGCTTGGGACACCAAGCTGCCTGCAGTGGTTAGGCCCTTCCCATGAAATCAGGTCAGCCCTGTGGAAGGGGAGGAAGGCGTCATCTGAGGAGAAACCCTTGGGGCTAGAGGGAGCCAGGGGGAGTGGAAGCAGCTTTATCAAGGGCTGATTTTTTTCAGACTGGCCAGAGGCCTGCTGCAGCATTTCATATACATCACGGTGAGTGCCAGGTTATTTTCCCTCTCCCCCCAGGAAATCCTCTTAGCGGCTCCAGAATGCACACCTGGGCTCTTTGGCTGGAGCCCTGATGGCTCTTGGGTACCCCCGTCCAGTGGAGAACTCCGCCAAGCAAATCTTCACTTTGAACCAACCATGCCCTCTGACACCCCCAGAAAAGGTGAATCCTGGGCTCCTGCCCATCTGTCTGGGGCAGTTTCCTCTGCCTCAGGACCCCACCCCTCTTTTCTACTTTTCCTGAAAGCCCCTCCCTAGTCCAAACTTGCTAGGATAAGCCAGTCCACTTGATTTCTACTGGCGAATAGACTCTAGAATCCGCTGGTAGAAGCTGTCTCCATTAAAACAAAACAAATAAACGAGGCTGGTTTATAATTCTGTTTGAAACTTGATCCTTTTGTTAAACTGATGGCATATTGTTTGGCCAACAGCTGCAAAAATAAAACGCTTATCAGAATAGGCGGCAATGTTTTGATTTAAGAACCAGGAAGCTGATAAAAATCTGGGTATTATGGGTTCAGGAATAAGTGACGTCATTTACAGACATGCTCTTTAAGCAGTTTGTATGTAATCCACAGACATTTATTGGTCCAGATGTGCTTACCAAGTGACTGATGTCTGACCTGAAGTATTTGCCCTTTAAAGAATTAAGGCAGACACTGGTACGGGCTTTTATATAGGCTAGAGGAGAAAATGGACTTTTAAACCCTTTGTAATAAAATTGTAATGAAACATACATCATAGGACAAGCTCTAGCTACAATCCATCTCTCATAACTCTTTAAATATCAGCCACAAAGAGCGTATTAGCATGTGCAGTATTATGGAGCATTGGTAGGGGCTTGTGTGGCACCCCTACTCCACGAATCAGCAGCAGCGTCCCACGCCCTCATTGATGAAGGGCTGGACAGAGAGGGCTGTGGCCCCAGGTGTTTTTGGCTAGTGAACTGGAAGGAAATCCCTCTCCTGAGGAGAGGAATGTCATCCAGCCCTGCCCAAGTCGGGCGGTGCTGGGTTGCATGTCAGCTGATTGGCTCAGAGCCAATGGGCTGGTGTGGATAGAACTGAAGAGGGACACCTGCTGAAGCCTGCCCATGTGTTTGCTGCTGCTGGAAAGTGGGGCTAGGAGATTGGCCCAGGGAGCAGCCTGGCTCCAGAGTGGAAGTTTCTGACAGGCTTGGTGATGGAAGCCAGGCAGCACAGCAAAAATTGGGATTCACCTTTGAGTTTGCAGCACACCCAAGCACTGGTGACCAGCACAAGGGACAGAAGGTACCCCGTTCCCCATTATGAGACTTGGGGCTGTTGGGGGCTCTGCCTTGGCTTAGAGAGCATCCCCCTGTATATTTAGGTATTGGGGGACTTGATACAGGGTGCTGTTGCTGGGATGAAGGTCTGTGTGACTCCCCGTAAGAGTCCCTGAATGGTCCCTGGTATTACCTGAGGGTTTGTCTCTGCCTAGACATAGGTGTAATCTGTAGGTCAGTATAGGACTTGTTTGTGGGTTTAATGCCTGACTCTCAGGGATTGCAGAGGGGACTGGTGGGAGGGCTGCATGGTTCTCTCAGGCATGTGGTTTAGGATTTGCGCTCCACTCAACAAAGCAGGGTGCCCTCGCCACACATGGTTTCCAATCTATGTGCTGTTTGCAATCACTCCGCTGCATAAAAAACTAACCTCTCCTGAAATGTCACATGGCAGATCTCATTCTGGGTAGAATGTTTCTTGAGGGGGGAAGAAGGGGCGGGGAAACAGAAGAGGGTTTTAAAGCTACAGGGCTTGATTCTCCACTCACTGTTCTGAGGTGGTTATAAAGCAGGGGGCTATCAGGCCAGTGCTCTTCAAACCATATTCCTGGCTGGGGCTTTTTGAAAATCTTCCTAACACTACTTTGGCTTGTCCTAGCTCTAGGATGGCTATAAATGCTAACACGTTTGGTCTTGATGGGGTAAAACATCTTTTTGCCTGGGATTTTAAGAGGGGTCCAAGAGAGTTGAGAGCCCAGCTCCCATTGAAAGTCATTGACTCTTAAAGGAAGCTGCATGCCTACTTCCCTTTGAAATGCCCAGACTTAGTGTTTTTGGGTGGGGCAGGAGGAAACCACAAAGGGAGACAATACGAAGAGCGTGTGATGGGGTGTTTATATTTCATACCGAGGTTGAGTGAGGCTAGCTAGAGGTTTGTTAGAGCAAATGTATAAAGAGGAGGCACGGGACTCCATTGAAACTCCCTTTCAAACTGACGTCTTTTACAAAGTTTTTAAGTTTTGTAAATAAACACTGCCTAGCCTATGGAACCAAGGTTGACGCTATACTGAAATATGGTAAATAATATACAGTACGAGAGGCTCAGCGCTGTGAAACAGAGCCATGCTGGGGATGGGGGTGGGAAGGGAGCAGCATATTAGGGAGGTGGCTACAGGAAGGATTCCTACGGAAGTAGGAGTGGATACAATGACTTTTGAGGGGTGGGGGGGAGGGGGTATTCTTATTACTGTAGCTGCAATTAGTTCAAGTGCATTCCCCACAGTTCAGCTTTGCAAATGCTGGTTAATACTAGGGGAAAGCCAGAACCTCTTTCTCTCACACTCAAGCGGTCTGTTTTCTCCATTGCCCTACGTCCTGTGCAGTCAGCTACATCGTTGCAAAGTGGGTATAAACTATTAAAAAATCAGAAGGGTAATGAGTGCAACTATAGAAGGTATACGGCAATGGAGAACCAGGCCAAATGAATGCAGGCAACTATATTATAGCTTTCTGTTGCTTAGAAGAATTAAGTGACTTGGGGATAGGCCTCTGGGTCTCTCCCCATGCTGGCACAGTCATAATTCATAAGTCCTATACTGTGTGGTGACGTAACCTTTCTACTTAGCATGTGCGCGATGTGCCTCAGGTGGCATGTGACCAGGATTCATCACCAAATTTGGTCCGCTGGTAGGATCATTAGCTTGCCCACGCTGGGTATTGATAGGGAGTGTGACATGAATGCTGATCCATGCCCCCCAACTTTCTACTGGGGGCCTCCCTACCACTTAGCCTAAATAGTACATGCTCTGAAGTTGGCACATGCCAGACACTTGGAGTATATAGCCGTAGAGCACAAGGAATTTTTATTTGGTGGCTTTGGGTTTTATTACAAGAGCTGTGTGTATAAAAAGCAATATCTGCGCATGCATGTACAGGCTTTGTCCCAGATTCTCAAAGGTATTTAGGCACCCAACTGCCATTAATTTCAATGAGTTAGTCCCCTAAATACATTTGGAGGACTTGGGTCCGTTGCTATTGATTTTGTTACATAGTAGGTGCTTGGATACTATGGTGTTGTGTGGCAGTATAAAACCCTAAGACTGATAACTAGAATATCCAGACTTGTAATAAGACTTTTAAAAAAGAAGAGAGAAATCTCTGTGCTTCAGGGCATAATCCAACTAATGGAGGTCAGGAAGAAACTTTCCCTGAGGGCAAGTTGCCCTATAATATCATACTTTGGGGCAGCACATTCATCAGAAACATCTGGTATCCGCCTCAGTCAGAGACAGGCTATGATAGCCCTGATCCTGCTCTCATATGCCAGGGTATATCCAGGTATATAAACTCTGGATTTAACAAGGAAATTATGGATTTACACATCCAGGACAGAATTTGGCCTAAGGTTTTCAAAAAATAAACTATTTCAAAAGGCATTAATTACTTCTGAAAATCACTTTTCCTAGTGCCTGATGCAGCAAAAAACAATCTTTAGAAGGGTCAAATAAACTTTAATGGCAAATATCAGTAACATTGGAGAACTGTTACTGCTGCCACTGAACTCCGTGGCAAACCTCCAGTCCGCTGACAAATTCTGGGAACCACATCCTAAGCATGGGTTTTGGTACCTAATTTTAGGCATCCGAGTTTGAAAATATTGGCCCAGTTCATCATTTTACAGTAGCAAAACATCACACCAACTAACCAAAATTGCTTAGAACATCATAGAAAAATACCATATTTCTGTAGTGTTTAAGTCTTAAAAGCAGATGTTCCAACAAATACAATAAAACCTGGCCACTTTTTCTTAACTAAAGTCAGCAAAAGTTAGTTGTCTAGCAGAGGGACTTTGACCCTGAATTAAACAAAATTGTACTGGAAATTTGGGATGCCATCAAATGATCTCGAACAACAGATTGCTAATCTGAGAGTGCTTGTTAGTGCATGTTTGACAGTATCCACTGTTGCAAATCCACTAAATATTTTTATGCATCCGAAGAAGTGAGGTTTTTACTCACAAAAGCTTACGCCCAAATAAATCTGTTAGTCTTTAAGGTGCCACCAGACTCCTTGTTGTTTTTTAAAATATTTTTAGTGCCAGATTCTGATTCCTTACTCTCCGAGGGCTTGTCTACACTGGAAAGTTGATTCAGATTAAGGTAGGGTGTGAATGTAAAGTACAATAGCTATTCCTGAATAAATCCACGTGTAGATGCTCTCAGTCTGGAATAAGTGTGCCTTGTTCCTTTTTACTTTAATCCAAAACGGACTAGTCATTCTGGAATAACGCCCTGGGTAGATAACTGAATATTACCTTACTCCACAAGTGGTCTCATCTAAATCAATGTGTCACCTTGTGATGTAAAGTATTCATACTCTGTTTTAATAGCATCAGCATTCAACAATATTTAGAAAGCTATATCAATGTCATCATATTTCAGGTAACATTTTATAAATGGTTTATAACAGGTTATTAAGGATACAATTTTCAAAAGTGCTTAAGAGTCTCAGTCCCATAGTCAAAAGTGACGGGCTTCTTAGTCACTTAGGCACTTTTGAAAATTGTATCCTAAATGATAGATCGCTGTTACAAGCATTGTTTGAGACATGAGTAACAAGTGCCATAGATTGTTATTGATAACATCTACTAAATGTGTACTTATAAGTCATCATAAGCAACCCATTAACCTGTTGGACTCTGCTGATGAATTATTTATTAACACATCTATTAATTCATTATTCCTACATAACCTATCTGTAAATGTACCCTTAATATAAAATGTGACAATTTATGAAAACTGGGTGCTGCCCATATCCCTGAATGCGTCAGAAACCTGGACCCTCCTACACGCAGACTTGAAGTGGCTAGAGGCATTCCATATGTGCCAAAGCCGGAGCGTGACGTGGCTTGACTTTGTGGGAAATGTCACAATCTTGCAAAAGAGCTGGCTTCCCGTCAGTCACTCCTCGTCTGCAAAAGCAGCATTGTGTGCTCTTTGGCCATATCGCTAGGATGGGCAAAAACACGCCTGCATAGTTTGCTCTCAAACTTGCCATCTGCCCACCTTGACCCTACTTGGTGCCACCGCTGGGGCCACCCCAGAGATTCATGGATTTGTAGGATTGAGCCAGATCTCAGAACTCTACGATGCTGTTGTAACGGTCCTTAGCAGACTATGTGCGTGTGGATGTATGTTTCAGTTGGTACGCTGGCAAAGGAATATTGCATAGCAATAAGCAGCACTTGATGATCTTAGTTGTTTTTGAAAACCACTATCAACAAACTAAATTTAAAATGAGTAGTTAGCCAGAGGAACCAAAAGCGAGTATCTTTGTGTCTAATCTAGTTTTGAATTCAGTCTGCTGCTGCTTGTTGTGACTCCTACTGCTTTTTGGATCAGCCACAATCAATTAAGCCTCTCCCCACCCACTGTGTGGAATTCTAGAGAGGGTGGTCTATTAGAAGGTGTAGGTTTTTTTTCCCTCTCATATTGGTGACTTGGCATTGCTACTGTATTCTCTCTCCACCTTTGGTCATACATAACTGACTGGTAAAGCAAAATTTTCTATCTGTTTATTATGTATGGTCAAAGTCACATGTCAGCATGCACCAAATAAACATTTGTCTATGTTCATTGATGTTCGGGTATAGAAATATAATCATGAATGATCTTCCTTCTCTTTGGAGGGGATCCAAGTTGTCATTTTCATATACATATAAATGCTCTCTTTCTCTCATGTATATGTATAGCTTCAGAAGGAACATTAAGCTTTGGGTTTGATACAGTATATTTTTAACATCACTCCAGCCAAAATCCTTCTATTTGCCACTGTTCTCCCCATAGACTTATTTTATGAAAACTGAGTTACATGTAAGCAAGACACTTAGGTAATTTTTTTGCATATGTTTTACAAATAGGCACATCTTCTCTTGTATCTGCGTGTGACGGGGTGCAACTCACCACTGCAGCACCTCCTGCTGGCTGTCCTGGGGATTAGCTCTGCTCACCAGAGTGCCCACCTCTGTTTTGTTCCAGGACCTGCACCACTCCCAGGACTGTGGCATCCTCTTCAGTGACACTGTCCTCTGTGCCACACTCTGTGTTCCCCCCCCCCACTTCCAGGGGACCTGCAATCTCTGTCCAGTAACTCCCTCAGTGGCAACTGCGGTCCATTGTCCCGAGGCCATTCCCATGCAGCTCCAGCACCCTCTTCTGCCCTTACCTCAGGGCCTCAGGGTATGTCTATGCTTACTTCTGGGTCTGGCAGTAAGCAATCGATCTTCTGGTATCGATCCCGGAAGTGCTCGCCGTCGACGCCGGTACTCCTGTTCTGCGAGAGGAGTACGCGGAGTCGACGGGGGAGCCTGCCTGCCGCGTCTGAACCCGCGATAAGTTTGAACTAAGGTACTTCGACTTCAGCTACGTTATTAACGTAGCTGAAGTTGCATTTCTTAGTTCGAAGTGGGCGGTTAGTGTGGACCAGCCTGCAGGCCCTAGCAGCCAGCCAGGAGCTCTCTCTAGCTCCCCTGGTCCCTGCTTGCAATGCTCCTTCCTCCTGCTAGGAGTCTGGTCTTCTGCCCTCAAGCTCCAGTCAGCTACTGAACTTCCTTCTGCCCTGCAGCCTTTCTTATATGAGCAGGGCCGGCTCCAGGCACCAGCTTCTAAAGCAGGTGCTTGGGGCGGCGGCTCCGGAGAGGGGCGGCACGTCCAGGTATTCGGCGGCAATTCGGCGGACGGTCCCTCACTCCGCCTGGGAGCGAAGGACCTCCCGCCGAATTGCCGCCGCAGATTGCGATCGCGCGGCTTTTTGTTTGTTTGTTTGTAGTTTTGGCTGCTTGGGGCGGCCAAAACCCTGGAGCCAGCCCTGTATATGAGCCTGCCGGGCCATGACTGGCTGCTCCTCTCAGCCCCTTTCTAATTGGCTGCATCCCTAATGCTGCTTTTAACCTCTTTTCTGCAGCCGCCCCATCACACTGCGAGAAGCAACCTCTGCCAAAATAATCAGCTTCCTGTCTTTGCCAAGCATGCACAAGTTTTGCCCAGTTTCATAAAGTGGCTGCTGTTTCTCAAATGTTGTCAATTTTTTTTTTTGTGAATTTCTCCATTGAAATGAAAATCGGCCTTGAAACAGCACCAGAAAAAAGGAAATCCTCCAGCAAAATGTTAACTACAGCTCAGTATTATGACTCTGCTTTATTGTGTGTGTTGTGGTAGCACTCCTGAGCCCGTTATGGGTCAGGACCCCACTGAGCTCGGCACTGAACAGACGGACAGTAAATAAATAGCTGATGCATTATAAGCAGAGCTATAATTGAAGCCACTGGGGAGCTGTATGAAATCTTGTCAAATTCTTCTGAATTTCCCATCCTCCTCTAAAAGGGGAGTAGGGTCAGTGGGTTAGACAGTGGGGTTGGCAGCCAGGACTTTTGGGGTTTATCCTGGCACTGGGAGAAGTGGGCCCCACTACCTGTCTCTGCAACGCCTGAATCTGTTCCTTTAACTCCCCTCTCTACTGTCTCCAGGCTCTGTCAAGGTGCCTGTCTTTGCTGCAGTTAACTGTTCCTGGGCAACTTGATTTTCAGTCTGTTCCTGCCAGCTTAGCTTCTCTGCTTCTTTCTGGCTGCATCGTGACTGACAGTCTCCTCCTTTGTCTTTTATCTTTTCCTTTTTTTCCGCTTTCCGATGTGTATAGAGAACAACCCTAATGCCAGGAGTCACTCTTATCCATCATGTACCACACGAATGAGGCATTTCGGTGATGTTACATATTTCCTTATAGGAAAAAATTCAAGAGCTCACTTTTTTCCCCATAGTTTATATTTATAAATGGCATTTTGCCAAGTAAAGCATTTTGCAATAAGTGCCTGATATCAGTTATTTAAGGCAGTTTGCTGAAGTAGCACTATTATAAATGTCTCCCCCATCCTTTGTCTGCTGGCCATGCTGTGAGATTATATTTAGGGTTCATAATCACCAAAGTCCTAAACTCTGTGACTATTATCCAAAATCCAGGTGACCAGATTGCTAACCTGTACCAAATGGTTTGGCTAACACTGGCTAATGGCTTCTCATCTAACTCTTCCATTATAGAACATGAAGGAAAATCTGGAACTTTCTCATGTTCAAACCCTCTCCTTTCCTTTTTGTTTGTATTGCTCATTTGGCTGTGTTGCTTATACTTCTTGAAATGTCCTTGCAAAGTTAAATAATATCCCTCCGTACCTTTCTTCCTCCTGTCTTCTTTCCTTCCTTTTGTTTTAAAAGTTAGTTATTACAGAGACACCCCTCATAAAAAGACAAACTGAAAGAAATAAAGAAATTATCAAATGCCGAAGGTATAACTAAGTCCAATAAATTATTTTAACCTTTCAGGAATTCAACAGATAATGAAGATGTGGTTGCCGAGAACAGAATGCTAACTCTGCTTTTGATCCTAAAACTCTTGCATTTTTAAAAACTAGCCATTAACATTATGTATAAAACATTGGCTTTTCTTTATACCTTAACTAATTGTTTAATTCTTTTGTTTAACTTTTTATTTTATAGCACACATTTCCATAGTAACTTTAAGCTATTCTTCATCTTGTATATTTAAATATAACATGTTTGGTATCTTAGTCTTTTAATCGTAAGTAGGTCTATATGTATGTCGTCCATGTGCTACGTTTCGTATTTAGATTTTTTTTTTGTAACAACAAAAAATAAATTTTGTGTGCATAATTGATTTATATATAGATATATGAGAAAAAAACATTCGTAGTACCACACTATTTTGATACAATGGTTGCACTTCATAATACCAACTCACTTTTTCTGGAAAGCTCAAAAGGGCCTCAGTTATAAATATATGTACATATATTTCTGCCGGAATGAATAATTCAGCTGCAAACAAGTTTTTAAAACCGTAGAGAGAAGACCTCAATATTAAAGCAAAAATTACATTAATAAGGTAACTTCATTGGTTGTTAAACCTGTTTGCACTTTCATTAAAAACTAAAATATAGTTATATTTTAAACATTTTGGTTATAACATTATCATGATATATTATATCTGGTTAGCTTTAACACTTTGTAACCTAAATAAACACATTTCAACACATTTTTTTTATGTCTCACAAGCATAAGCCAATGACGTAAGTTTATCCTCCGTGTTTATATAGACCTGCATTTAACTTCATTTTACTTTAATTTTATACTATTTTCCATTGTGCTATGTTTTTGAAAAAATATATTGGTTATTCAAGTTTTTGTGAGCACCAGATTTAGCAGTCCAGCAGTATATCTATTATGGGAAACTAGTAATGCATATGTTAAGGAAGTAAAAATGAATGTCTTTATGCAAAAACCTGCAAAAGCATCTAAAACAGGTATATTCTAAAGAATTGGCAAAGTCAAAACATAAAGCAAAAAAAGTATCTTCTCTTATTCCTTGTTTTAAAATAAAGAGTAGAAAACCTCTTTGTACATCTGTCATATGCCGTATCCAAGCACAACTGCTGTCCTAGATGGCTTGGTCTCCATCCGGTTGTGAACACATTGAGCTCAGCTGTAGATGAGTTTGGATTACTGGAAATAAAAGAAATGTGGAGACGTTTATCATGTTAACCAGCTTAAGTTTTTCAAGGGTGTATCCCACACACCGGAGACACCAGAATATATCAGTACATAGTGAAGAGATCCCTGGGTGTCAGCAAAAGAAAAGGATAAAATGCTTTCTAAATAAGATGGGGCAGTTACACTTCAACTTACCATGAATTGATAATTGAGTATGTAACTGACTACAGAGACCTTATAAAGACCACTACCCATGCCAGGCGTAACTATCTAAACTGTATACTACTAAGCAAGGTGAGGTTATGCATATACCCCTCGTTTTAAATCTCACTAGAATATGGCTAAACTCTTTTTATTGTGTAAAAGCAAATCTATCTTATTTCTTAATATAATGTCTTATTGGAAACATGCAGGAAACTCAACCGCTGGGCAAGAGGCTATTTCACAGTTTAGTATTTTAGGAGACTCCAGTTATTGATATCTTTTATTCAGTGGAATTTTTAGTTTCACAACGTGCTTGTTTTTCAAAAGCGGGGGGGGGGGGAATCTTCCCAGCAAACAGTGATTTCATTCTGCCTTGAAGACTTTCAATCCTCTTCCCTTGAGCTCTTAGTATCTGCTTGGCTCATCTTCTCTTTTCCCTTTCTAGCCTATGATGAGGATTATGGACTTGATCCAAAGTCCTTTGAAGCCAGTGGGAGTCTTCTCGCTGACTGTTCTCTGCATCAGGCTACTAAACAGCAACATTGAGTTATTTGTTAGAACATTGTATTATTCACAGCGTAGCAATTATTAACCTTCTCACCAAGCCCTGATGCTCTCTATTTCTGCATAATTTGGGGCCTGCTCCTGTTTTTATGCAAGCCAATGACATGGGCTTTCAATAGGCGAAGGAACAAGCTCTTCATGCTGGAATAAGGGTGAAGTGCTTTCAGGTTGCATCTATTTCAAAACAGGGAAGCGGGTGGGTTTTTTTTTTTTTAATAAAAACAAAACATGTATCCAGGAGCTGTGCTATTTGAGAAGATTTGCACAGAGCATCTAGCGTTAGGGTTTGAGTGCAACACCTGCTCTGTTTTCAAAGTCACAAAGAGTTAGATGCCTATCGCCCATTAAAACCAAATGCCACTTGGGCACCCAACTGTCCTTTGTGCCTCTAAAAATCTCCAAAAATATAGGGTCGGCTTATGAATGGGTCATACAGTTTTTGCTGTTTTTACTTATCCATTTTGGGGGGTTAGCTTATAAACAAACGGGCTCATGAACGACTATATACGGTAATTAAAAAATCATCTAAAATGAGCAACAATTGCGTGATGCTCTTGCTCTGTACCTCATCAGTCTTTCAGCCTCCCACTGTTGATACAGCAAACTTTTGCCTGGTTTAGAGACCTGGCGGCAGTCTGAATGGTGGAGGTCAGCTGCTCTGTCTTAGGTGTTTATATGACCACCATTGCCATTGCATCTGAGCACGTCACAATCTTTACTTCGCTTACCCTCACAACACCCGTGTGCAGAAGGGAAGTGCTGTTATCCCCATTTTGTGGATGGAAAAATAAGGCATGGAGAGACCCAGGGACCCAGGGTTATGCAGAAGATACAGGGAGAGCAGGAATTTGACCGTAGGGCTACCAAGGTCTAAGTGAGCACCCAAACCACTGAGCCATGTTTCTCTGTAGGCCTCTGAAGAACTTCTTGCACTGGGTGAGTGTATTCAGCACTGGGCAGACACATACCTCTCCTTTCCCAAACACTATTTCAGACTCTCCCCGTTCCTGGAGTCTCACTATTTCAAAGACATTTACCAATTACAAAACACTTGAATGTTAGCAGCAGTGGACAGCCTGGGAGAGCAGGGTAGTAACAGTTATGGGACGGCAGTCAGAAACCTTTTTTCCGTGAGCGCGTGTGTGTGTGCGCTTGTCTGAGGTAGGCTGGCCAATGGTCTACACTCAAGCCAGGTGTAGACCTAGTGCCCAAGTCTGGCTCTGGCTCAAGCCACTGTCTGTAAAAGAGAATATTCCTACGTCTTCGCTGGCAGTGCGCAGTGTGGCCGCTGCTTTTACAGATCCAGTCCTTTAGCCGCTGTGAACTTACACTGTACACTAAAAGTTACCGCAAAGACAACCAATCCAAGAAGGTCATGGAAATTGAAATTAGAGAATAATTGAACATCTTTTTAAAGCAAAACCAATAATTTAATGTCTCAGCAGTTACCAGCACTGGCAGCTCCCAAGACTTGGCTAGCATTTGGCCTCGTAGCATCAAGCCAAACCCATGGCTGGGCTCTGGCTTGGCTCTCCGTAAAGTCTGCCTTTATGAAGTCTAGTATTAACAGCAATACACACAAGCACAGGCAGAGGCAGACACGTGATGATGGCTACATGGCGGGCAAGTGGGGCATAGGCAATTGTGGTGAGTAGCAGGGTTCAAAGTGAGTGATGCTGGGCAAATATTAAGACGCTGCTCTTCAGCTTTGAGAAAATAAAGGAAAAAATAAGGCCAAAATTAAACCCTGACTGGGCAATGACCTTGCCTTCTTGTGAATGTTGTGATGTTCCTACACCTGACGGTGTCATAATTGTCCAAATCCTCAGCTGATGTAAAGCACCATTGAAATCACCGGAACGAGGCCAATTTAGATCTGTTGAGGATCCATTCCAATATGTCAAGCGTGAAAAACTCCTCATCAAAACTGCGGTGTTCTGGTGGTCCAGCTGTGGAGCTCAATGGCATTTTTGTTGTTAAAGTTCACTTTGTTACAGGATGAAATCCTGGCTCCACTGAAGTCAATGGCAAAACTCCCATTGACTTTAATGGGGTTAGCATTTCACCCGTATACTCGAGGGGGAAAAAATATTTCGCTCACCCTCGAATCTAAAAGCAGGAAGCATATTTCCTTGAAGGTCACCAGGTTGCGGTGGTGGATTCTGTCATTCCAGTGGCTGTCATTCCAGCCTGTTTTCTCTTGTGGGATGGGATGGGGGTATTGCAATTTCAGAGTTAAAAGGAAATTGGATGCCTCGCAGGGAGACGCCACTATGGAGGGGCAGCGTAGCTCACAATGCCCTGTGCACTAGAAGTGAAATTCACCCCTGTGTAGAGGGCCTGCGTGAAAGATGCACCATCACTTGAAGCCTGTTTTTGACAATTTAAGTGAGACTTAAACATGCATAGGCCTTGTGGTAGCTGTCTGCCCAGGGGTGAGTTTCACTCTAGGACAGTGGTGTGCAGACTCTTCCAGTCGCTTTCTCTCCCCCACACCATTAATGAAATTTGTTAGCGCCTCCCCCTCCATTACTGCATAAGCCAACGCTTCCTCGGAAATATGGAGGGATGTCCTAACCTGGGCTGCGTGAGCCAGAGTGATGGCAACAAGCAATATAGTGCAGCATCAGATATTGCAATTAATTGTGCTCAAGAAGATGACTTGCGAGCTACTTCACAAGCAATAAAAAGCAGCTCCTATGGATAATACACAAAATGAAACAAGACCAGTAAATTTGTGGTTGCTAGGGCTGTGCTCAGAGCAGTTTTAGCCAAGGTATCCATGTGGTGATATGTAACACATGGTTTGTGTGCGATACCAGGTTGGCACAAGTTACCGGAAGTGCTATAGAATGTTGCATTGCAGGATAGCCGTTGAGAACCTGAATGGTCAGGTGTCATAGGATGTCATGTCATACTCCTGATTGTCAAGGAGACTCCCAATGTAGTCTAGAAGTTTCTCAAAGGGAAAAGGAAGGGTTAGCTGAGCAGTCTGGGTAAAGGCTTTGTTAGGAGTGAAAGTGAAGTCCATGGCTCATCTCTTGAGTGAACTGCTGGTTGAAACCATGTCCCTCAGAGAGTGAATAGCAGGTCAGGCTCTAGGCTTAGCTGTTGAGGTTCCAAAGAGTGGGCCAGACCCTTCATTGGTGTAAATCCGCAGAGCTCCATTAAAGATCTGACCTTTATATCTCCAGTTCTCAAGCAGGGCCGGCTCCAGGCACCAGCCGAGCAAGCTCGTGCTTGGGGCAGCAGATTCTAAGAGGCGGCTTCCCTCCAATCCTCTTTTTTTTGCGCTTTGCCGCTTCAGCTGCCCTGCAGGTTTTTTGTCTCTTTGGTTCGCCACTCCGGCCGCCCTGTAGGGGGCAGCGGTGCGGAGGAGGGGAGCGCCCTGCTGTGAGTGTGCTGCACACTCAGTCTGCCCCAGCCAGTGCCAGGTCTGCAGCAAGCCCGGCAGCCCGCGTCCTTCCCTGCCCGCCAACCGGAGCAGCACGGAGCCCTCCCAGCGGGCGGCACGGTGGGAGGGGCCATGTGGCGAGCGCTGCGGCTGAAGGAAGCCCTGGCCGCCCCCCTTCTCTCTCTCCCCCCGCTAGCCGGGGCACGCACTCTGCTGCCCAGGGCATGTCTGCAGCCCTGGGAGTCCCCCTGCACCCTGGCTCCGGCCGCCTGCGCGTTTTTTTTGCTTGCTTGGGGTGGCAAAAAAGCCAGAGCCGGCCCTGTTCTCAAGACAGCAATTCATGGGGGGGGAAAGAGAAACCTAGTTTATGATTTTAGTAGGGCCAAACTTATTGCTCACCATTTAGTGTAATTTTTAGTTTGATAGTATGTCGCTACAGTATTTAGGTGTTTTGGTTCTTTTCTTGTAGCTCGTTTCAAGCCTTATTGAGTTTTCCTTTCCTGGACTTGTAAACTTGTAGACAACCCATTGCTCGTGCAGGACTGTGATCTGTTTCCCCCTACTCTGTGGAGAGTAGGGTGACCAGATAGCAACTGTGAAAAAACGGGACAGTGGATTGGGAGTAATAGGTGCCTACATAAGAAAAAGTCTCAAAAAACAGAACTGACCCTATAAAAATGGGACATCTAGTCACCCTAGTGGAGAGTGCTTTATTTAAAGTAACACTGGCATGCACTAATGGAGGAACAGAGTCTGTGATTGCCTTTCAAGCATGTTCGTCTCTACTCAGAGGTATCCTTGGAGATCACGGTGACCTCCAGCAAACTCAAATACTAAAAATAAGAGTTAATTTATTAGCAAAAGCTGATTTATTTTACACTTTATTAAAAAGACTAACTGGAGTGAGCGAGCGGTAGACCAGATATGGATCCGAGGTCACCACAGTCATTAGAAATGCAAGGCAATATAGCTAGCCGAGTGGATATAGCAACTCAGTAAATCGCTTGTGGGTAGGATGGGATAAACCAGCAGCCGAAACTTTATTTTTACTCAGCTGGCACAGATTTAGGAAAGCTAAAAGAAATGTCTTTAATAGTGGAAAGAACAGTTTTTCCCTTGCAAGCTCATTACCAATCGATCTATCAGTGTATATTTCCTTAGGAAGATGCTCCGTATTTGAAGAGGAGTGTGTGTGTATGTGTGTGTGTGTGTGCCAAGTACTGCTGCAATTAGAATAGTAAATATTTGCTTTTGATGGAAAGCACAGTAAATATTTGCATAAAAACCATATAAATGGCCAAAGGTCATTTTAGAGCGGCAGTGAAGCAGTCTCGGCCTCTGCCCTGGCCTTTTCCTTTCTCTCTAAGAATACATATCGTTTTGCAAGACGGAGCCAGGAATAGCTACTAGCCTCCTCTTCTCTCCCAGCATCAGAGATTGGTCCAGATACGAAATGTTCTCGAAAACCTGGAGAAGTTGGATCTGGAACCAAACGTCTTTGGAATGAGCCAAACTGGAACTCTGGAGTCAGACACCCCCTGAACTTTTGAGACGAGTCCAGCTCCACATCTGAACGTTGCCGTTAAAGCCTCTCTCTACTTGAAATGTTGACTTGCCCTGGGTAACCTGGGTGTGGCCCATAGTACTGAGAGCTGCAATCTGGGGAAACTGCTTTAGACTGTGAGCTAACAATTTGCCCTAAGTAAGGGGTAGTACATAGCTACACTGCCCCAGGAGCAAACCCGGGGTCAAGTGAAGTAATTTTGAGTCACAATTCATTCCTTGGCAATCTCCTTTCTACAGGATGGCTGTATAACCTACTATTGGTCTATAATCAGATTAAACCTTGTCTACAAACAAATTGTACTGGTATAGTTAAAGTGCTTCAACATGCCAAGTGTGGACGCAGTTTTATTGGAAGAAAGGTGCCTTATACTGCTACAGCTAGGGAAGGGGAATGAGCTGTACAGATAGATGGCAGCTTTATACCAATATAACTATTTATAGTGTTGGGGGTAAAAGTTGGGAAACTGAGTCACAAATTCACCCAATTTAGGTTTAATCAATTGTTGCCTTTATTTATACAACTTCAGACATGACTATTGTCACTTACATTGTCTGGACATACATTTTTATGCCAGACAAATAATAAGACAAGACAATTGGTAAATGGGCCCAAGTTACCACATTCAGGGGCACCCAGAAGTTCTTCCACCTTCATGCTAATCGACGCCTTCTCTAATCCTTTTGGTCTGGTCTGTCAGGCCCATTCTTCAGTTTCTGGTCCAGTGTTTCTCTAGTTTGGGCCCATGTTCACTTAAATCCTTTATACATTTCTACATTACAGATGACTTAATCTTTACCCAATTGACTGTTACCTAAAATCCAAAAGGTTGATGTGCAAACCCATAGGTTACACACACATAAGCTTTGGTTACCTAACTTCTGTATTTTTCCTGGTGGGTTTGCAGTTCCAGGGTCAAGATTTTTGTGTCACCCTGCCCGGGATCTTCCAGATAAAGGGGTATTTTTATGTATTGTTACATGTTAGTATATCTTTTACTTGTATCTTCCAACACAGCATGTTACCTTTGTTCTTTCAGCAATAACATTTTCAGCAGATTAGCAATTCTGTGTTTAAAAAAAAAAAAAAAAAATTGGCAAAACCGCACTTATACCAGCAAGGAGTACCTCAACTTCACTAATTCACTTTGCCATGGTTTTAATGATTTATAATTATGGAATCAAAGCTCTTAATCTGACCATTAACAATTCCTCATTTTATACTTCACTGTTAGGAGTATATTATTCAGTGCTACCCTTAATCTATTAGAAAGAAAGGGGAGGGAGAGTTATGGAAAACAGGATGATTCTTTGAATTAAAAAAATATGTAGAGAGAAATGTTGCTATAAAGTCCAACTCTGTGAATCCCACAAAGAAACTTCATTAGACATTTTCCTGTGAATGCATTTTGAGGGGCGTCTCAGTTTTCGGACCTTGTTTTTAATGGTACCCCAACAAAACAATAGCTTTAACTATTTTGGTATAAAAATTGCTTCCCTACCTGAAATAATTAAACCCTTATAAGAACTGTACATAGACAAGGCCTTTCTCCTCTCAGCTCTGCTGGTGAGTGTGTGTGGGGGTGGGAGGAGGGGTAAGCTTAGGCTCTGTCTATGTCCCACCCTTGCCTATCCACTGTCTGCCCCCTCTGCGGGAGAGGGAATAGCCACAATATAGAAGACTCTTGCCTCTGCTGCACAACATTTGTAATTGCAGGCAGCCCGTACGAGGGCAGTAAAGGGGCGCTTAATGGCTCTTTGCATTTGGATGTGCAGGGCATTAAAACCTGGGCTTACCTTAACGGGGCTGGGAGGTAAGAGAATGTGGAGAAGTAGGATGTTCTACAAAACATTTCAAGTCCTCGGTGAAGAGATTGGGACACTTTAGATAGGAGACAACTCAAAAGGGTATGGGATCGAGCTATAAAATAATGAATGGTGCAGAGAGGATCGCTCTCCCCCACCAGGTAGCTTTCTCAAAAATCAAGCAGATATTTTATGACCGTGAAAGATGGGGCATTTTAAAAATGGTGGTAGAATAGAAAGTTCCTGTCTACAGGTGTTGCATTATTAACACAGGGAACTCATTGCCACAAGCTATCACGCGAGGTCAAGAGCTTAGTAAGACATTTGTATGGATAATGAGAACATTAGATAGAAGGGGGAAAAATACACCCTCAGGTGTCAGGACGTAATTTCTTCCTAATTTTGTCATTCTTCATAGAATATCAGGGTTGGAAGGGACCTCAGGAGATTGTCTAGTCCAACCCCCTGCTCAAAGCAGGACCAATCCCCAGACAATTTTTGCCCCAGATCCCTAAATGGCCCTGTCAAGGACTGATCTCACAAGCCTGGGTTTAGCAGTCTGCTCAAACCACTGAGCTATTCCTCCCCCCCTCCCTCCTTGCACGTGGTAACCTTATTTCATAGTGGTCTGCCATGGGATTTCCTGGACATTCCTTTGAGGCCTATGGTCCTGGCCACAGGACACTGGAAAAGATGATCTGGTATGGAAATATCTACCATATGCTCCTAAAAACCATGAGACGTACCCTAAATGTTACAAGAGTATCCAGGGTAATAGTAAATGACAAGCAAGACGACACCAATTTTATAAACACAATATCCAGATTAACTACCAACCAAGACAGTATCCTTTCTTTCACCACAAATTTAAAAATAATGTAACTATAGTCAGCAGGATATGAAGACAGTAAGTTAACATGGGTACCAGTGACTTACGTATTCAGTATAGTTTTTATGAACATCTGCAGAGGCAACTGAATTTCATCTGCTTTCATGGAGCATATATCTTAAAAGGTTTCATTCCATTGCCAGTTGAGGCCACAACAATGTGTAGTTAAGTGATGACATTTGGCCAAACTAGTACTTGCAATGCTAACTCTAATATTTTAAAAGGGAAAAACAAAACAACAGAAGTCCATGGAAAAATTCATTAGCACACAAAGACTTTCAGATCATTAAACTTTTAAAAAACATCCCCAAGGCAAAATGAAGAGATCTTAACAATGTAAATTGTACATAAACAGTTGTGATCAACACTTCCTGACCCTGTCCAGCTAGCGTTGAAATCAATGGGAATCTTTCCATTGACCTCAATGGGCATTGGCTCAGGCCCTGAAGGTCAAGAGAACTGAATAGCAAATTAAATATTGCAGTTAAACATAAAAGGTTGAAGTGCTGAAGTCTGAATAACCTCTCGTGGCCCACAGGAAGAGCCAGAAAAGTTGACGTCTTCAAGTTGATGTAGCCAAAGAGTTTCTG
This sequence comes from Trachemys scripta elegans, assembly GCF_013100865.1. Lineage (NCBI taxonomy): Eukaryota > Metazoa > Chordata > Testudines > Emydidae > Trachemys > Trachemys scripta. Next base: position 9,521,961 of record NC_048300.1, on the reverse strand, counting down.
TAACACCAAAATTCACCATTCCAGTAATTGATCATAGTGGTGTTTGGACTGGCAATGGGACAAATCCACATTTGGAATCACTCAATACTACAGCTTAGCTAGAAGGTTTGTAGGATATGGAGTCAAGATCCGTGTGAATAACAACTGTTACTCAATTTATACAAAACACTTAAGTCCGGATTCTTTCCCCCCTTCAATCGTATTGGGTAATACCATACTCCACGGGCCATACCAATATAACGCCTCATTCCAGATGTTTGATGGCATCCAAGTTTGTCTGTAAGAACTCAGAAAAGGTGAATCTACCGGCACGGGTCCTCATTACATCGGCAGAAAATGATTGCTTCGTGCCTTAAAAGAAATGCTGGGGAAAGATATAGGATTCTCACTACCTTGTTCCTTCTGAGAAGTTAGAGAGGTGCATACAATTGTGGTCATATTTACTATTTGTATTACTGTAACACCTAGCAGCTCTAGTCACGGTCCAGGACTGTGCTAGGTGCTGTACTAAACACAGAACAAAAAGATGGTCCCTGCCGCCAAGATCTTACAATCTGTGCTCTTTAGGAACACCCTTTGCAAGGACTAGAAGTGACGCCAGCCCCTTGCATCTCTGAATGGGGCACTGACCGATCTGTTGTTTAACTGTGTTTTTTGCTAATGGCCACGTGACTAAACATAGCAATTTTCTTTAGTATGACAGACCTATTTTAACCTGAAATCCAAACAGCAGAATGCCTGGTGAGTCACAAAAGCACAATCTGTTTGTTGCCTTGTTTTGTATTTGATTGATGAATAAGTAAATACTGCTGCACACAAGACACAATTAGCCTGGGGTACTTGCTGCCAGAAGAGGACTTTAAGGCAAAATGCTTAGCAGGATTAGAAAAAGGACCAGACCAGACCTTTACATAGATAACAAGAACTTCCAGCATTATCAGGAGTGAAAATAAAACCTTCCAAAGAGTTCTGGAAGGGATAGAAACCCTGATGCTCTGTGGCAGATGCCAATCTCTAACTGATGGGGTGGGGGTAGGAAGAAGCTTGCCCCTTCCTGTAAATGTTTGGTACTGGCCCACTGTCAGAGATGGGTCCAGAAATGAACCAGGGGTCTAAGGCAGTCTGGCAATTCCTATCTCAGTGAGAAACTCTCATTCGTACAATCCAGCAGGGACTGTGATCATATTACTCATCCCTGATCGGTGAGTTGTCAACTTGAAATAGCCACACGGCAGCAGGGTGCTCGAAAACCAGCCACAAGGAGGCAAAGCAGTCCCTAAAATAGCCACGGGGATAAAGCCACCTTCAAAATAGCCACAGGGAGGAAAATAAACCTTTTAAATAGCCACGGAGAGGCAAGTAACCTTTCCAAAAGCAACACAGAAGCAGGTGACCTGCTATGACTTTTGGGGAGAGACTGGCATCTGAGCCAATTAACTGTAAATGACTGTTTGGGGCTACTCCAGATGTCCCCTGCCTGCCCCATAGCATTCAGCACCATGGCCAGAGTAGGAGGGAGAAGGGAATTATGGACCCATGTAAAGAAAGACTATTTGTAATTGTGCCTTGGACTGTGGGGATATTGGAGACCCTCCCCCTCTTAGGGCAGCTCCTAGCTTGGGCCAGGAAGGGAACAATGGTGGTTTAAAAAAAAATTCCACAGCTGGGTATGTGGGGCCTGCTTCCCAATTACGTCTGAGCTGAGTGGTGGAGGCAGGGAGCTGGTTATGGCTCCCTGATTCAGGACCGCCCCAGTTAGTTAGATTAACACTAACTCTGCCGAACTGCTCTAAGGCCCAGAATTTTAAAGGTATTTAGAAGTTTCTCTCTTCAGCTGTCTAAGTCCCGTTTTCTAAAGGGATGTAGGAGTCCTGTGAGATTGTTAGACTCAAAGCGCCTCAGCCACTTTTGATTTGAATGGAAAGAAGCACTTAAATATCTTTGGGCTATGGGCCTTAGGCCTTGCACTTCTTTTGCCTAAATATCGTTTAAAATTTGAGCCGGAGTGCATATTTTGTATCAGTGCAACTCTATATTAGAGGAGTGTGAGATTTAAGTGCTTTGTCTTGATTTATGCTGCTGGCGTATGGTCCTTTGCACCTCGTGACCATGCCCCCTCCTGTCCCTATGTTACCTCCTGCTCCCCCTCTATTCCAGGGAAAGGTGAGGCTCTGTCAGTTCTGTGCTAGTGGAAATTCTATGCCTGGGGAATTTTCTGCTGTGAATCGCCAGACTGTTTAAGTAGCCTCAAGTGACCTCAGCAGCCTGAAGAATCCGGCTCAGGGTCCAGCCGTTGGGGTTGACTAGCCAGCCACATGCATTTCCTCATTGGCTTCCATTGCTGAACAACAACTTCTGCCCTGAGAAAATGTGTTGTGTGTGCCCAAAGCCCTTCATTTATGGGGATTCTCCAGATGTGAGGGTGTCTCTCTCTCTCTCTCTCTCTCTATCTTGACAGCAGAAAAGATCCCGTCACCTCAGGCTGTTCTTGACACACTGTTGGGTGACAGTCCTACACAGTAGAATTCCTCACAATTTGTTAGGGAGGCCGAACTGGCTGGCTGTTCTGTGAGTAGTATGTGGTTCTGATGCACGTTCCCTGAATGGAAGGAGATTAATGGTCCCCTGAAGAGCTGTCCTGAATGGGAGGTACATCCTCCATCTCAGGGCTAACGATCTACTGAGTTTATCTATCAGCCTAGCCCCGGGCAAAATAACTCATTTCTATGTCTCCTTGCCTCACTGGACACACTTTCCACAGACTATTGCTGGATTAAAACCTTCCCCACTCTCTAGTGCAGAGTAGTACCAGGGAGATATGCAGTCACAGAGCAGAAATCTGTGTTTTCTTTTTGTTTTTAAAGTTGGTTGGTTTCTCGTTTGCACTTCAGGAGAGCACCCAGGAACCGAATTCACACATTGGGGTCCCCTGGGTGCTGCCTCTATCTTGTGTATGGGGAGTAATACCGATACCTAGCTCTTAGATAGCAGTTTGTAAAGCGCTGATGAAAAGTGGGAAGCCTCGCCTCCCTGTATGGCAAGTTGGGGTGTAAATCTACCATGCTCCAGATGAACATCAAAGTGCACTAGGGAACTTTTAGCATGCAGCAGCAGAGTCCACGCTGACAGCATGAAGTAGGCTACTGCACCACAGAGTTACAGCCCAGCTTGCTGTGCAGTGTTTATGTAGACACCATTCTCCCCATTTTACAGAGGGGAAAACTGAGGCCCAGAGAGATGAAGTGACTTGTCTGAGGTCAGCTAGTAAGCCAATAGCAGAGCCAGGAATAGAACCCAGGTCCCCATCTGGTACTGCCTCTCTACTCAGGCCCTTGCACACAGTACCAAGGTTAGATGGTACTGCCCTGCAATCTCTCCCTGGTCATGTAAACGCTCCTTCCAATGCACGCTCCTGAACTGGACCCTGGCTGTACCCTTTTGCTGGGTTAGTTCTTTATATTTGCTTATGAAAAGGATGGTCTTGTGGCTAAGGCTCAGGAGTGGAGGCAGGAGACCTGACTCTTTCCCAGGTTTGCCCCAGTCTTGCCTTGTAACTCCTACGGCCTGATTCTCAGCGATGCTGAACACCCACAGCTCCATCTGAAGTTGATGGAAGTTGCAAGTGCTCAACACATCTGAAAATCAGGCACTTAATTTCTGTGCATCTCAGTTTTTCCATAGGTAAATATTGTTGTCCCCCCCTTTACCCATCTCACAGGGGTGCTCATGAAGCTAAATTCATTCACGCTCGTAAAATGCTTTGAGACCAGTGGATGGAAGGCATTCTGTATTTGCAATGTTACTATTCTATCAGGCGATGCCTCAGATGATCAGTTCATGGATATTGAAAATAGGTTAGAGGCGACACCTGACCACTCAGGGATGATCAATATGAGGAATTTATTCGTTGCGCCGAAGATATTGCGAACGGATCATCCCTGAGTTCTCTCGTTGCAAAAGGTCGGGGTGACAGCTGACTACTCAGTGACGGCCAGTATGTGGATATGGTTCATTGCATAGTTAGTTGTGGTTGCTCTCCACTCAGAGATAGCAAGTTGGCACAAGTTGCTCATTACAAAGAGGTTGGGCACGACTGACCGTGCAAGGATGATTGCTGCATGGCTATCTCTCATTGCGAACCATTCAGGGGTGAATGGTGACCACTCAGGGCTAATCACTTCCTGTATGTTAATTGGAAACCGGTTTGCAATGACTCCTGATCAATTAGGGACAATCAATTGCCAGATATTTCTCATTGCAAACAGTACAGTGTTGACTGCTGACCTCTTACAGATGACTTCTCACTGGATATTGTTCATTGCAAAGACGTCTTGGCCACTCAGGGGTAACTGGTTTGCAGCTATCTCTCACTGCAAACAAATTGGAGTGGTGACTACTAACAACACAGAGATGATCGGTTAGCTGATATCTCTCGCTGCAAACAGGCTGGGGGTGATTGACAACCAGTTGGGAATTATCAGATGGATATACCTGGTTGCAAACTGGTTGGGGTGACTTCTGACCACTTAGAGATTCTCTGTTCGTGGATATTGTTCATTGGAAAGACATTGGGGTGATTCTACTCAAGGATGACCGACTCACAGATCTCTCTCACTGTAGACAAAAACACTACAGACTTAAAACTGTAGACTTAAAACTACAATACCCTCCTGGGGAAGTGAGGAAACAGATTCATAAACGAGACGGGTACCCAGAAATCACCTACTACAGGACAGCCCCAACAAGGAAACTAACAGAACGCCACTGGCCATCACGTACAGCCCCCAGCTAAAACCTCTCCAGCACATCATCAACGATCTAAAACTTATCCTGGAAAATGATCCCTCACTCTGAGACCTTGGGAGGCAGGCCAGTCCTTGCTTACAGACAGCCCTCCAACCTGAAGCAAATACTCACCAGCAACTACACACCACACCACAGAAACACTAACCCAGGAACCAATCCCTATAACAAACCCTGTTGCCTTCTCTGTCCCCATATGACACCATCATAGGACCCAACCACATCAGCCACAGCATCAGGGACTCATTCACCTGCACATCTACTAATGTGATATATGCCATCATGGGCCAGCAATGCCCCTCTGCCATGTACATTGGCCAAACCGCACAGTCTCTACATAAAAGAATAAATGGACACAAATCAGACATCAGGAATGGCAACATACAAAAGCCAGTAGGAGAACACTTCAATCTCCCTGGACATTCTATAACAGATTTAAAAGTAGCCATCCTGCAACAACAAAACTTCAAAAACAGACTTCAAAGAGAAACTGCAGAGCTACAATTCATTTGCAAACTTAACACCATTAATTTGGGCTTGAACAGGGACTGGGAGTGGCTGGCTCCCCTTCCCTGAGACCCCACCCCTGCTCACTCCATCCCTCCATTGCTTGCTCTCGCCCACACTCGCTCATTTTCACGGGATTGGGGCAGGGGGTTGGGATGCAGAAGGGGGTGAGAGCTCTGGCTGAGGGTGTAGGCTATGGCATGGGGGCAGGGATGTGGGGTTTCGGGTGCAGGAGGGGGCTCCAGTCTGGGGTCGAGAGGTTCAGAGTGTGGGAGGGATCTCTGGGCTGGGGCGGGGGTTGGGGTGAGGGCTCTGGCTGCAGGGTGGGGCCAGGGATGAGAGGTTTGAAGTGCAGGAGGGGGTTCTGGACTGGGGAAGGGGGTTGGATATGGGAAGGGGTGAGGGCTCTGGCTGGGGGTGGGGGCTCTGGGGTGGGACCAGGGTTGAAGAGTTTGAGGTGCAGGAGAGGGCTAAGGGTTTCAGAGTGTGGGAGGGGGCTCAGGGCTGGGGCAGAAGGTTAGGTTATGGGAGGTGGTGTGGGGCGCAGGCTCCAAGCATCACTGATCTCAGGAAGCGGTGACGTGTCCCTCTGGCTCTTAGGCAGAGGGGCAGCTGGGGGCTCCGCCTGCAGGTGCTGACCCCGCAGCTCCCGACCCCGCAGCTCCCATTGGCTGCAGTTCCCAGCCAATGGGAGCTGTGGAGTTGGTGCTCAGGGTAACTCCCACCGGCAGCAGCAGTGTGCGGAGCCCCCAGCCGTCCCTCCAATTAGGAGCCGAAGGGACATGCCAACCACTTCCTGGGAGCTGCACAGAGCCTGCCTGCCCCGCTAGCGCTGCGGCCAACTGGACTTTTAGTGGCCTGGTCAGCTGTGCTGACTGGAACCGCCAGGGTCCCTTTTCGACCGAGCCTTCTGGTTGAAAACTGGACACCTGGCAACCCTAGCTAAGAGCAGGGAGTGAGAATGCGTAGGAACTAGCGGGCAGAGAGGAATCTCAGCGTGAGTGGCACAGCCTGTTCATACTGGTCCTGAAGCCATGTGGGTTCACAGGTTCTGCATTGACTGTAGGAAGGACATTTTGACACATCCTGCATGCCTTATCTGCAGAGGCGACGGGTGGGGCAGTGACATGGGGAGGTCAAGTGCCCCCCCCAGATTGGCTTGCTGGGGATGGGGAGGGACTCTGTCCTTCTCTCCCTGAACCTCTCCCTGACCCCAGCAGCTCTCTGTGGGAAACAGGATGGAGCCGCTTCTGACTGAGAGAGTGTGGCTGGGAGGAGGCAGCAGCCCGCTCCTTGCCCAGACTCAGCTGCTGGGGACAAGGGCTGAACATGCCGGGGGTGGGGTGGGGAGGGGAGAGGAAGTTTTGCCAAAAAAGTGGGGCATGCTCCCCTAACAGGCAACTGAGGAACGTTCGGGGGGAGGGGTGTGTGGAGTAGGGATGCCAGCCCCTGTGCGGTGGGCCTCAGAAGGCTTGGACCAGCCCTAGTGGGGGGGCTTCTCAGGTGAGTGGCTTGGGCCAGCATCATTTTCACTTTGAGAAATACGGTCACCCTACAAATGAGCTTTTGGCTGGTTAGAACTCTTCTCCTTGCCCCACCCAGGAGTTAGAGTGGATCTGCTGGTCTGTGTGCCATCTGTCAAAGCACATTGAATATTTTGCCAATCAGAGGAGGGAATTCTTACAATTAAATGGGTCTCTCTCTTTCACCCCCCTAGTCAACACTCTTAAATGAGATGCAAGTCCAAAAGCCATCTCAGGCGTCTATCGCCGGCTGCTTTTCTCCATCTTGAGGTTTGTGACGTGAATAGGCCAGAGCACACGGAGGGCACTGGGAGGTTGAGGCCTAATCAGGAGAGCCAAGTTCAGTCCTGTGAATTAATTGCTGCTGCAAGGGATGCTAATTAACTATCGGCACAACTAGGTTCCCTGGAATACATGACCCCGGTATGAGACTGTAATGGTTGCAACATTCAACCGTCTTTTAGTCAGTCACAAAGATCAATCACGTGTTGTCCATAACAAGCCATACTGTGCTCATAACTGTGTTATCTCAGCACCTTGGATTTCATTCCATCAGAGCCCGAGTTTAGTGAGACTCGGAGAACATCTGTTTTGCATAGCATCTGCTTGGCTGTCTTTGTTTGCCATTGATTGTATGACACATCCTACTTTTACACTTGGCTTATTTACTAAACTAAGTGAGAGTGAGTCCTGGTGGTAACGGTCTGGTCGCTGACATTTGAAACTGACTTCATTTTATTTTATTTTTTTGAGACGTTAGGTATATTAAATCCAAAATTGCTTTGCTTTGATCGGCCTTATTGAAATGTGGTGTCCCAGGGAGCCCCTCCCCCATCTTATGCTGCCCCCTGTACTCTTGAATCAAAAATGTGACCCCCCCCCATCTGTTGGTACCTTTCATAATATCAGTCAGGACGCTGTAAAATTGTGCTTTATTAATCCACTCTTTCCTGCCTTTCTGAATTGTTCCTTCTTCTTTCCACTTCACCCTAACATTAGACATGAAATACAGCCCTGGCTAAAATAAAAATCCTATAGGGAAACATGTAGGAACTATAAGAATTCCATACTGGATCAGATGCACGATCTACCTGGTCCAAAATCCCTGCCTCTGGCAGTGATTAGTACCAGCAGCTTCAGAAGAAGGTGCAAGGAACTCTGTGGTAGACAGCATGGGATAACTTGTCCTACAAGCAGGCTTTCCCCTAATGACTGTTACTTGGAAGCTGGCATAAACCCTTCCCTGAAGCATAAGCCATTCTATCCTTTCCAAACCTCTAGCTTTGGTACTATGAAAAGCATTTGTTATACAGATTACACTCATTGTCTTGCTCTCCCTTTTACAAAGTCTAATGTAGAGAGGGGGTTTCTAGAAACGCTCCACATCAGACACCTGCTTGGTTAATTTCCTCCATCTTTACAAGGTGTCTTGTAGCCTCTGTCAGATCCTGGAGTTTCTCACTGCACTGTACACTGCAGCTGGGACGTATCAAGCCTCATGCCCTAAAGCAGAGCTTTGATGTTGCTCCAAATGATACTATTGATAACACCTGATTGTTTTCCATCTAGATCTACCCAGAAATTGGAGTTGATTGGACACATGTTACGTTCTGTAAAAGCAAGACAAAGGGCTTTTGCACTGGGGCTAGACCAGCAGCCTAGACCTGGGCAGCAGTTTTTTTCAAGAGAGGTTTCTTTTTAACAATCGTTACAAACAAACAAACAAACAACGAACAAAACTCAGTTTCTCATCCCTCCTCAAGGATGGCAGAATTCTATCCTTGTCCTTAATTCTTTCGCGCTGTGCAGTTCTAACTCATTTTGTTTAAATCGGAACAGTTTTTTGTTAAAGATGGATTAAAAGCAAAATCCTGCAGCAGAACTCGGTGGTGGTTGTTACAGGCCCTGTGAGGGGATTAAAGAGGGCCTGTGTACCTAACTTGCCCTGCTCCATTACACCTGGAGCAGATGTCCGGTGCGGAGAGAGACGTTTAAAAGGAGAAGGCCCAGTTCAATTCCGGCTGACTAGGACCGAGAGCAGGGCTCTGCTTCGCTCTCTTGCTGAGGGAAGCCTGGTCTCCGCTAAGAGACAACTTGTTGCCTCAATAAACTTCTCAGTGGATGGGATGACTGGGCCCGGGGAGACTGATCAAAGGCATAGTTGCATGAAGACAGGTAGAAGTAGAAGGGCAGGGATCCTTCCAAAGACTGCTCAGATGACCCTGTTCAGATGACCCTGTTCTCGAGTTCATATTCTTCCTTTATATTTGGACTTCAATACGGAGGAAGGGGTGGCGCTCGAGTGTGCCTTAGCATTGGCAAGCCTGTCGCAGAGGGAGTAGTGCCCCATTGGGACATAGGGCCTGCCTCCAACATGCCCCCCTTATCACAAGCCACAGCTGAGATCAAACCCCACAGTAGTAGGTAATAAGGCTCCGATCCCCAGAGATATTTAGGCACCTACCTTTCATTGATTTCAGTGGAAATGAGGAGCCTAAATACCTTTTGAGGATCTGTGCTTAAGAGTCCCTGCCCCCACAGCGTTTACCATCCAAATAGACATGACAAAGAGTGAAAGAAAGGAAGTGTTATCCCCCTCTTACAGAGGAGGGATAGCACTGAGGCACAGAGATTTTTGAGGAGATTCACATCTGAATCTGGTTTTGGACTTCGCTGTGGGTCCTCATCTTTGTAATGGATCCAAACCCCCTCCCTGAATCTGAGGGCAGCTTGGCTTTGGCTCTGGGTCTCCGACCCAGAAAGCAGGAAGAACCAGTTTTTGCCTGTTACCCATTTTCCCCTTTCTCTGTTTTGCAGAGGGACGTACTCAAGTTTACTTTTGACCAACTACCCATAGTCTTGTAGGAAGGAGGACCTACATACTTTCCCATTCCTAAAAGAAGTCAGATGTGTCCCGTACTCGGCTCCTCTAGGCCTTATCCAAAGCCCATTGTGAAGCCAATGAAAAAAGTCTCATTAACATCAATAGATTTTGGGTCAGGCCCTGGGAGTGCTCTGAGTAGAATTGGTTGAAATTTTTTTTTTTTACAAAACTTTTCAGTGCAAAATGCAGATGCAGTGACACCAAAGCATGTTACAAATTTGTGTTGGTTTCACAAAACTGTTCATGTTGGGGGAAGGGGGGCAAGCAGGGGACCCCTAAAACAAAATGAAAAAGTTTAAATGTTTTGACTTTTTTTAAAAAAAATTGATTTGAAATGACTGTTTCAAAATTTCCTTCTGTCTTTTTACATTTAAAAAATCCCCTTTATATGCTTGAAATTAATACAAAATGTTTTGTTTGAGATCTAACAAAACATTTGGGTGACTTCCTCCTCCCCTCAGAATTGTCAGCAAACCAAAAATATCCGTTATATTCAGAGCTCTAGTTCTGACATCTTGTAAGTGGGTCCTCCCTACGTTACACTGAGAACTTCTCTGGGGAACACGCAGGACAAGTGCCTATTCCAGTGAAAGTAAGATGAATTTTGTGCCTCATCTTTAATAATCTCCATGTGCCTGTGGCGAAGTTGACCTTAGAGTAAAAAGGGCCTGAAGATCCGGAGTTGGGTCAAACTGATGTTTCACTTGGGAACATTTTTGAGGTGATACAACAATAACCGTGGAATTTCAGAGCCGTTGATCCAGCATGAAACCCACATTCCTAGGGTTTTAGGAGACCGTTCCTACATGTGGGCTGCTCTGTTTGTTTTATCGCTCATGTTAAAATTGAAAGGGTGGAAAAGATCCCACATATGGGGATCTGATGGGGAGACAGCCAAGCCTGCCACAGACAAGATAATTTATGTAGTGGTTCTCTCCACCACATAAAGGTCTTGGAGCGAGCAGAGGCCTTGTTGCAAGCTTGCCCTGGCACCAATGAGAGGGTGAAATTCACTCTTAGGCAGGGTTGCCCACCCTCTGCATATGTACCACTTAAAAGGACTTAATTGAGATGTAAGTGATGTACTGGCATCTGACTGGCCCTTCTGCTCAGGCGCAAATTAGACCCGTTCAATGGAAATACTCAGTGTAATTGGGGGCGGCAGAATTGGGCCTGGTGGCGCTGATCCAACAAAGCACTTAAGTACATTCATAACTTCAAGACATCAGTAGTTCCATTGAAGTCAGGACCCAGTGAAGTCACGGGCCAAGCTCCTATCTTGGCTTCAGTGAGGCAGGATCAGAACCTATAGCAGCTAATAAAATGCTTGTGAGGGCAGCAAAACTATTTTAACATATACATTCATTCCAAGGCGATTTACTCATGTACTTCAGTGGGTGTGGTTGTTTTTTTTTTTTTTTAAACTGGATATTTATGAGCAACTGGACAGGGAGCTGTCTTAAGTACTTGCATGTCTCCCCGGTCATAGTATCTATACCCTTGACAATTATTACTATATTTATCCTCATAAAACCCTATGAGGTTGGAAAGAGATTGGATCTAACCACAGAGATTAAGGGCCAAACTTTAAGATATTTAGGCACCTGAAGATACAGATAGGTGCCTGGTGGGATTGTCAAAAGGTCCTTAACTAGGTGCTGATTTGACATCTTCAGGTGTCTAAATGCCTTGGAAAAACCTGCTGTAAGTCACACTGGCAGCACAGAGCCTTGTCTGTGACACTGAAAGCCTACGTTGAAGCACCTTAACAACTGAGCTGTCATTGCAGCAAGGGAGGTGTAGGTTGGACATTAGGAAAAACTTCCTAACTGCCAGGGTAGGTAAGCACCGGACTAAATTGCCTCGGGAGGTTGTGGAATCTCCATTGTTGGAGATTTTTAAGAGGTGTTTGTCTAACCTGCTATCAGGGATGGTCTAGATAATACTTAGGGTATGTCTACACTACCCGCCGGATTGGCGGGCAGCGATTGATCCTGTGGGGATCGATTTATTGCGTCTAGTCTAGACACGATAAATTGACCCCCGAGCGCTCTCCCGTAGACTCCTGTACTCCACCGCCGCGAGAGGCACAGGCAGAGTTGACGGGGGTGCAGCAGCAGTCGACTCACCGCAGCGAAGACACCACAGTAAGTCGATCTAAGTATGTCGACTTCAGCTATGTTACTCACATAGCTGAAGCTGCGTAACTTAGATTGATCTCTTCCCCCCCCCCCCCCCAGTGTAGACCAGGCCTTAGTCCTGCATTGAGTGCAGGGGACTGGACTAGATGACCTCTTGAGGTCCCTTCCAGTCCTATGATTTTATGATTTCTCTCTAACCCCCAGGAGACTGCAAGGGTTGAATGGCTAAGAAAGAGCTATGAGGCAGGATAACTGAAGTGTCGTAACTGGCTTTTAGTCAGTAGAGTGGGAGGATAAATAGGCTAGATTTGGAGAACTTTTTTTTATAGAAATAAAATGCTTGCAGGATCTGCTCCTAGTTTACAAATCATGTAAGAGCTGACTCATATGGGTAACCTTCCATAAACATCCCTCTGAAGTTGATGGCACTACTCGCATAAGAGTGACTTGAAGTCTGACCCTTTATTATGAATGGGGGGGGGGGTAATTAATATTTGTGTGTGAAACAGAGATAATTGTAAAATCATGTGGCAGAATCTCATTCTCTCCTCCGACCTCACCCCTTTTGTGCTGTTTACATAGTGCAAAGAGACAGATTAATTCCTCCCCTCCTCAGTGTGGGAGCTCTCAGTGGGTACAAGTGGTTCCTGTGTCAATCTTTATCTGGCCACAACATCTGGGAAATGTCAGAGTGGACAGGAATGTATGGGGGAGTAGGGAATATTGGTTCTGCAGTTAGAGCTGGTGCATACTCTTTAGGTGCTGTTGACGGCTGGCATGAATTAGAGCAGTCCCTAGGCTGCTCCAGTGTACGTTGAACCTGCAATGGGGTGGAGAATCAAGGAGTTATAACCTTCCACCCCCATGCACCCAAGTGGTTCTCAGCTGCAGAGGAAACCTGATCTTTTAAATTTAATTTTAATAAGCATCAGCACCAGTTATAGTTCAGACCAGATTTTTTTCACCCTCAGCCAAGATGACATTTGATTAGCCAGTCTCGCTGCAGAAGCCAGGTCAGACCATTTAACCCCAAGAAATAGAGGTCAGGAATTTAACAACATTTTAAATTCTCGTATGTGACCGGTGAGATTAAACAATGGGATTAAATATGGCCACAGGCTAAGCACAATTCTGGCCAAACAATTGAGCACCTCAGTTGCAAGGGGACTAAAGTGAAGAAAAATATTGAGACTGTAGCTGATCTTATCCCTATGTCTAGCATGAAGTTCTTTGCTCCACAGATGAGCAAATCCCACAGTCCAAAACAAGGAATGCTTTTCTGTAGAAATGTGATTTAATGGACAAGAAAACATAGTAACCTTTTATGTATGATTCAGCATTCTGGTTCTGAAAAGATTATTCAGTTAGTCCAAAATGTAATATACTTGGAACAATGACAGCACCCCTTCTGTTATAGTATAGAAACCTTTGCTATATTTTGTTAAGGATCAGTGAAAAATGAAATGTTACTACTTAATCCCAGAAGAGTCATCTTGAAAACCAACTGAAATGTGCAAGGAATAGATATGAAGAGGAAAATAATGGACTGGCTGTTTAGTTTGACAAAGTCTTAGGTGGCAACTCCTGTTTTGCCATGAACAGGAATTTCTCTGTTGCCCTTTTATTTTGCATTGATGTAGGTCAATAAAGCAGCAAAATTTCACACGGAGCCAGAAGTCAAACTGACAGTTAGCTATGTACATAAAACAAAGGATGAAATACATCCTAAAATATTCAAGGAGCTGACTGAGGAGATATCTGAGCCAGTAGTGCTTATCTTCGAAAAGTCATGGGAGAGATTCCAGGGGACTGGAAAAGGGCAAATATAGTGCCCAAATATAAAAAGGGGAATAAGGACAAATGGGGGAATTACAGACCAGTCATTCAGTACCCAGAAAGATAACGCAGCAAATAATTAAGCAATCAATTTGCAAACATCTAGAAGATAACGTGACAAGTCAACATGTATTTGTGAAGAACAAATCATGTCAAACCAACCTGGTGGCTTTCTTTGACAGAGTAACAAGCCTTATGAATAGGAGGGAAGCAGTAGATGTGGTATATCTTGACTTTAGAAAGGCTTTTGAAACTCAGTATCATGGGTCCAATTCTGTTCAATATCTTCATCCATGATTCAAATAATAGCATAGAGAGTACACTTGTAAAGTTTGCGGATGATACCAACCTGCAAGTGCTTTGGAGGATAGGATTAAAATTCAAAATGATCTGAACAAACTGGAGAAATGGTATGAGGTAAATAGGATGAAATTCAATAAGGACAAATGTGAAGTACTCCAGGAACAATCAGTTGCACACATACAAAATGAGAAATGACTGCCTAAGAAGGAGTACTGTGGAAAGGGATCTGGGGTTCATAGTGGACCACGAGCTAAATATGAGTCAACAGTGTTACACTGTTGCAAAAAAAGCAAACATCCTTCGGGGATGTATTAGCAGGAGAGTTATAAGCAAAACACAAGAAGTAATTCTTTTGCTCTATGCCATGCTGATTAGGACTCAACTGGAGTATTAACAGACGTATTGGAGCATGAGCTTTCGTGGGTGAATACCCACTTCGTCGGATGCAGTCTGTTAGTCTATAAGGTGTCACAGGACTCTTTTACAGATCCAGACTAACATGGCTATCCCTCTGAAACTGGAGTATTGTGTCCAGTTCTGGGTGCCACATTTCCAGAAACATATAGACAAATTTGGAGAAAGGCCAGAGAGAGGCAACAAAAAGAATTAAAGGTCTAGAAAACATGACCTATGAGGGAAAATGAAAAAAACTGGATTTGTTTATTCTGGAGAAGAGAACACCGAAGGGGAGGGGCATTGTAGTTTTCAAGTACATAAAAGGTTGTTGCAAGGAGGAGGGAGAAAAATTGTTGTTCTTAACCTCTCAGAACAGGACAAGAAGCAATAGGTTTAAATTGCAGCAAGGGAGGCTTAGGTTGGACATTAGGAAAAACTTCCCGTCAGGATAGTTAAGCACTGGAATAAATTGCCTAGGGAGGTTGTGGAATCTCCATCATTGGAAATTTTTAAGAGCATGTTAAACAAACACGCGTCAATACTTAGTCCTGCCTTGAGTGTAGGGGACCTGACTAGAAAACTTCTCGAGATCTCTTCCAGTTTTATGATTCTCTGAAAGAAGGCTGGCTTTCAATCTCGGCAGTAACAAATTACAGGAAATGTTTACAGTTTGAAGACTGGCTTTACATGTGAAAGTAAAGACTTGTCTTCATTGTACTAGTGGTGCCTTCACTTTTCTTTTTGATCTCAGCTCATTTACTCTTAGATTTCTGCTCTTTGCTATGTGTCGTTATTAGAGCCTGTTGGTCATTTTCCAACAAAATAACTTTTCATTGGAGAATGCAGATTTGCCAAAACCATTTGCAGGAAATGGTTGATTTTTGATACCTATTTTTTTTTCTATTCAATTTGTTTTTTAAAAATCTGAAAGTGTCAACTTCATTTTGACAATGAAAAAGTACAGTTTTGACTTCAAAATGACTTTTATTTTTGAAATTTAAGCTAATGGTTAAAAATATTTGAAACCTTTTGAAATTATTAAAATGTTTCAACTGGTCTGAATAGATTTTTTTTTTTCTGGTTTTCTGATCCGTAGAACTTCGAGATTCCAACTTTGGATCCTGCTTTGGGATGGGAAAACTTTGTGAGATCTCAAATTTTGCAGGACAAGAAAACTATTTTATGCCCATCTCTTGTAGGCTGGTTTTTAAAGCCATGATCATGAACATCCCTTTCTTTGTGATAGGCTTTCCTCAGGGAAGACAAGTCTTCTACTTTCACATGTAAAGCATAAGGAATTGGGGTGCCCAGTTCTCATTAAAACTCATGGGAACGGGGTGTCCTAATCCCCAACATGGTTTTGAAAAATCCCACCCATAATTTGCAAAATAAATGCAGGCTCCAAAAATATGAAGGTTACAATGCATTGTAAAGTTGTAGATACTGACAACTAGATACGGCTAGATTTAGCGTGTCAATGACTATCAATGGGGCTGTTCAATGACTATCAATGTCTTCTAAAGCCACTTAAGCATTTTTGAAAATCCTACCACTGGATATGCCTGGGAATAAGAATCCCTGCCCCTTGCATTTCTGCAAAGGTTACTTTTGGGTATGCGGGAATGAGCAGGCACTGCACAACTGTCTACCTCCCTTCCCCAGGAGCAGGTGGGCAGAAGAGTTAAGGAATAAGCAGAACTTTGGATCCATCTACTTGCTTGCTTCTGCAGGTGAGCCTGTGCAGGTTGCGTTACAGTTTATCGATGGGGTAGGCCAGATCACATGACTACTGCCATCCCCTCTTCAGCATAGGGAGAGCTGTGACTCTCAGGGCTACGTCTCTCTCAACTTGTCCAGCGGTGGTGCACTTTACACACCACCGCACCTGGGCCTAAAAGCACGCTTGAATGCTTCTCAAACAGTAATACACTACTATGGTAAGTGAAAAGCACTGTATCATATTCTTCCTCTTTTAATTTAATTTTTTTTTAAACCTTTAAACAAAGGAAGGTGTGCTTGCCTTAATTTGCATTTAGGCAATAAACAGAATCATCAAGCAGGAAGGGAAGACAAAGGAGGTTCAAACAGGTGAAAAACCCAGCAGGGAATAGTCTTCCCCATAGGTTCTTTGCCTCCTGGGTCTCAGCTGTAAATGTTTTTCAAGTGGGGGCTGAAAACATGAAAAGGAGGGATAAACACTCCAAGGAACCCCTCCCTTTGCCAGTTGCATTCAGTGCACCTGAAGATGCAAAGGAAGGAGGCACTGGACTCTGCGGGAGGGGTCCTGGCCTAAAGAGTTTGGTCAATAAGACTGTCGGAAGCATGTGGGGAGAGAACTTTGCTTTAAAGCAAAGAGAGTTTCCTAAGTAGATCTTAGTACCATTGTATCTTTCTTTTTCTTGTAACCATTTCTGACCCTTAAGCGTCTTGACTTGTACTCACTTAAAATCTCTCTTTATAGTTAATACACTTGTTTTATCTAATCCAGTGTGTTCAAGTTGAAGTGTCTGGGTAATTCCATTTGGAGTAATAAATTGTGTACCTATTATTCCCTTAAAGGACTCAAATATATTTGTACTGTCCAGGAGAGGGCTGGGCCATACAGGTAGGGTTTTCTAACATTGTATTTCAAAAATAAGGGAAGGTTTTCTAACACCCCACCTCACCTCTTCTTCCAATATTAATGATATTATTATTTAGTAATAATGAATAATAATAACCAGTACTCAACTACGTTTGTCAGTGGTATTTCTTGCTGCTTTTTGTAGCACTCAGGAGCTCCTGATCTTGTTGTAAGAGCCAAGGTGTGGCTGGCTGGCGGCAGCACAGACATAGCTGAGAGTGACTTGCATGCTGGAGGCTGTTTGTGAGCTGTTCAGGTTGGAGGCTAGAGTAGGAAGACATTGTAATGGGCACCCCAGGTTACAGGGCAGGGGTGACATAGCTACTCATTAATCTGGATTGTATGTCACAGGGTGCCCACAAAGGGGAATGGGGCATATGAGGAAGAAGGTAATCCTACAAGAAAACCTCTTTTAAAAACCACCATGAAACTCTTCTTATTTCAAAAGTAGGGAGCTGTGGCCTGTGAGGGATAGCAAGTGCTACCCCATGGCTTCTGTGATTGTCCTCGCCTGGTTCTCCTCCCACCTCTTCAGTCACTCCTTCAGCTTGTCCTTTGGAAGAACCTCTTTATCCCCCACCCAGCTTTCTGTGAGCGTTTCACAGGGTTCAGTCCTTAATCCACTTCACTTCTTCTGCTACACCTTGTCTCTAGGACATCTCCTCCACAAACACCAATTCCAACTACCATCTCTATCTTGATTGACAGATCTACCTCTACTCCATACCTGTCCAAAATGAAATCTCAGACGTTTCCTTAAGAAAAAGAGTGCTCCATCCTAGAGCCCCTCTCACCAAAGGCATGATTTCTTGGTGGGCTGTGGCTCACATGTGGGCTCTTTACAAGGTGGATGGTATTTGAGGGCAGGTTTCCACTGTCTCCACTAGCACAGATCTGCTCAGGCACTGGGGGAGAGACGAGAGTTGCAGGAAGGAGATAAGATTTCACAGGTAACTCTACTACATACAGTCATGACTTCTAAGCTATCAGGAAAATTTGGACTCAAACAAGGGGTTATCTCCTTGAAGGTTGCCTCTCCATGATCCTTGGGTGACCAGCCCTGGTGTAAGTATTTACTGGTTCAGAAGTCCCCTGCCAAGAGAGATTCTTCCCTGGCTATTTCCGGCTGCTTTAGGCCACTTTGTGCCTCTTGTGCAGCATAAAGTGGCCTGAGAGAACTAGTCAATCCAGCACAGTGCACCCATTAGGATGAGGTTTGAGGAGGCCTTCACTGTAATTGAAATTGAAATTAATGGAGATATCCCATCTCCTAGAACTGGAAGGGACCTTGAAAGGTCATCGAGTCCAGCCTCCTGCCTTCACTAGCAGGGCCAAGTACTGATTTTGCCCCAGATCCCCTTAGAGTCTATACTAGGCAACTAACCTATTGGTTTATTACTCTTCATATTATGGCAGAGTCTAAAGGCACCAATTGAGATTGTAGGCACTATATAGACGCATATTTAAAAGCCTTACAATGTAAAGCCACCGATTCTGCAGTTGATGCATGGGTGCATATGCAACAAATTGCATGATTAGGGCTTAAACAGCGAAGAAATAGGAAGTATTATTACCTCGCGGGCTTGCAGGATCTGAACAACTTGCTGGAATGCTTGCAAGCTTTTGTAGCCATCCACACTTAGGCGTGGCAAAGGGAGACTGAAAATTAGCTGCACGTTTCGAGGGTGGAGAGGTGCGGGAAGTTTGAGCCTTACACAAGACAAGATCACTCAGTTGTCAGTTTGTTTGTGTAACTGACAAATGTATGTTGCTGTATATAGTAAGCTCACTGACATATATACAATGCTGATTAGCGTGCTGTCATTTTTAACATAATATATTTGCTCCCATCTGTAGATGGCTAATCACATGGTGTCACTAGCTCTTTCATATGATTGGTGCAGGTCTGCTTCTACTGTTTCTGACTTTTTGAAATGGGGGACAATACTGTTCATGATCAAAATGATAGCTTTTGTACTACAGACATCAAATGGCTGTAAACATAGCCATAGTGTATTGATTAATATTTTCCACCTACTAGATCGCCGATATAAAATACACAATATATGTGGTGAAAGAGCATAAAGAATTCATAACGCGGTGGTGTAAAAACCTCTTTAGTGATTTTTGTCCAGTTGTTTGTTCTGCTTTCAGCATCCATCTGTACACATGTACAGAGCTGCAAAGGATGTTTAGCATTTACCTTTGATACTTGGGGTCTCCCAAAAGTTAGAGATTTCTAACAAGAGCTGATCAGAAAGTTTTTCTTGAAAACCGTTTTCTGTCGGAAAATGCCATTTCAATGAAACCAAAAGTTTTTGTGAAAACCAATAGTAGAGATTTAGATTTTTTTTTCCCTAGAAACACTTTTTTTGGATATCAGTTTCACTGCAGCACCAAAACAGAAGCCACTTTGATCTAGAAAATAGGATGTTTCAATCTGTACTAAATAGCAGCTGCCTGTAATGTGTATTAAAAAATATAATACAATATCGTGACTGTTACATCATGACATGTCGTCATGATGACATGCTGACATATCATGTTATGCACTACAACCAACAGGTCACGAAGTAATATAAAATAAGAAAAGTATTAAAATGAATACATCTCATTACATTTTTTAAATGAAATTTTCCGAAGGAACTTTTCCAGATTTTCGGGAAACGTCAAAATCACATTCGGAAATGTTGAAATTTCCTGTGGAATAGAAATTCCAAGCGTTGATTAGTTCTAACTAGTTACTTGCAGGAGAGCAGAACTTTTACACTTTTCTTCTTATGAACTCCTAGGGCCAGGTTTTGACCTACTCTTTAGCCACTTTGTGCTGCTCTCAATTTTTCTAGGTGGTGTAGAGCTGCTATAGCAACAGTTAGGATACCCTGTCTCCTGGACTCTGGTGTAGTGGGTGCTGGCAAAGAAAAACATGGCTGTTATCAGCTGACAGAACTTGGAAGAGCCTTACTACAAACTGTGCTTGAAATCAAACTTGTACAGAGTGCTTCTAGGCACGAGGATGACAGGTGACCCAGTCACTGCTGTCAGGAATATGGATGGTAAATGGTTTGAATTGGTTACATTTGAAGATAATTAGTTCACCCCACATTTATTATTATGTACAGTTTGCAGTCAATGGCTATCATACTGCAGAAACATGTGTGTGTTTGGGGGGGCACCAAGGAAGCAAATTCTGCTCTCATGTATGGCCAAATCTTGTGATATGTTGACTTCAGTGGGAGTAGAGTGCACTCAGCACCTTCCAGGATCAAGCCTTGGCTAAATATAACCCCAATGAAGATAGTAGAGCTGGGAGAGCAGAATTTGGCCCAGCATCCCCACCATAAAGAGCTTACAACCAAACTGTGACACCTCTTGTCCATGGGACTTCCTTTCTTCTCCATGTTTGTCTCCCCAAGAGAGAGAGGATTTATTTAAGAGTCAGTTATTTGAGTATAGCCTGGGCTTTCTGACTTGAGAATAAGATAATGTAGGATCATGAGTTGTTCATACTCTTTGGTTCCAGTCCTACAACTTTTCCCTCTTGCTATGTAACGCAATGGCTTGTTGTTCGGCACCCGCTATTTGGTTATTGAATAGGATTCTGTCGTGAGGACTGGAAGGGCATTTCCTTGTAGCATGGGAGGTGTGGGAGAATAATACTGAACAATGTTTGCCCTGCTGAAACATCTTTAACCCTAAATGCGTGCAGAATCATGCAGTTGTTGAAAATGCTTCACTATCCATTAAGAAGAAAGTGTGATTTTTATTTATTTATTTATTTATTTATTTTTGAAGAATTGGCTGAGGCTCATTTAACTCCATCTTGCTGAACTTTTTTTAGGCTTGGTTAACTTTAACCGCACAAATTCTGTTAAATTGTACCACGGGTCTGGAAGGAAAACGAATGGAACTGATAAAACTTGGATGGGATTTAGAGTGCCAATAACAATCAAGCATTTCCTATTGCCTTCCGTACCATTAGTGGTGAAATACGAGCTGTTGCTTAAAATGAAAATATAGTAGGTCAGCAGCTTAAATGTAACCTCTGCCAATACACCCAGTGCTGCTTACTGGTGGGTAATGGAAATGAGTGAACTTTAAAAACCTTCCTAAACATTTAGCCAGCTGAATTATTGGACCCTGCCCAAAGTCTGGCTATGCATCAGACCAGATAGTGTAACAAATGATTTTCGCACAGTTTTCAGGGCTCTCTGGCTTAGCTTTCTGCATGGGGAAAATTCAGACTGGCCTTGGTTGGTCTTAACCTGTGGGATCTGAAATGCCGCTGGTGGTGCTAGACTCAATGGTAGCCTTTGTTTAAGGCCAGAAGGGGCCTTGTGGTAGGCCATGCAATACAAAGCTTCGTGGGTGGAGCAAATGAAGCAGTGAGTCTGGGCTGAGTCCGTTACGTGGATTTTTTCTGCTTCATTGTGGGCGCAGCTGTAGCCAGGATAGTGATTTTTAGTCTAGTAGAATAGATGATTGGAGCCAAATGGCCCACGAAAGTGTGCAAGTTACCTTTGGCCGTGTAATTTGCCACTATTGACTGTCACATAGAATTCTCCTTCCTTTCCTCAACAACCATGGAGAAATAACTCTTCCCATCAGCAGCCATCACCAAGTGGTACTGATCCTCTAGCAAGAACTAAAACTGTTTCATAAGCTGATGCTGTCATCCTCCTCCTGTGTTCTTCCCTGGCTTGTAGGTTATCAATGCTATTCTTTGTATCTTCACACCTGGCGCTGAGCTACACTGTGAAGAGGTCATGCAGGGCTACACATAAGAAATAACACTCTAGCCATATGGGAATGATGTCTTTCTACAATTCCAAGCCTATAGAGGGAAGTGATTAGGATCCAGTGTGGCCTCATTCTTTTGAAGACTCCATCGCTACCTTCTCTGCTGGGATGACTTGGCTCAGTGGAAGGCAGGTTAGTGTTCAACTCCTATGACCTGCACTCAGAAAGTGCCCATGTCCTGACTCTGGCACCATGATTGTCATTCATCGTCTGCAGAGGGAGCTGGTACAAAGACACGGTCTGTTCCAGTAGCCTCCTGAACAAGTTTAAAATATTGAACGGCAGCAAGTGAGCATGTCCTAGGTAAGCGATGTTCAGGAAGGCCCAAGTGTGCCTGGCACTTGTACAGTTCCTTGACTGAAAATTGCCACCAGCACCTCGTAGTCTCTTTGTTGGGCCACCATTGGATATTCGACCATCAGTTGTCATGAGGTTGAGCTTGTATGCAAAGCAGGTGCTGCCAGATAGTTCTCACCATATGACCCTTTCCCAATTAATGTCTGTTTCTCTGTCTTCACGGATGTCTCAAGCTGGTCTTGTTCCTGCCTCAGTCTCTGCCCCTTCTGAGCAAAAGGGGCTGCTGATGTTCCTTCCCAGCATCCCTTGCTGTGACAGCCTGTAATTCCCATTGGTCCTAGGAGCTATAGTGCCCCAGACTTCCACTGTTCTGGGTGAAACCTGGTAACAGGCCCCCTCTATAAAGGATCAGCACACAGTTACAATGCTATTCATTGACCCAGCAGTCAGGTCATATTCTTTTCCACAGGTAGTAAGGGCTAATATTTTGTTCTGGCTCAAAATTTGACTTGTGGAAAGTTCAATATTTTGGGCTGGGCAATGCCATCTTTTTTGTGGCTGTCACTGGGGCCAACATCAGCTTGGAAAAGGGGGAACCAACCATAATTAGCCTTTTAGGAGGTAATGTGTTTAATGTTAGCATTTTTTTTATCACCAATGCCAGTTCTTCTATTTGGGGCAGATGTATACTTTTTAAGTGAATCAACAGCAAAGTGGTTGCCAGATTCTGAAAGGTCTTTCCCCAGGTTTGAAAGTTGAATCACAATATTTGCAAACTCCTTTGTGCCGCCTCTGACTTCAGAGTGAAATGCATCCATGCTTTGCTCCATTGGTTAGTGGCAGGAGCTGTTCTGGCTGCAACATGCCAAATTTTTGCAGGTCTGGTTCCTTGTCTTGCTGCTGACTTTGCTACTGTCATTTTCTCCTGATAACTGTTGTTGGCAACTGTGAATTCCAGACGGGTATAATGTAGGGCACAAATAGAACTTGAAGAGCAGAGTTGCTCTTGCCCTTCATGTGTGTGGCTTCAACTGCCTACGTGCAAATGTGGCTGCTAACTGAACAATATCCTACTCAGTCATCCTCCTACCTATCCAGGCAGAATCCTGTGACTTCTGCTTCTGTGCTGTTTTCCCCTCCCAATTCCAGCCATTGTACAGTTGCTGCTGATGCTCTCCATTTCCATAGTACCTGTATTGAAGACAGAGATGCCCATATCCCTGAGGATACTAATCATGATCTCCAGCAGGACTAGTGACCGTAGACTTCTTTTCATCCAATAAGAACAAAATACAATCCTAAATAATTTAGTGCGTTGTATCCATAGACAGGGGTTTCTGTATTCCCCAGTTCCATGCTAGCAGATTTGCCATGGAATCTTTGTCTTTCCTTCATCTGTAGCAGCAGAATTGTGTTCCAGAATCTAAGGTCTTGATCTTCAGCTGGTGTAGGTGGAAATAGTTCCATTGACTTCAATGGAGCGACCCCCACGCCACACCATATGTGCACCTGATCCTAAGTTTTTAGCTTTTATTGTTCCAGTGTGAACCTTGGAAATGAGTGGCAAGTGCTGTCTAGTTAATATCCGATGTGGATTTGGAGTTAAACTTTGCCATTTTCACCTGTTTCTACTATCTTCTCTTCTCTCTGACCTGATGCCTATTCCATCTTTATGAAACATGTCCTTTCCTCTTCCTCCATGCTAACAGAAGGGGTGGGTGGTGCTAGAAGACAATATCCGATATTTGAAATAGATGAAAAGACGCCTAGGGCTACCAAAACAGTGAAGGGCTAAGATTGTCTTTTAGGAAGAGGCATTCAAAAGCATTCAGCCTTGGCCTACCTCTCCTCTCATTTGAGTTCCATGGGAGTTTTGCCATTGACTTCAGTGGAGGCAGAGTTAGCTCTATGCTTAATACTTCTGAAAATCCCACCCTTGCTGTCCAAAATGGCCTCTCCTGCTACTCCTGCTATGGAATCTATTCTGCATCTTGATTTCTTCATTCATTGCTCAGGGAAAAACATCCCTGGCTAGGAAAAGAAGTGGTGAGCTTGTGTATATATAAACTCCCCTACATCGCTCTTGTTGCTCCTTAACTCCTGACTGGCAATGCCCCATCTATACTAGTCCAGGATTGCTCTTCCAGGAGCTGCTAATTCTGCCACATTGTATGTCGGCTTCATTATGTGGACCACCATCCTCGTGACCTGTGAGCAATGCAGGGTTTCGGTCTATGGACCAGCTCATAGCTGGTGTAAATCTGGTTTTCTATGGTACTGCAACAATGTATACCAGCAGATGATTTGAACCTGTCTTTATTATTATCTTTATTATTATTATTATTATTTTATTGGGGGTGGGGGAGGAAGAAGTGGATAGGGCCTTTAACTACTCTCCGTGCCACTAACTTTACTATAGCTTTGAATTCCTTCACCCTGGGGTTCCCAGTCCTTGCCATAGGATTTCAGATTCATATAACAAAAAACAATTGACCGTGACCTAAGCTCTCTCCAAGTTTTCTCTCTAGCTGCCCCCAAAGCCCTTACTCCAGCTGAGTGAGCAATAGTCCAGGCCCTTACCAGTAATCTTCCCTCCATACACTAACTCTTCAGCTACTGCATTCATACCGGTCTAGTCTGTCTTCATGGAGTCCCACCCTCCTGGGGCTCCCCTGCTGGAGGGGTTCTTTGCCAGTTTGTGCACGTCGATCAGCTGCAGCAGCTCTTGGCTTCATGGACATTCTGGGAGCTGCATCATTTAGTAAAGATTTTTGCAGCAAGGATGTAAAGTTGTCAAAGCCAGGTGGCAAGAATTGCTAATCAGTGTAGGTTTGACTGCAAGAGGTAACGATGATAGGATCCCTATTAGCTGGCATAGTTTTCATATGAGAAGCCTTGTCACTGGTGTGCTATTTCTCCATCTGCTCCCACCTCTACTGCTGGGAGTCTAGCCCAGTGGCTCTCCAACTTATTTGATTGCGCCACCCTGCCGCCTTTGCAGGACCGCCCAGAGGATTCAGGGGGCCTGGGGCAAAGCGGGGGAGTGGACATAAAAAAAGGCGCCACCTGCTGCGGGGCTTGTACTCACTGGGCGGTGCTCCAAATCTGCGGCGGCGGCGGGTCCTTCACTCGCTCCGCATCTTCGGCAGCACTGAAAGACCCACCACCGAAATGCTGCCGAAGACCCGGAGCAACTGAAGGGCCCACCGCCGAAGTGCTGCCGAAGACCCGGACTGCAGCTGGAAGAGTAGCCAGGGAAGGGATTCTCGGCCAGGGCTCACGGGATCTGGGGCAAATTGCCCCACTTGCCCTCCCGTCTGGGCGGCCCTGCTTCTTTGTGTCTGTAGCAGTTCACGCTCCTGCCTTCCACCACACAAGTACATATACCGATATATGCCACACTGGGGCTTCACTTCAATCCGTTTCGGCTTCTTTGTTTTTCACTTGATTTTTTTTTTTTCCTGTTGCATGAATGAGCCAATAAGCCAGCGTAATGAGAGCAAAAGCAAAATTGCGATTGTGGTCCCTGCTCACAATTACATGTGCACACTGCGTCATAGCAAACAGATGAACGTACAGATGGCAACAGCTTTGTATGGTGCTATGCAAGCTTAACAGAAATCAGTCAAAATGCATAGCGCCATTTTAGAGTCAAATGCACAGCGCCCTCTGAGGGCCCGATATGTCTGGAGGAAGCAGCTTTGCTAGTTATTTGTTGCTGTGGGTCAAATGTGTGCCATATGTTTCTTTTTCCCCTCCTAAAGCTCCTCATGCTCCCCACAGAATACATCCCATGCCTGCTCCCCAGTTTGAGAACCTCTGGTCTAGCCTCTGCTCTAGTTCTCTGGTTATTTCTTTGGTACTAATACCACCCCCACACCCTTGGTTCTCATTAGCTGCCCCTTCTTTGCCCTTTGCACTAGTGCACCCAAAATGGAAACATATAATAGAACTGAAATATCCCAAGACACATACCAGGAGTTGAACTACTTCTTGCAAGGGAACTTCTGTGGTCATATTTTTTTCTGGGCTTTTAGTATCGCAACAGAGGGCTTGATCCAGCTCCCATGAAAGTAACTGATAAAACTCCGATTGGCTCTGTTGGACTAGGATCAGGTCAAGAACCTTTAAAGTAGCCCATAATGGGAGCAAAGTTTACATTGCATTTGATTAGGATTGACTAAAGCTCTGATAAATTCCAATGGAGAATCCGTGCAAACCTATTGTGCAATCCCATAAATGCTAAATTAATGACTTGTAATTAGTGCCGTCATAATGGATTCCACATGACAGTAAGCTATTTAATAAGAATACAATTGTTCTGCACTACAGTAGGATAAATTAGTATTCAAAACAATTAAGTCTCTGTCTCTCATCTGGATGGCTACACATGTGAAGAACATAATAGTACCATGAGATTACATGAAAAGCAAGACACAGATCTGATGTCTTATTTTGATGTTGATGCCTGTGTTGAGGAAAAGTCTTAGAAAACACAGATAGCAGCATCTCTCATTAAGTGCATTAGAGCAGTGTTTCTCAATGACTGGTGCATGGACTGGGGCCGGTCCCTGAGATCTCCCTGGTTCGGTTTTGGAAGGCAGCAATCGGGTCCCTGGTGTCAAAAGTGTTGAGAAACACTGCGTTAGAATATTCAAAGGTTTCAACCATCTTGTGGTCTGAACTGAGGGGCTCTCAGAACGGGGTTATGTACTACGTTTCAATACATCCTGGATGCACAGAGAACTACTACTTCCCAGGGAGGAGAGTGCTGTTTAATAGATTTGGTTGTCATGCCTCAAGGTGCTATATAAATGACAAGCAGACATGTGTTTGTATAATCTTCATAACCTTTAACACAGTTCAATATAATTTCGCAAAATGTTTCATTTATTTTTATTTCAAAGAGTGTGACAGTTAGGATTCTGAAGTACAAGTCACCATCTGCGATCAATTTCTGCTCTCTCCCTAGTGCAGTTGCTGGGGGGAGGGTGGGGAGGAATTATTTGGAGTAAAAAGCATTGGAAAAACAAGTAAAGTGGAGTAATAGCACATCTGTTTTGGTAAGAAATCATGGAACCTGGACTTTTTTCAGTGTGGTATTTTACTACCACATGGCTTTAATCCTACATCTGGGCCTGTTGTTTTATGAAATATTTCCCACAGATGATGTCAATTATAATTTTTGTCCCGCTCGTCAATTTACGAACTTTTGGAATAAGACAAAATGAAACAACCAGAAAAAGAACAACTTATGTGGTCTACTCTCTGACAAAATTATAGTTGTGCGATACACATCTAAAATCAATAACTCTGCTAATGATTAGCAGAAAACATTGCTTAGTTTATGAGCAGAGATGTGGCCCACACTCACCAGATGTTTGGCTCGAAGTTGCATTCTTGTTTGCTGTGTATTTACCAGCAGATGTTCAGCAGTTTATTTAATACCTCTTGTATGAGCCAGTAGTAGGTTTAAGTCTGTGCGACATTTATAAGCCATCTGCCAGCAATACAGGTGGAATGCTTTTATGCTCTTCTTTTTCCATTGGTGATCTATCAGTGAAATCATAGATAATTCTTTATAGAGTTATATGGTTAAGAAGCGGAGCTCTGATCTTTGTATAAAGACCCTGGAAACGTATACCTCAGCAGATGTCCTTTCAGTGGCTCTTTATACTTCTTAACCTGTGGTATAACAAAGCTTTAATGAAACTATCTGCCGTAGGGATAGACTCCATCTGTTTTTAAGTTTGGATCCTGATCCAGATCTGAACTCTCTCAAAGTCTGATGCTCCTTCGTCAACTTTAGTTTTTGAGTCGGACCATTATAGAAGTGGAGGATAGGTTGAAATTCAAATCTAGCTTCAGAGCTCATCTTTCTGGAGTCTAGGGATTATAGTGAATTAGAATTAAAAAGACGCACAAATTCCAAAGCTGCCTATAAGTCCCACTGAAGTTAGAGACTCCCACTGACCTTAGTGGGCTTTGGATCAAGCCCATTGAGAAGTGGTGTTTGTAAAAAGAATGCTTTCGTTATGGCCCTGATTCAGCAAGATACTTCAGCACACGTGTAATTTTAAGAATGTGACTACTTCAATGGGACCACTCACCTGCTTAAAGGGACACACATATTTAAGGACTTCCTTGAATCACAGCTGACACGACCATCTACTCTGATTGCACCATTAAAGAACGGAATACGGTTTACAAAAGACAAATGAAAGAGGCCCCCGGAATTTTTATCTACCTTCTGTACAGTATTTTGGGTAGCCAGGTTTTATCAGGTATCTTGGAAGGATGACACACTGATTGGACTCCCAAAAGCAGACTGAAAGTGAGCAAAAGGAAGGCTTTGTGCAGATAACGTAGTGCGTCTCTTTTCTGAAGTTATGCTATGATGGTATAGGGTACTGCAGCAGCATGCATCGACTCAGTGAGAAATAAGGGATCTGGCCAACTTCTGAGTCTTTGTCCAGACTAGTTTTAAATGACTCGAGCAATGTTTCTTCTACTACCCTTCAGAGACTATTCCACAGTCTAATAGATCTCACAGATAGGAAATTTGGCTTGATATGTAGCTTAATATTTTCCTGTGCTTTAATGTCGTCCCATTACTCCAATTTCTATCCTTGAATGATTATTCTAATCAGTTCCTCTCCTCTCCCTTCTTGGTGCTTATGTCCTTTAGGTACTCAGAGATGGTTACAACAGCACCTTGCCCATCCACAACGTGTTACATTTTACAAATTGTGAAACATTTTGATTTTCTGGTAAGCAGCAAATTAATAATTCAGTCGTGATTTGAGAGCAGATATGACTACTACAACAATGTAAATCTCCACTCTGGCTGGAATGGAGTAAATTAAATCTCCCCTCCCTCCCCCCCCGTATGCACACCACACCCCCACCATATAACTGGGGTAATGGGGGAAGTTTTGAACACTCATGTTCCAAGAATTATATGAAGTATGAAGGCCATTCGGGAAGTTTAAAAATGGAAAGTCCTTGCCAGGAGTTGTGTGGTAGCCAGGAATTGATACATAAATATAGGAAATGGACAATGTCAAAGTAGTCAGCAAATTCAACACATCTCTAACCATGCTACTATGTCTTCTTGAGAGTGGCCAACTGCCCCGTGGCAGTGAATCTACCCAAACTATGCTGGACCGTTTATGGGGCATATGTTTTTGATTGCCGTACGTGCCCATTCTAAATGGCCTGAAGTATTTTTTGTATGAATTCAACTAGTTCAGCACAGATGGTGGAAATGTTAAGACTCTCTTGTTTTCAGGAACAGATTGTTACAATGGAACTCGGCTCACGTCTGAAGAGTTTCAATTGTTTGTTAAAAGAAATAATATCCAGCATGTCACATCAGCTCCTTCCTATCCCGGCACAAATGGATTAGTGAAAAGATTTACCCGGGCATTCAAGCAAGCTATTTGTGTTCCGGCTCACTCCTCACACATAACGAGTGCTGGACGGTTGAAGCAAACTGTTTTGAGTACAAATGATGGGCTGGAATGTATTCACCTAAGCTATTTGCCAAATAATGGTTAATGCAACGCAGCCGGTCGCGGCCTGGGAAAAGGTTATTTTTTTTATTATGGTAGTGTCTAGGGTAGTATGCTTTGGGCCCCATTGTGCTAGGTGCTGCACAAATACATAGTAAGAGAACATCCCTGCCCTGGATAATCTAACAAAGAAAAGCAGAAACATAATTTAAGTGATTTCACCAAGGTCACATAGCAGGTCAATGCCCGAGCTGGGAAGAGGACCAGGTCTCCTGATTCCTGGTCCAGTGCCCGATCCACAATGACAGCATTAATTGTCAGCTCAGGCGTGAATAAAAACATCCTCTCCGCCTGTCAATGTATTTCATGGGTTCAGATGTCAAGTTGGGCTAACCCAGTTGGGCTTTTATTCCTTCCATGAAGATTATTAAGTAGTAAACTCAAAAATACAAAACCAAAAAGTATAAACCACCCAGGGCTGCTCCTGTGTTTCTCTAGAGCTACCTGCCACGGCTTCTTCTCAACACAACCCACCTGTCTTTCTCACCCCGAGAGTAGCAACTTTGGGCATCATTCTCATTTCTGCTAAGGCTGCGTGCATTGGGAAATACCCAATGTGGGTGTGAAAGTAACACGCTCCATTGTAAGCCTGCCATTTCCATTCCTCGGGTTTGAAAACCTGGCCTAAGATGATCGCGTTCTTTTCTCTTCTTTCTCATCCGGTGCCAAGCATGGTACTTTAAAGGTTACCGATGTTGTGCCTTTAACAGAGAATATTTGTTCTCCATGCTTGTGGTGACATTTCTTCCACAGATTTGGGCAATTGTGCACATGACCTCACTACCCAGAAAATCTTTTTTTTTTCTATTTTTGAACTACTTAATGCACTGTTTGTCTGGTATATTGAATCTTTATGTTCATACTATTTGGGAGGGGAGGGAGTTTGGGAAGGGGACTGGAACTGAACAAGTAGCCAAAAGGTGATAGACATCATCAAGGAAAAAACCTGCAAGTGACGTTCAATGTCATCCTTCATATGTGATTTGGTAGCATAGATGCTGTATTTAGTGTGAGTTGTTGGAGTGTACCATTACCACTGTCAAGCATGTCTGGTCTAGAAGGCTTTTTAGTCTGTCTGGCATCTAAATTACTGCAACTAGCATAGAACTCCTTCAAATACTACTACTACTACTACTACTACAAATACTTCAGACACTTACTAGCTGATTAGGGCATGGATGGTCCTGGGTTTGTTGGAGTGACTCTGTCATTTTAATTTTCACTTGATGTCTACCTGTGTGGGCCAATGGGGAGGCACATAATAAAGGAAATGATTACATATGGAAAAGAATCTGATTTGTTGCTTGTTTTCAGGTGCAGTGACATACGTGACTCGTGTATGGAACAACTGACTTACTAATGAACAGAAAAATACATTAATCCTGAACATTGGCAACTCCTTGAGCACTCTGCTTTGTGCCCACCTGACCGTGTGGTGGGGAGGGGAAAAGAGGAAAAAATACTCCACCAAATCATGGGTCAGCGCAGCAGGGGCACAATCAAGCAAACCAAACGTATATTTCAGCAACGACAAATGCCAGTTACTCAACTTTTAGCTGATCACAAGAGTCTAGTGGGTAGGTGTCTGGACTGAGATCTGGGATTCTAGTATCTAAGCTCTTTACACTCTGGAATATATTTACCCCCACAATACCCCTATGAGGTGGGGCAATGCAATTATCCCCATTTTACAGATGGGGAAGCTGAGGTATTATGCCCAAGGTCATGCCGGAGGCTTGTGGTGCAGTAAGGAATTGAATGTATGTCTCTGAAATCCCCTAGCTAGCACCTTAACCCCACTGGACCATTCATAGAATATCAGGGTTGGAAGGGACCTTAGGAGGTCATCTAGTCCAACCCCCTGCTCAAAGCAGGACCAATCCCCAACTAAATCATCCCAGCCAGGGCTTTGTCAAGCCGGGCCTTAAAAACCTCCAAGGAAGGAGATTCCACCACCTCCCTAGGTAACGCATTCCAGTGCTTCACCACCCTCCTAGTGAAAGTGTTTCCTAATATCCAACCTGGACCTCCCCCACTGCAACTTGAGACCATTGCTCCTTGTTCTGTTATCTGCCACCACTGAGAACAGCCGAGCTCCATCCTCTTTGGAACCCCCCTTCAGGTAGTTGAAGGCTGCTATCAAATCCCCCCTCATTCTTCTCTTCTGGAGACTAAACAAGCCCATTCATTCTCTCCAGTTCTCTGTTTGACCGCACTGTGGTTTTTAGAAAGTCACTTCCCCCTTCCTACCATTTGTCTATATCTCACATACTGAGGCCTTGATTCCACATGATACTGAAGCAAGACATTCGCCGTAAGCTCTTTGGGGGAGGGATTGTCTCTCACTAAATGTTTGGATGCTGTACAATCTCATTTAGAGCCTCTATCTGCTGCTGAAATAATATGACCCTTTGGATACCTATTTAACTGTGCAAAGGGCTTCCAAGAAGATGGCAGGCCAGGAGTTCCTGCAATTAATACTAAAGAAGAATTAATTGACATTGAATCTGAAAGTCTCTGAGTTAAGAAACAAAGAGGAGCATCTTTGACAGGACACAAGGCACTATCCTGCAGCAGGTGTTCCAACCAGGTAAATTGGAGTGTTCCAAACCGCCACCCTTCCTACAGGGTTCCAGTATGTTACAGGCGTACGCTCCGCTCTGTGTGAGATTTACTTCATGTGGTTTTATTTATATGGCTCCTATGCTATAATATCTAAACTCCTCACAATCGTTAATGAATCCACCTGCAACATCTCTGCCTATCTAGTTTTACTGGGCTTTGAAAGCTTCCATTGACTTCAGTGGTGCAGAAATGGGACCCCTAGCAAAGAAGTACGCTGTCTACAGTTGTATTCGGTGGATATTTCTGCAGGGAAATCCATCAGCAGGTAACACAGTAACTGAACACATGGTAGGAAAATTGTCCACTGAACAAAAGAGATCCTGGATTATGTTAAACGCCAACCCAAAGTAGCTTTAGAAATGGTTTCCTGCCTCTTGATCTGTTAGCTGTTTTTAAGTTTTCTGTCTGGAATGAGGAAAGAGGCAGGGCAGATGAGAGTCACAGTCTTGTTTATGCTCATGTGTTTATTGTATCAGAGACGTTTAGGGGAAGGATGTGATAGGTTTTCAAGGGGACTAGGTATGATTCAAATCCAGGTGCAGTTTATTTTCCATGAAATGCATTACTTTCTTATTAGACACAGATTTACCAGAGGCCAAAACAAATCTTGGCAAAGTTGGATCCCAGTTACTGTCAATGAGCAACATCTTGCTGCCTTGTTGTTGTTTGTTTTTTACCATCATCACTCGTGTTGCTGATTTCTGCTTGATAGTCTGCTCTTTACGGGGAATGACATCACTTACAGTATATATACAGCAGGATGGAGCTACTCAATTATAAAGGTCTGAGTCAAATCAATCCCAGGTGTAAATCCATGTGTTAATTTGGCCCTTTTAGCTATATAGCTTTGTTTTTAGAGATAACTGTTAGAGTTGGGCAAATATTACCCCCCTCCCCAACATTCTGCCAATATTTGACTGAGTTTTGAAGTGAATTTACTTTGTTTTGCATTCGCTTTCCATTAACATTCTAGCAAATGAGCTTTGGCAGCAGTTTGCCAAAACAGTGAGTGTTAAGCAAATCCCACCGAATATTTCAAATTTGTAATTGGAAAGCAAATTTTGAATTCATGTTCATGGTAGAAGTCTGGTCCAGTTGGGAAACTGCAAAATATCATGTGACCTATGCATTGACTCGAAACGCCCTTAATGTCAAATAATACATATTAATTACTTGAAACAAACAAGTGCAAGATCTCTTTATCTTGCAAAGATCTATGCACAAACAGGCTTCTATAGGACAATTCGTGTTGCTTAAAGTTAAGCATATGCAGGAGGTTTTCTTTTGCAGCATTGAAGTCTTAGATTTTCAGCTCTTTGCTACAGTTCCTTATTATTTACATGTTCAGTACCTAGTACCACTGGATGATTTTTTTGGTTTGCTGGCAATTTTGAAAAATTGAAGGAAAACATTAGTTTCAGGTCAAACTAAAAAAAATTGTTAACAATGTTGGCTAATCAAAAAATAAAAACAAGATTTTGTTTTGTTTTGGGCCAAACAAAACATTTACTTTCATCAGAATCTAACTCTACGTTTTGAAATGCTTTGGGGTTTTTAAATAAAATCAAGGAAAATGTTGAAATGAAATGTCATTCTAAACTGAAATTGCAATGTTTTTTTTAAAAAAAACCCACCTTTTTTGACGTTTTCTAAACAATTTCTTTTATTTTTACTGAAATAATTTGAATTCAACACGAATTTTGCAGGAAGTTTTGGTGTTACCAAATCTGCCTTATTTTTTTCCAGTGAAAAAAAAATTGGTCGAAACATTTTACTCAGCTCTATTGCCCAACACGACAATCTCAGCCCAGACCTCTAGATTCTTTTGCAATACAAATAATAAAGGCAAGTGTTGTTTGAAGAAATCCATTTAGATGAATCGTTTTGAACAAAAAATATGTTCAAGGGAATCATGTTGTCTTTGAAGTGAAATTCATGCATTAAGAATTATTCGCCAAAACACTGTGAAATCTGCAATAATGAAGACAAATCTAGAGAGCTGGTTTACATATTTGATCATTATTTATTTCTCTGATGGAGGTATTAAATCAAGCAAATGGTATTTGCAGGAAGACTGCCAGAGTTGAGAGCTGTAAACAACATCCAAGATAATATCTGGGACACAGTTGACCGATATTGGTACAGGCCCCATATTGTTGCATGCTTCCAAACACAGCAGTGCCACAGACATGAGGTTATGGGTGTCTGTGTGTTGGGTTTGGTGGGAGGGAAAAGACTTATCTAGTCACCTCACCAAACTGAATCATTCTTTCCAGAAATGCTACCTCCGGAGTCAGTTAGTAATTTGGGGGTATCCACAAGTCAATGCCTGTAGGTGGGTATATAAGTACCCACTCATATCTAGTGTAAATATCAGTGGCAGGGATAACCTTTGTTTGAACTACTGTACAGTAATCCTTTAGAAGCTGGGGAGCTAGTGTTGCTTCAATTACATTAAAAACTGTCCCTCAACTGCCCCCTTCCACATACAGAGACAGCTTGGTGAAGTTACCGTTATTTAAAGTGAATCATCATAATGGTTTGGTAATTATTTCAACTGAATCATTTCATGGACATGATCAAAAATACATGAGCAGTGTAACACCCTCCCCCCCCCCCCCTTCGTAATCCTCCTGTCTTTTATAGCCTTTTGGTTTGGTTCTGGAATAACATCAATAGACCTCACTGTAGAAGAGATTTTTGAGGCTTGTTCTTAAGAGAAATGAGATGGGAAGGGTGTAATTTTTGCAGTAGCTTGATGAATGAAGAAGATATGACAGGCATTTGACTCCCTACGGCTACTAGACTTTAGTCTCATTTGCACGTTTTAAAACATTAAACATATAGTATGCAGAATGGAGCCTAGCGTGTCCAGCTGAGATTGTTGCTGCATTCTTTTAGGCACGGTACACACACAAAGCAAGAGGCAGTTCCAGTCCTGAAGAGCTTATAAACCAGGGGTTCTCAAACTGGGGGTTGGGACTCCTCAGGGGGTCGTGAGCTTTGTCTCCATTCCAAACCCTGCGTTGCCTCCAGCATTTATAATAGTGTTAAATATATTAAGTGGTTTTTTTTAATTTTATAAGGGGGGTCGCACTCGGAGGCTTCTTATGTGAAAGGGGTCACCAGTACAGAAGTTTGAGAACTACTGTTATAAACAGGGCCGGCTCCAGCATTTCTGCCGCCCCAAGCAATCGCGACCGGCGGCAGCAATTGGGGAAGGAAAAAAAAAAAATCTGCCATCGGCGGCGGCAGGTCCTTCGCTCCTAGAGGGAGCGAGGGACCTGCCGCCTCCGAATTGCCACACGTCCCGCCCCTCTCCCTTGGCCGCCCCAAGCACCTGCTTGTTAAGCTGGTGCCTGGAGCCGGCCCTGGTTATAAACCAACTAGACAAGATGGCCCAACAAGTGAAGGAAGAAATAATACTATTATCTCCCTTTGACAGATGGAGAACTGTGGTACAGAGAGAGAAAGTGCCCAGAATCTCACAGAGGGGCAGAGTCAAGAATTGAATCCAGATCTCCCGAGTCTCTGTGCCAACACCAGCCTTTTGTTTTGCTGCTAAAATGATATCGATGTATTTCCCCCAAAGGATGTTTATTACAGCTGGCTCAAGAAACATGAAAATGATTATGTGAAAATGTTCCTTACTAAAAGCCAGATTTCCTTCCCCCCCACCTGTTTTTTTTTCCTATTGAAATTTGGAAAATTTCAACAGCCCTCGATGCTGAAGATGTGTACAATATGTTTAGATATGTCGCGGAAGGGAAGGAAGGAATCAGTCTTCATAATGGGCAGATGCTGTGGTGTTCTGCGAGTAGATAATGCGTAGGATCAAATGTGCAGCTAAATGGAAAATGTTCTCTCCCCTTTTTCCTCCCCCCCCCCCATTGAAATCTTTGATGAAAATGAAACACTTCTTGTTCTTGCTCTTTTTGCGTTTTTAAATTAAAAAAAAAAAAAAAAAAAAAAGGCTGAAAACAGACTTTTTGAGGGCTGGTTTTCCAGTGAGAAAACAATTTAATTTCCATCAAAATTTTCCTCTGTTACTGAAAACCCAATTTTCCCTTTAAAAATAGTTTAAATGAAATTTTTAGTCAGTCTCTAATCAAATGCGACTGAAGTCTCCTGTTAATTGGGTTTTGTGCCCGCACTGTAATCCCTGGGGCATTTGGGCAAATGACAGTGATACTGTAAATAACCTTAATTTTGAAGGACAGTAGTGATAGCCGGGTAGTGACATCAGAGGGGTAGCTGTGTTAGTCTGGATCTGTAAAAAGTGACAAAGAGTCCTGTGGCACCTTATAGATTAACAGATGTATTGGAGCATAACCTTTCGTGGGTGAATGCCCACTTCATCAGACGCATGAGTAACAAGCATCTCCGTTATCTGAATATCCAAGAATGCATGATCGAGTATTCGACCACTCACATATTCTATATTCACAGCCCTATCCCTGTGTGATAGTGTCTCTAATGAATAGAATGTCACATGACAAGTACATCCCTCTCCCATGTGCTTGGATGTTATGCCTCTGCAAAGGTCTTCTGTCCTCTTCAGCTGGACCCAAAGGACAGCTGCAGCAAAATCCGCCTGCACCAACCTGACTGTCTTGGAGATGAGTTAAAGGCATTGCTGACCCCATATATGGGAGTAATGAAATCCTATGCTGCATGAGCTAGGTTAGAGATTTGGGCCAACTCCTGAGGTCTCTTCTTAGGCAAGCTCCTACTGAATTCAATGTGGGTTTACCTGAGGGAGGGGAAAATTGAGCCTGTTCATCCCTGGCATGGATGAACAGGGCAGGGGAGGGCACCCAGGAACCTTCCTCACTGCTCCTTTTGCACAGCAGCCAAGTTAAAAGGTCATCTCTACACTGAGAGTGTAGTCCCTGCTCCTGCCTAATGCTGCTGGGGTACAGAGCACTCCAAGGAAAGCAAGGAGAGGTGCAGAGCAGAGATGGTCCCCGCCCCCTCCTCTTTCCCCACCTGCCTCCACGCCAACCTGCAGCGCCGGCCAGCCTCACGGGAGGAGCAGCCTGGATCTTGTGAAGGGATCGTTCTCTGTTGCATGCTGGGAATACAGAGTCCGGCACAATCCCTCATGGGGGTGTAGTTCAGTTCCACACCATCCCCCTAGCAGCGGCCACTGTGTTAAGTTCATATTCTGGTGCTCAGTGAGGACCTCAGGACTTGAGGCCTGGTCCAAAAGCTTACTGAAGTCCGTGGGAGTCTTTGCACGGACTCCGCTGCTCATTTGGATCAGAACCCAGGCCCTCAGTGCTATTGTTTGGGTCTTGCCGGCAGTTGATTGGGTTTATGTTCTCATGTGTAGTGGGAGAACCCAGAGGGCTAGGAACTTCATTCATTTAAAATGATTGTTTTAAATTCTGCGTGCAATAAAATCCAAAGACAATGTTTACTAAAACCCTAAATCTTCTGAATCTGTGTGGGTGTTCTGAATGCATGGATCTCCTTTGGCCCAGGGTAGACTCTTCAGATAATGTTTTTTAAATACGATATAATAAATCTTCACTACCCGTGCAGCGTGATCTAGCTACTCACCACACAAAGGCTGGGGGAGGGGGAGGGTCTGCCTGTCACTGCAGATTAACCAACAGCAAGGGAAGTCCAGCTTCCTAAATGTTTTACTCCTCAACAAATTCCAGCTACATGTGTGAAATTTGTCAGCAGTTATATTCGCATAGGACCTGATTCAGCAAGCTGCTTTCGCATATGCTTAACTCTGTCTGATTGACTTCAGTGGGACTACACCAGTGCTTAAAGTTGAGCATATACATTAGACTAGGAATTTCCAGGGGGCCCAAAGTGTAGGGTGCCCAACTCACATTGACTTTCAGTGAGAGTCCGGCATTTAAGTCCCTTCAGCCCTTTGAAAATGGCAGACTCGCTGCTTTGCCGAACTGGGGCCACCGCATGAGGTGATGAAGAATGCAATGAAGACCAATTCTGGGCAAAGTCCTATGTTAGCCAAATGATTGTGTGCCAGCTCACTTCCTGTTTGTGTGACTGCAGTACTGACACAGAATCCAATGTGGTGACGCTGATAAGTGTTGTGCCATGACGTTTATTGTCCATTGATTCTTTAGCAATGTTTTATTTCTGGTCTTCCAAATATTGAGACGGATTTAAAAAAAAAAAAAACAACCTACAAAATGAAATCTAATTCTCAGGCATATTTTGCCTTTTTCTAAATGTTGCAATTTATATTCATCCTAGGACAGCTCCTCATCTGGTATAAATGGGTACAGTTCTATTGCCTTCAGCTGAAGATCTGGTCCCCATGTGTATTGGTTCATTTTTACTCCATATGTGTTTTCTGGTAGTACTCTATTTATAGTGCTCTCTTACTCAGATAAATAATTTGTATATACACATACAGTCTCTCATTCAATTCAAGTCAACAGTGAAAAGCATTTTTCTTGTGGTGGTGGGGAGGGTGGGTTTTTCTTTGTGTGCCCAACCACACAAGTTCAAATCCAACTTTAGGCTGGTAGTGTGGTGTGGTTATTTCTATCTTGTTAGCTGTTTGGTGGCTTATGTAAAATGAAGTTATTTTAATGCAGTTTACAAACACTTAATGCTACTTGGCACCCTTGTTCTGTTCAGGTTCTTGTATTGCTCTCATCACTATGGTATCTGAGCACTGTTTGTTTAGATTTGGCACCAAAGGCAGTTAGCCACCCATCTCCTGTTGACTTTCAGTGGGAATTGTGTGCCTAACTCCTGTGTCTGCTGTTACCAATTCTCCGCATAGTGACTAACATTTCCCATGGGGATTTCTCCCCATTCGCAGGAGCCAAGATTGCATGTGGGTGGTTTTTGTTATCTGATGTGCTATCTGTTGTGGCATGGGGAAGCAAGTTCAAAATGTGCTTTGTCTTTGGACGGGAAAATGGTAGTTCTTCATTCCTGCCAGAGTCAGTTCTATAGTCTGCAGCCAATTCCAGATAGCTGTGTCTGACACTTGTATGTAGAGAATCTTGCAGTAGACTGTTCCACTGAGCCTGAGGTAGGGAACGGTTAAGGGTAGTTAAGGTCTCAAGGCGAGTTATCCTAGGCCCAGACCAGTTAGTGCATTTACCTTGACATGCTGCAGGGATTTCATGAGCAGAGTTTGTTTTCCCCTAATGGTGGACAAGAGGACCTTATCGGCTCTCACATAACATCATTCTAAACTATGAGACTGGACACCGTTCTGGCATAGAACCATGAGCCTGCCCTGGTTCATCCAAACCTGGAAGTGGTGGGTGTGGGGGCGGACCCAGGCTCACTCAAAAGATCCATGAACTTCAGCAAGTCTAGCCTAAGCTTCAGGTTTAAAATTTAAAACAAAACTGAGTTGCCTTTCTGCAGAGTGCGTTCCCCCCCCCACCGCACCTAGTCCAATGGCAGCCCCTCTCCTTTTTCACTGGATTAATTTGACTTTGCCCCCGCCCCCCGCCTTAAAACAGCCTCCCTTTCAGCCATATCCCAGTTCCCTTTCTGCCACTGACCTGCCTTTCCCAACCCTAACAGCACATCCTGTACTCGGATATATGCTGTGACCTTCCTCTTCTCCCTTTTGCCCAGCCAGCCCCTCCCAACCCATCTACCAATATACAGAGATGTAGTGAACATTTTCTTATTCTCCCCCAGCTCTATTTCTCAGACAACCCAGTACCCATGTTTTCCTTCCCACATCAATTGTCCTTGAGTTAGTCCCTCTTTCTGGTAACTGCTGTTGTCTTGTAACCTCTAGGAGAGTATTCTCTACCTTTTAACCCAATTGTTCCTTGCATGGAAACTGTCACCTGGCCTTTTTGGTCCAAAACTCAGTGCTCTTGTTGCAAGAGGTGGTATTCGGTGCAGATGGCAAACAATAGGAGCCTCCCGCAGCAGGGGAGGAAATCCACTTGTCCCCACTTCGTCCAAAATCCCATTGTGTTTTCAAACCATTCCTTTCTCAGGCAGACTCCAAAGTGCTGTAACTGGCAAGTGGCATGGACTGAACACTAGTGGCCAATGCAAATGAACGCGATTATTCCCCTGTTCCTGTCATTGTTACTTATTTATATGACAGTGTTGCCTAGATATCCCAACTGAGGACAGGAGCCCATTGTGTTAGGCATTGTGCAAATGCACCCCTGGGTCCAGAGTGGATTGTGCTCCGGGATTGAACCTGGGAACTCTGGATCTAAAAGTATCGGTGTCAACTTTCTGAGCTAAGAAACTCAGTTTGGTTAGTCAAGGCTGGTTAATCAACCCTTATAATTCCCAGCCACTACTAGAGGGCGACAAGGAGGGGGAAAAGCAACAAAGGCGCCTTATAGACTAACAGATGTATTGGAGCATAAGCTTTCGTGGGTGAATACCCACTTCGTCAGACGCATGTAAAGGAGGGGGAAGTGTCTTGTGCAAGATGCCACTCACAGCAGGTCCGTGGCAAAGCCGGGAATAGATTCTCAGGTCTCTGATTCTTAGGCTAGTACCTTAATCCACATTTCCTATTTCTCTTGAAATTATATATTAGCTACTGGAGTACCGTTCTATTACTCAGATGGCCATAGATTTGAAGGTCAGAAGAGACCACTATGATCATCTAGTCTCCCCTCCGGCATGACACAGGCCGGATTTTACCTTGTAATTCCTTTAGCGGAAGGAATTACTGTTCAATATGACATGACCTCATTGTCAAGCCTCTTTCTAACTTCTGGTTGAACTACAGCATGCATTTTAAAGTCAGTGAGATGCCAACAAAATCCAAGATTAAGGAATTACAGGGGAGATTTACTTAGATGTTCAAATTGCTGAAGGCCACAGAACCTGGAATCGCTGGCAGTGAGAGGCTGTGAAGTTATTAAAATTACAGGCGTGGGAAGAGCTTATTTAAATATTGATGCAAGACCGCATCACTCAGAGGCCTTAGATTAGCTAGGAAAACTGGGCTGGGGGGATGGCTGAGGAGCTGAAAAGGGATTTTCTGGAGGAGACCAGTGCTGCTAGGGTGGGAGTGTTCTGAGCAATAAGCAAACAGGTGCTATTAATTTAGAACAGTGGATCCAGGAAGCATCCTTAATATTGGATCTTTTAAAAAAACGGTGTGTGTGGGAGATCTGTAACCAGAGACAGAGTTGGGGTAACTTGGTATAGTTTCACTGAAGTCAGTGGAGCTATACTGATTCACACCAGCTGAGGATCTGACAGATGTCTGCAAACATAAGGCAAGAACTGTATACCAAAGAAATCATGGAAAGGCTTAATGTTTCACCAGGAAACTGACAGCACCACAACAGCCCACAATTAGGACTTCAAAATATGTAACAGCCTTTTTATGACATCAAAGTCCTATTGCTGCATCAAGCTTAGTTTATGAAAAGATCTCTGCTTTTCACCCTACAATTATGACCGATGTATTGGCAATAAGGAAGTCAGCCATAGCTATTTATTACTCTCTTGCAGCTGTGGACTTATAACTTAGGTCCCTAATTAAGTAGGAGCAGAGCTAACCACGGAGCACACCACAATGCCTTGAGATGGCTTGCATTCTGCGGAAATCTGGTGTTCAGTTACTTCAGAAAGGGATTTTTTCCTCCTAAACTATATTTGCACATTCAGAACTAATTATCAGGGGATATATATTTGTGTGTGTATGTATACATATATAAAAATATGGCTTCTTGATGCACTATGAGATCTAAAGAGCTGTTTGTAGAGGGGGGGGGAATCTGCCCCATATGGGAGATATTGACTCCAGCCTCCTCTTTGTCATCAAATATGAATGATTGTTAGCAAAGAAACTAGTCATGCTGCACAAAAGAGATCACAGCATGTCTGTAAATCTGCATAACCTAATTGACTATCTTGGGAACGTGATCTTCGGCTGTAAAAGCCCGCTTTTGACAAAACAATAAAGTTAAAAAGGAATGTCGCATCATTATGTTCCTTAAATGTCAGAGGAACTTCAGTAAGTGCATCTTGGCAGAGGCAACCCCCCATCATTAGTTCCTTTCCTGGTTGCTTTTAGGTTTTTTGTTCCACATGGCCTGACTTGACAGGACAACAAATAGGCCTTTGCATCTGTACACATTTATTAGTGGATTTT
The DNA here is from genome assembly GCF_013100865.1 of Trachemys scripta elegans. Lineage (NCBI taxonomy): Eukaryota > Metazoa > Chordata > Testudines > Emydidae > Trachemys > Trachemys scripta. The sequence continues at coordinate 9,479,544 of NC_048300.1, read as the reverse complement.
ATCAGCTGACATCAAGGAAATCTAGGCTCATCTAAAGGTTTATGACTGTCCACATCTGTGGATTTTACTACCTTCCTTTCAAATAAACAACAACCCAAAAAATATTTTTTGGAAGGCACACGTTAAGATTCAATTACCATTTGACATTCTGACTAAAAGGTCTTCAGCTATTTGTATAAGTACTTATTAGACATTAGCTGAATGCTTTTTTTTTTTTTTTAAACCTCCCCTCTACCCTACAGAAAAAGGTGGTTTGTTAAGGGAGGAGGAAAAAAAGAAACAAAAACCCAGGCCAGGAACACTGAATAACTATAGTCCTTCATGGTTTTGGTAGGTAGAAAGGACTATTTCGGTGGGAGTATCTGTCTTCATGTAGGGTGAAATTCTGTCTCTATTCACATCCATAGAACCCACAGGGATTGCAGTGAGGTTTGAATCTGGGCAGAGTTTGGCCCTCTGCTGCTTTGCACTTGTTTGTACTGGGGGAGATTTCAACACATTCCACTTGTGTGTGTCTTGGTAAGAAAAGCAGGTCAGAGTGGCTGAGTAAAAGCAAGACCTGCATGATCAACACATATTCCAATGCAGTCCCTGTTCAGTCAACCCCCACGCTGAAATCAGTGGAGAGCTGGATTTGTAATCTGGGCCCTGTGTGTTCCACAGTGCCACTGTCAAGGAAGTCACGCCTGGCCACTGAATTGTGCTCCAAGATCTGAGCTGTCATTTTCTTTAGAAAATTATACTTCTAATCCATATGAACCCAAAGTAAACATTGGGAACACAACCTATTGTAAAACGAAGCTCTGTTGTTTTGCCTGAGTTTCCAGAGACATTAACACAACAATTTCAAAATATGAACTGCCCATTCATCGTATTGGGGTGTTTATGCTGAAACCTAAAGATGACTATTTAAAGGTCAACATGGCTAACTTCCACTGCTGATCTTAATGGTGTTTAAGAAAAAATCCTTCTAATGCACTTCATTGCAAATTGCTTCCACATCTGGTAGAAAGCTCCAATTATCCCCCATCCCTCTCTACCAGTTTCCAGCCTGACAACTTCTGTGATGTAGTTAGCCATTGTCAACGGAGCCGTGTGGAGGATGCAAGTTCCAGTCACAATGGCTTTTGAGATTTTGGTTTCATGCCGAAACAATTCTTAACATTTTGACTTGAACAAAAGGTTTTGTGTTATAATAACATTTCAGCATTTTTTGCATATTTGTTCCAAAAATATCAAAAAGAGGCATATTGATATTGTTGGAACCTTTTTCCTGGTTTTCTTCCAAAATAAAATTCTGCTCAAATCGACAGTTTCATGAAGCATTTTATTTCTGTTCAGACAAAATACGGTTCCATCAATACACAATTCTGTGGCATATGGAAAATGGAACATGTGGGAACAGCATGAAATTCATTGAATTTACCTTCTAAACAACATGGGGGCTTCCGCCCTGATTGTATGTTCTCATTTACTGGATTAAGGCCTTTGCTTTTAAAATGTATCTGTTGCTGCCACAGTATTTCCAGGTTTTTCACCAGGCTGCAGTGGAATCCCAGGGACTTCACCATAGAATTTAGGTCCAACTTGTGTTGAGGACATAGAACCCAGTTCATTTGGTGCTTCTTTCAAACATTAATCTGTTTTACTATTGGCGGGTTGATGTACTTTGAATATCGTAGCCTTACTGTGCCTAACTTCAAACACATAAGTAGCTCCCCTGAAGCCAATTCCTCTTAGGCACTTTAGAAAATGGTGCTTAGGCTCTGAAGTGGCAGGAGAACCTCTTTGATGCCAGCAATTACCATCTTGTAATGAGTGAGGTCTTTGACAAGTGCTGTCTTGTACTTGCTGCTGTTTGGTGTTAACATGGAATGCGTCTCGGAGGTCTGGTTTGGACTTCCAGGAAATTGGGGTCATTGGGTCTGCCCCTTTCCTGAGCAGAGTTTGACTCATGCCTGTCCATATGCATGTGGAACATGCTCCTTCTCCTGGAGTTGGTAATAGTGCTTTAATCCTAATTCTGTAATTGCAGTCTGCCAGGGCTGGTGGTCTCTTCATTTAATTCTGCCACCTTAAGAGAGGGGAGATGTAGAGGGTTTGGGGGAGGGGCAGTGTGAAGAGAGACACCATCCCCCTTCCCAGGACCTCTTCCTCCAGATGCCATTGGTTCCTTTGTGCATGGGTGACTGTTCAGAAGACCTAGCTCTTCTTTCACCCTGTGCGGTCCTTGTAACCACATCCCTATACGGTCCACTGTGCCCACCATTGGGGTACTTGGCCCTTGTCCGCTGGGTCTGCCGTTGGCCTTTGCTCATTATCCTGAGCAGGGGCTTTTATTGGGTGCTACTGACTAGGACCAGTTGAACCTGGGGCTTGTGTGAGTGGGGACAACCACATCCTGAAGTAGAACAGCTTCTGCTACTACTACCTCTGTCTATACGAACACTGTGGAGAGGGTTGACCAGTTCATCTACCTAGGTTGCAAGCAGAGTTCAAAAAGTCACAGCAAACCGGATGTCCTTCAACATATAAGTGTCTCCACCTCCTGCATGAAGTCCATGCCTCACTTACGGATGCAAAAATGTCTCTGTGCTGAGACACAGTTCAGGATCTATCAAGCTTGTATACTACTTTTATTGATATTCAGGTTAGAAACCTGGAAACTTCTTACAAGCAGACTTGAAGTAGCTACAGGCATGCCATATATGTTTGGTCAGAGCCAAATCCTAAGAATAAAGTGGTTCAAATTTGTGCAAAATGTCATAATCGTATGGAGATCTGACCTTCTGATGGTTGCGCACTGCATTAAAAAGCAGCATTGAATGCTCTTCAGCCATGTCTGCCAGATGGGCAAAAACATCTCCGCACACTCTGCTCTCACACTCTCCAACATAGGAAGAGTTGCTTGCCCTGACCCTACCTGGTATCACCCATGGGGATGCTCTGGAGATTCAGGGATATTTTTGGAGACTGAGCCAGATCTCAGAATTCCAGGATGCCTGGCGCGATACCATCAACCGTGGTCACTCTGACTGGCGCAATGGTCCTCACTAGACTATGCATCTTTGATAACAATGCTCCTAAGTGACTTGCATGCTTGTCAAAATTTTACCCAGTGGGATGACTTTCATGCCTGATTTCAAGTATGTGCTTAAGTATCTTGCTGAATCGGGGCCTTAGACAGCCCAACAGAGTGTTTTGTACTTTTGAATGTGGATTTTTCTTTTAATACTGTAAAAGTAAGGATTTTGGTCTAGCTAAGTCTTGATATGAGAAGATGCAGAGATTCTGCAATCTCTACTTACCAGAATGCCCTTAGACTAGGTTATTCAAGCTCTCAAAGGTTTTGACTGAATTGAATTTGCTACCTAGTGACATTGGCCAAAGTGAAAAGGACTTTGAGAATTTCTGCCCATTGTTGTTTAAATGATGGTGACATAGGGCAGCTGGGAAGAAGCCATCCCAGGTGATTTGATATTGTTAACCCTTGTAGATCTCATACTGGGGTATACATTTCATGCCGTATTCCTTACATAGCTCTTACATGGAATGTTTAATATTTCTGTGACAGACTCACTGAGATGAGGACACATTGTGATAGTTGCTGTGCAGTCACATCATTCGGCTTAGGCTCTGCGCTGAAGAGCTAGAAGTCTAAATGTAGGCAAGAGAGACAATTAGTGGAGGGAAAGGAAGGATTATCATCTGTCAGATGGGGAGCTGAGGTGCAGAGTGTGTGACTTTCCCAAGTTCAAGCAGGCAGTCTGTGACAGAACCAGGAACTGATTCTGGATCTCCTGAGGCCCAGCACGGTGCCCTAATCACCTGTATTGTCAAGTCTCTGTGCGATCTTTTTCAGCTAGAAAGAAAACAAACCCGTAGCTGCATGTCAGAATAAAATTCTAGTTATGTTGTAGAATAAGGGCCATTGCACCGCCATTATCAGGAGAGCTGTTTGGGCCTAGAGTAAGTTCCTAGGTATGATTCTACAATACGTGACATTAATCAGTTTTGTGGAGCTTTGACACCTAGGCCATAATGGCAAAGTTTAAAGAAACAGTTGCTTGCTGGAAAGAATAACGTATGTTTTTCTCCACGCCACATACTGCAAGCAAAACTGCCACTGAGGTGAAAAAAGACAGCCCGTGACAGTCCCTTTTTGGTTTCAAGCCCACTAGCCTTACACAGTCATTTGTCAGCCTTTGAATTAGTTCCCAATGTGAACCGTTACTTCATTTTGCAAAGAGCTACCTTTTGGTCAGCTCAAAGAAGCCCCAGGAAATATTGCACCCATATGCGCCTTTTTTCCCCCCTTCGTTCTCATTAAGTTTATAAAACCCACAAATTTAGACCATCTGTCCTATAAATGTTTCTAAACTACACCAAGATGAAAAAAGCAGTTTTAGCTTTTTGATAGAAGCGGTCAGCAAACCAAACACAAAACCAGAGCAAAGCAAATATTTTCTTGTCAGACATGCTTCCCAACCGTGACGGATGAACTGCTGTTTCTGATGTGTTTTTGGATCCAAATTTTGGAGAAAAATGCCTATAGATATGTACACTTAACACCAAACCAGTATGATATGAAACATTCTTGGGGGTGAGGCAGGGGGAGGGGAGTTACACCACATGATGCCTGCGGACTACTTAAAGAAGCTGTTTTTTCAATCATTCTTCCTCGGATGTCCCCATTAGACTATTATAACAAAGCCACCTCAGGCACAGAATATGTCGTTTCGATCCCTGGTCGAGGTGTTCACACTTCCATTCCCCCTCTAGATGTTAATCTGACAATATTTATTACCTGTGTATGTGAGTCCAAATGTGGTTGAAGCATGGTAATGAAGAGAGATTGTTCACAGAGCATGGCTGACAGGTGGGATTAAGGTCAGGGCCTTGTTTGCGAGAGAACACAATGGCCACTAATGTACGAGGGAGACTCGGTAAAATGAATGGTAGACAGTGGAAATATCACTTGAGATCCTTTTCCTGGTGTTTCCATGGACACGGCAGATTCTTGGTATAAATCCACTAGGAATGAGAAGCCACTGCTTAAATTATATACTCTGCTTTGGTATTTAGAACTAAGTGGAAAAAAAATTAGCTTGATTCTGTCCAACTGCATTTTCAACTTGTACTCCCAACACAACCAGACCAACACTCAGTGGGCCAGATCCTCAACAAGGCCCCAATTCAGGAAAGCAGTTAAGGATGTGCTTTAATACTGTCTTGAATAGAGACATACTAAAGCAAGTGCTTAACTTCTTTTCTGGATCAGGGGCCTGGTGTGAACCCACCTATGCTGATTTACACGAGCTGAGGATCAGGGCCTGTATATTTCAAGCTCCTGCATCTGATTTTCAGATATGCTGAGCCCCCCGAAGCCCCTAGTGATTTCAGTTAGGGCCACGAGTCCTCGTCATCTCTGGAAATCAGGCCCTCCATTTTTAATATTGCCCTCCTGTGTTTTTTGCAGGGGTGTGTGTGTGTGTGTGTGTATGTGTGTGTATATATATATATATATACACACACAAACACCTGGTGTGTGGGTACAGTTAAGTAATCAGACGTCTAATTGAGCTAAAGGGTGCTCACAATTTATTTGCACCTGCAAAACTCTGGGTGTAAAAACTAGGCCAAGTAATGCCAAGCTGAAAATCAAGCTGTGATCAACATCGCCAACAACTCCTATCTCCTCTTGGGTCTTTCAGCTTTATCTCTTGTGTTCGCCTCGCCCGGTGGTTGCACAGTTCACTGGGAGAAGACTTATCTATCCAAGATGCTTGACTGAGACATGGTGTTGGTTCCTGAACCACTTTATCTATTGGCTTCTCTCCTTATCGTTTATGGGAAGGGTAAATCCTGAGGGGGTGGGATCTACTGGCTTTATGGCTGCTTCGTGCCACCAGAGCAGGGGCCTATGCGCTGTTACACTAAAGAGTTTTCTTACAACAATGAACCTGATCCTTGGCTGGTATACATTGGCTATGTTGACTTCAGTGGAGCTACGCAGACTGACACCAGCTGAAGATCTGGCCTTTTCTACTCTTTGTGTAGGAAATGTTTACAAAGTGAAATCCATTCCCACCTTCTAGTCTAGAAGAGTGTGAACAACTGAGATCTGAATAATAGTGCTGACTAATTGAATTGAATTAGAAATTCAAGGGTAACTGTGGACAAAAAAGCCAGAGTTATGGCTCTTCTGCAAAATAGGTGACCCTGCAGTTCAGCTGCAAGAGGAATAAAACAATTTTCTATACCACTTAAGTGCATTATTGCCATCGATAGCAGGTGACACCTGTGAGGCCGCTGCAATATCTCAATTAGCTATGCATTCCAAATTCTTACAAATTGGTTTTCTCCTCTAGTCCAGTGTACCAAGTGGAGCATGCTCACAATCAAGGGTGCAACATGTAGCCATGAAGAGGTTGTGTCTGTCTCTAAGGGCTAGTCTACACTACGGGGGGAGATCGAGCCAAGTTACGCAACTTCAGCTACATGAATTACGTAGCTGAAGTCGATGTACTTAGATCTACTTACCGCAGTGTCTTCAGATGCTCTCCTGTCCATTCCCCTCACGTTTCTCATTGAGGTGGAGTACTGGAATAGATGCTAGAGTGATCAGCAATCGATTTAGCGTGTAAATCGACCCCCACTCTGGGTTCTAGCCTTATACAGAGCTATGTAAGAACCTTCAGCAGACTGGCAAATTTGACAATGGATAGAGTTGGTTTAGGATGAAAACCCTGGACCTGATCCAATGCCCATTTTTATTTGGCTTATGAATCCGGTCAAGTCAAGCCACAGCGTTCTTATCAACAATGTTCAAGACCTCTAGGAAATTGAGTCATTTTGCATTTCTGAACAATGTGTATCATGGTTTGTGGCTGCCCACATTGACGTAGTGGACTGTCTCTGAAACACCCCCGAAATTCTGCTGCAGCAAAAAATCCATTTCCAGTGCAAAACCTGTTCAAAAGGCTCCGTTGCCTTCGTGGTAAATCAAAATCAGGTTGATACTGAGTGGGATGACTGTCCCTGCAGACCAGGAAGCTCGCCATGCCTCCTTTACCGTAAATCTCTCACTTGGTGAACTTATCCACAATGGGCGACGAGAGGGCAGATGATCATGTGGTGGATTCAACAAGTCTTTAATTTAATGTAGATGTGGAATATCATACAATTGTGTTACGAGCTTTACTATGCTTTCCTCTCTGTGAACACTGAGCGAACAATATTGTAGAGGAGTAGATTTAAGTGTGCCTGAAATAATATGCATGGTGGAATTAAGTAGTATGTCAATCATCATTGTGTGAGACGAGCGAGCCCATATTGGAGCCCAGTACTCCACCGCTGAGTGCCAAGGCTGACGTGCGTGACGTTTGGACGTTGGCGCCCCATGTTCCAGACAGTTTTCGGAGCAGGGGGATGTGCGTTTTGACCTTCGTCTCTGTCTTTATAAGATGGTCACGATATGTGAGAGTTCTATCTAACGTGACCTAGATAAACTATTGTGAATCATGCTTTATTCACTGACCATTGAGAACTATATTCAACTCTCTGCCTGCTTATGCTTGATGTAAGTGGAAGACACTCAGCAGTCTTACTTTCACTTCGTATCTGGTGCCACCAATGACAATAATCGGCCATAGCCACCAGATCTGCATTCAAAACACCTTCAGGTGTGTCAAAGGAGTGTGACCCAGTCCCAAAGCCTATGTCAACTGCATAAACAAACTTGCAAGCCTCAGCATATGATAAGTCATTTGAATACAAGTTGGATGAGTCTCTTTTCTTTGACTTCAGTTGGCTTTGAATCAGGCCCTGTATCTACAACCTCTTGTGGCTTCCATCACTCTTCTGATTAATGCAGTCCTGTTTATGTATATTTTCTAGTGTTTTATAGGAACAACAATTGCATTATCAGGCTAAAATTGTAGATTATTTCCCCCTCGCCTAGGTAGGTACTAACTTTTGAACTTGTGTGTGTGTGCGCTTAATATTTGAATTCGCTGCAGAATTGCCCTGCTAATCTGCCAAGTTCATCAACCAATCAGCAGCTCTTGATAAATCTTGATTTTTTTTTTTTTTTTTGTTGGCACAAACCTGTAGAAGCAAGGGGGGGAATGAAAAACATTTTAGAAAGAAGGAAAAACACACACAAAGGAACCATTTTGCAAGAGATTTGGAGAAATCATTAACTCTACAAAAAAAGTTTGAAATACAAATTGTCAGTGTTCCTTACAAAGGTTTGCAAAAGGTCACAGGTTTGCCAGTGAAACTTTTCTGTTCATTCATTTACAAAAGTAAACAGGAAATGTTGCATTTTCATTCCCTCTAACAAGAACCAACAGTGCTTCATTATTTTATGGCGATTTTTTTCCTTTGCAATGAAAACAGAGGAGCATGCATTATTATAACAGCTGAAATGAATGGCTGAAACTGAATTGGGGTCATTTATATATCTGAGGATATCGCTATGTTTATCTAAGTCAAGCTTTTGAGAACACAATTTTTGGCTGAAATTCTGGGTTCACTTCCTGGTGGACAATCATTCTGAATCTAAAAGTTTACCTAACATGCTCTGAAGCAATTCTACCTAAGATTAATGGGTTTTTTTGGAAAGCAGGAGGCGGGAGATGCTGTGTAGCGTAGTCTGATTATGAAATGGTGTTGGAATTTGAGACACCACTGGAGCTTTCTGATTGGTTGACAGTGATGTCATCTAGTACCTTTGCCAGTTATACTCAGTAGCTGCACTCAGTAATACTAACACATTCATTGTAAATCCCATTCCATTTGTGGTGACATCTTTTTTAAGAGTAGTATTTTTGTTTTACTAAAAAACTTACTACAAGAATTTAGTGGATGCATAAAATTTGGTGGACTAGA
>NC_048300.1:9086662-9165929 GCF_013100865.1 Trachemys scripta elegans | reverse complement strand
AGTATCAGAGGGGTAGCCGTGTTAGTCTGAATCTGTAAAAAGCAACAGAGGGTCCTGTGGCACCTTTAAGACTAACAGAAGTATTGGGAGCATAAGCTTTCGTGGGTAAGAACCTCACTTCTTCAGATGTCTTGCATCTGAAGAAGTGAGGTTCTTACCCATGAAAGCTTATGCTCCCAATACTTCTGTTAGTCTTAAAGGTGCCACAGGACCCTCTGTTGCTTTTTACAAATTCAGACTAACACGGCTACCCCTCTGATACTTGAAAGCAGAGAGAGATTCTATCAAATGAATAGTACAGGGCCAATAACCACACACCGGGGGTGCAAATGACTTCCGTATTGCACTGTGACCCTGCATACATGAGCTCACGGCAACACACAGACCACAACTGCCTTAAACACCGAAGGCACAGAGACTAGGCAGCAAATACCCTGATAAGAAAGCTGGAGCAGAACCACCAGCTTTAGGCAATCCAGATTTTATCCCAGAAGATGCAGAGATGGGTAACTAGCTGATGTGCACAGTTCCGAGTGCCAGCAGTCTGCAGGTCCACCCAGCCACAGACCAATGCATTGTGCCACATTTTGAAACCCACGTGCTCCAAGGAGGTGTCTAACTTGTGCACGGGCAACCCATCAGCTCGGACTTGCGTCTGCACACCCCTCTACCGGCAAAGCATTGAAAATCTGTACCATTTGTTTCCATTCTAAGCAGCTGGCAGCATCTCTGAAGCCTGACCTAGCCATGCCTTCTTTCCTCCTCCTTGCCCCCGTGTCTAGTAACAAGAGGACCCAGGCCAAAATGGGGCCAATGAAGCATCTGAGTCCATGCCTATTGCAGATTGCACTGTGTGCAGCTGATTGTTCATACTCAGCCATTGCTGTTGCTGAAATGGCCCCCTTGAGACGCAATACAATGTGATTCAAGAGAAGAGGCTGCATAGCTCTGAACTGGTCACCCTGTGCAATACCCACTGCTGCCTGCCGGGGAGAAAGTGAGGCGGTTTGAAAGTTTTGTGGGGGAAGATGAAGATTTGGTCCATGCAATCCCAGAACGCTCTTCCTCCAGCTCCGGACTGTGAGACTAGGACCAGGCCTCGCTATCTGCTATTCCCCCTCTTGCACCGTGCCTCTCCATGGTATGGGTGAGATCACTGCTTGGCTTCCCCGAGGCGGGCAAGTGGGTTGTGTGCGTGTGCGTACAGGGGAGCATGAGCACATTATAGCTGATGGAAGCCCTCTCAATCCCCAGCCTTTATAACGTTGCTTTGAGGGAGGGGAGGCAGCTATGAGCACCGTGCATGAGACTTTCCCAACGCCTCAACTCATTGTCAGTAGACCTTCTTTGATCTCACAGAAGCTTACTGTGAGAGCCTGTTCATGATGCGAGGCGATCAGCTGGGGAGGGGAGGGAAGGGATTCAGCAGCTTGGGAGGATGGGCTGAGGAGGTGCACCCCGGGGAGAAGGGGAAACTGTTGGCATAGTGGGCGTTATAAGTGCTTGGGTTGCTGGGCCATGTAAAATGATTTGGTTGCTCAGGCACGTGGGGAGTGGGTGTCAATTGGGGGTGTTCTTAGTATGTATCTCTAAGTAGGAAAAATATGGGCATTATTGGAGAGAGAGGCCTGGAGGGGTGCGGGATAGGATGGGATAAACAACAAATTGGCTGGTGGGTGAGAAGAAAGAGCCCTGATCCAACACCCACTGAGCCAATGGAAAGGCTCCCATTGGCTTCACTGGACTCAGAGTCAGGTCCATTACGATGCCTGCCACAGGAAACAAGACCAGCAGTAATAGTTGGTGGTGACTAGCGTGTGGTGTGTTGCATAGGGGTGCACCCAGAGGTTTTCATTGAGGAATACAGCTGCATCTTTCTAATGTATCCATTTGCCTTGTGTCACCATCTTGCCGCCCACCCCCAGCAGATTCTAGGGAGGTCTCCTGTGGTTCTTCATTGTGTCGCCAACATTTTTGCAGAGCTCTGTCAAAGTGTGGCCACCTTTTTTCTTTCCTTTCCCCTGCTTGGTGAAGTGGAAGAGTGCCCGAGCGGATGCCGATGGACAAGCGACCAGTGACTCGACCACCCTACTGAGAGAATAGAAATCAAACCGTCTGAGAACTGTCGGCCAGTAGGAACTTTCCCGGGGGATCAGCAAAAAGAAAATAATTGAACACAGGTGACTCTGCAATTGTGAGACATTAGGAAAATCCACACTGTCCAACCAGTCTCCCACTCACATTCTTGTCTGAATAGTATGCCGGGGTCTAACAGTAAGGGCTGGAAATATAAAACAGCCCAAAATACCAGCTGGTTTAAGACCTACTATAGAAAGCGGAAATGGGGGTGTGGAGACTGCCTATGCTTTTTTGTTTATATAGGTGTGGGGTTTTTTTTTTTTTTTTTTTTGCTTCTGCTTTTACATTTAGCTCAAGTGGAAAGGAAATTAGGTCTGCAAGGCTTAGGAGGCTGGGAGTTTACCACGCTTACAAACAAGGACCTTCATTTGGCCTCATGACAGCTACATGCATTATTAGGCCAGTGGTATATATTGGTACAGTCTCCAGTCAAGTCAATAGGGCTGCATCCATTTAGTCAGCTGCGGATCTGGCCCATTGCATGAGCAAACCAAGCAGAGAAGTGTGATGTCGGGACCTGTAGATGTAGCCTATTCAGTCCAAGCTGCTCTTGTATATCAGTGACATGTTTTGATGTGAGATCTTGAAGCTGGGTAGCCTCTAATTCCCCTAAAGGCCATAACAGGAGAAATTATAACGGGGTTCAATAGGCCGTCAGATGGTCTAACAAGGGTGGGAACTCTGCTGTTCGTGATGAGTAAAAGAAGCGGCTTTATTTCAGGCCTATTTTGTTTCTGTATTTTAACCCCTCTCAGGGGTGTCCTTCTGCTCAGCTGGGGACAAGGCCCTGGAAATGACTGGTTTGCAGGGATCAGTGCTGCCCCAAATTCCAGAGGGGACTTGTGGCTAGTTATGGGTGAACTCCCAAAGGTTCAGAGCTTATGTTAAGATAACCCTCCAAAATCTTGCCATTCCAATCTGCACCACCCTCCCCGCACCCCTTCTCCTACATGGGCCTGTCAACCTCCCTGCAGGACACCCCAATCATCCCCTCAACTGGCCTGGTCTCCTCTTTTCCCCGGTGCCATTTTTGGATGGAGGCCTAATACTCTTGTACCCTCCATTCTGGTGCCTTAGAGCGGGTATAGAAGGTCACCCCCAGCTTCTCAGGTGGCAGATGGGTATTGAGCTTGCTTGACAGAATTCTGGAGATCCTCAGCCCTAAAGAGTGTTCATGGGCTGGAAAGCAGCCTCGGCAATACTCACGGCAGCATTGATAGTCCTGCTGCAGAAGGAAGCGTGGCGGAGCAGTGCTCCAACCACCTTCCCTGCAGAAGAAACCACCCGATGAATGAGAAGGAATTAATTCTCCCTTCCTCTTCCTAACCTGCAGAAGTGGCTACATAAACCAGCTGGCCATGCCCTAGCCAGCTGGGAAGGGGGATTGGCTCAACAAACCACCCTGGGAGACCTTGGACAGAAGAGGTAGGAGGCCAGCAGGACTTGTAACTTCCCCAGGGAAAGGGGAGGAGGGAGATGGGGTCAGCTGGAAAAGAGTGATGTCCCGTTGGGGGTCAGGAGCAGAGCTGAGATAGACCCTGGCCTTTTCCTTTGTACACCCCAATCCCAAGGCAAATGTTTTTGGAGGGAAGGTGGGAAATAATTCATCATAGCTTTTCCAATTCTGATTTCAGGCTAGCCATACCCCAGAGGAGCAAAGCCTGGCTAGGACTCATTCTATGGTTGGGTGGACATTCGGGAGTGGGGGACAATTCTCATTTGATGGGAAGTGGTTCACCCTTCTTCTCACTGAAAGACACTCTCCCCTCAAAGCACAAAGCATGCCGGGCCAGATCCCTAGCGGGTGTAAATTAGCAACACTCGCTTGAAGTTGTGGAGCTACACCAATTTACATCAGCTGCGGATCTGCCCCATTGTCTCCGTACCACTCCAAGCGCCTGTTGATTCAACTATCAATAGAACAGGGGTTCTCAAATGAGGGGTTCTGAGGGTATTGGGGGGTCATGAACTGTCAGCTCCAGCTGTGAGCCCCATGCATGCCAGGGCTCCGTCTGTCAACCGGGCACAGGGCTGACAGCCCGAGCCCTTCAGAGCTGGGTGGCCAGAGAGCAGCGGCTGCTGGCCAGGAGCCCAGCTCTGAAGTTAGCGCCACTCCCAGCAGCAGCAGCGCAGAAATACGGGTGGCATGGTAGGGGAGGGTCGGCATTTTGGGGGGGGATTCACAGCCTGGTATATTTTCAAAGGGGGTCCAAGCAAAAAAAAAAGTTTGAGAACCCCTGAAAAGAATAAGCTTGAAGATCAAATTAATCTTTCTATAGGCAGCCCCGCCCAGTAGCCAAAGGCCACCTGCTTTGCCAGGAGCTTTATTAAAAGGCAGCAATTCTCACTTACCTCCTACTTGTATTCCTGTATGCTTCATTCACACACCCCACTGACATATGTTCACTCTCTCATTGACAGTGGCAATTACGTGCGTGACTTGTGGAGGCACCAGTCACAGCTATGCAGTTAAGGCTGACCTGGGTTTTTCACTTATTAGATTTAAATATTGAACGCATCATGGGCTCCAGTATGTGTTTTTGGGGGTCACCTAATTACCTTTCCTGCAGATACAGTGCACATTCCGAGGACGATCTCAAAGCACCTTAGGAACATAAATAAATGGAGCTTCACAACTTTGTATGTGAGACAGGGAATCATTATGTTGATGGATAAACTGGCTAGGCAAGAGGCTAAGGGGATGTCTACACTTCACACTAAGACCGGGTTTGGGCTTGTGGGATCAGTGTTTCCAAGCCCAGGCTTGAGAGTCCACACTGCATTGCAAACCTGGGTTTAAAATTGCTGGACCTGGGTCTCGCAGCCATGCTGATGCATCTGTACTCCAATTTGCAGCCCTTCTGGGTCGGGTCTGTGACCTGCATCCACACTGCAAAATGACTGGCTCTCTTACATTTAGGTGGTACGTAGTTGGGCCAGTTATTTGTATTTTTGGCTCATATTTATCCACTTGGATGTCAGCAATACTGCTGACATTATATTGTAATTATGTCCTGCTAATGGAAATGATCTGTCTACTCATTTTCCATCAATGCCAGCAATGCCCCTCAGCCATGTACATTGGCCAAACTGGACAGTCTCTACACAAAAGAATAAATGGACACAAATCAGAGGTCAAGAATTATAACATTCAAAAACCAGTCGGAGAACACTTCAACCTCCCTGGTCACTCAATTACAGATCTAAAAGTCGCAATTCTTCAACAAAAAACTTCAAAAACAGACTCCAAAGAGAAACTGCAGAACTGGAATTAATTTGCAAACGGGACACCATTAAATTAGGCTTGAATAAAGACTGGGAGTGGATGGGTCATTACACAAACTAAAAACTATTTCCCCATGCTAATTTTTCCCCTACTGTTACTCACACCTTCTTGTCAACTGTTGGAAATGGGCCATCCTGATTATCACTACAAAAGTTTTTTTTTCTCCTGCTGATAATAAATCAATTAAGGTGGGCTGTCTCATTAGAGTTGGTATAGCAACCCCCATCTTTTCATGTTCTCTGTATATATATATCTTCCTACTGTATTTTCCACTCCATGCATTGATGAAGTGGGTTTTTGCCCACGAAAGCTTATGCCCAAATAAATTTGTCAGTCTCTAAGGTGCCACAAGTACTCCTCGTTCCTTTTGCTGATACAGAATAACACGGCTACCACTCTGAAACCTGTCACCATTTGGCTGGTTTAACTTGGCAGGTGCTTGGAATTGTCATGGCAGATATGAAAGTCTAGAGAATATAGGGATTTATAACTTCATGTGAGTTATGGTGTTTTCCAGGCAGCAAAGGCAAGCATGACTATGCTATTAGATTTAGACATAAACAGGATGCGGGAGGAAAACATGACAGCTCTGAGCTTGGATTTCAGGTAGCAATAAAGAAAGCAGAGACACTTCAAGTCACAGTTCTACTTCTGCTTTTTTGGTTAGGAAGTTAATTTTTCTCTTTTTTCCCCACAGAAATTATTTACCGTTCTCTCATTTTCAGATTAAAAACTCTGAGTGAGATTCAGCGACCATAATTAAATAGCAGTTACATTCCCTTCTATACACAATGGGCTACATTCTGCCCTCAGCTACCGGTTGAGATCAGTGGGGTTCTGTGGTTGGAATTGAGCATAAAATTTGGCCTGTGTGTGTTAACTCCAAAGCAATTTATTCTGCAAGTCAGTGCTAGCTCCAAACAAAACCAATGCTAATCTTTTTCTTTCTCCCCACGACACAAGCACACACCACACTTTCCTCTACTGGAGCTCGTCCTTCCCTAACTCCAGATACTACACTATAAACTCTGGCGACGGTGCACGTTTTGACTTGAAAACGCAGCAACGATGTGGGATTTTAATTCAAGCACATTTGAAAATGGATTCTGACTAAACTGCAGCCGTATCCCTAATAGTCACAAGGTAAAATAGCTAAACACTGGAGCTGCAGTAGCCTCCTTATTTCTTTTTCGTATTAGAAAAGGAACTGAGTAGACCTGGAATATTATAATTAAATTGTCATTTGTTACTTATCTGCTTAAAGGTTCTGCCTAATTAAACACAGCTCAGTTTTCACGCTAAGCACTTACCTACAGCAGAGGGTGTTTGTTTTTTTAAAAATAGAAATCAGGGGCATGCACAGACTGTCTGTTAGTCTTCAGAGAGTCTATTGCCAGCCTCTACAGGTTATACTTCATTAGTGCACGTATTGTCCAGGATAACCCAAGGCTTGTGCAGGTGTGTTGGCAAAACGCACGCCACTTCCACCCCCACCCCACCACACTTCCAACAAGCTGCTACTTGAAACACTGTGTGGCAAAATCACAAGGCGTTCTTAAATTTGTTAGTTGGAGTTCACCCGGCAGACATGCCTGCGACATGGTGGGCAGGACCTGGAACGGAGTCACTGGAAAAACAAAACCCTGAAGTCTAAACTTAGTATGTTTTTCCATGATTAGATGAAAATCGTGCATTGGGCTTTTTTTATGTGTTCTTTAGAATTGTGCTCAGAAATTAAACGTTTTCTGAACACAAAGACAGGGTTTTTTAATTGTTTGCTGCCTTTGGCCTTTAGAGATGACTCTACATTCCAGTCCATTCTCGCGAACCCATTCATATGGGGGTTTGCTCCCCCCCCCCCCCCCACAAAGGTAGCAAACCTAATTCGATCTCTCTTGCTGGACTCAGCTCATGCTGTTTACACATCCCTCTCAGATAATCAATAATGCCGACAGCATCTGTAAATAATTATATGCACAGCTCCTAACATAGCATCCAAGACAAAGACAGAAGCTGGGAAGTGAGCCTTTGCATATTCAGAAAGGGTTATAAGGACTGAAATACAGAGCATTTTCCTTTGGAGGAATCTGGCCATGCGTCATGTGATCAAAACGTTAAACAGCTTTCTCAGGAAAAAAAAAAAAACAGTAAATCACTACATATGCTAAAGTACAGCGATGTCGTGGCGCTCCCCTCTTGTGGGGATCAAGCCAAACACGTCTGTAACTTAAAATAGCATGGCCCTGCACTGCCTGGGCTAAAGACCTACTCCTCGAGCTAGCATGCGTTTGCAGACTCGTGTTTTTAGATCCAGCGCTCCTAGGCTCAGTCTCTACAGAGGTCCCAAGCAGGGGAGTCATTACACATGACTGCCTGTGCGGGGTTTAGGATGAGCTTGCGAAGCTAGGGAGAGTATGTCATCCATGCTAATACCATGTGACTCCTTATCCCATCCTACTGCCTAGACCGTATAGACAGCTTCAGAAGTCTGCTACTGCCAGGCTACTCAACCTGGTCCTTTGGCTCATCCACACAGCCAGGAAGGCATTTGCGCAACGCTTTCTGGGGCAATAAATAGAAGGTACATTTTCAGAAGGTTTGAGGCTTCAGTTTCCCTTTTTGGAGGTGCAGTTTGCACCCTCCTCTTTCCCCCACCACGATATTTTTGTATTTGTAAACTGAGCCACGGGAATCAATCTGAGTACTTATGCCTCAAGCTACCCAGCATGTACCTGCTATAGACAATTTGTGCCCCAAATACTCAGAACCGCATTGTGCACAGTAATTCGGTCGCTAGGGCAATAAGTATGGGCACAACTTTTGCAGAGGCTCAATGGACCTGCAAAACAAAGCCTTAGAGTGGGTAGATTTAGGCTATAATAAACAGACCCATCGCTCACCCACCACCTCTCAGAGCTAATGGTTCCGTCCCCTTTTGTTAAAGCTTCTATGGAGCTCATCAGCTGTCAGCTTCATGCACTGATTGAGTTGTGTCATAAAGCTGGTTTGTAAGCGCGAGGTGTTTGTGCAGCACCGATCACGATGGGGATCAGATTCTTGACTGTAACCATAACAATAAAGCCGGGGTTCTCAAACTGGGGGTGGGGACCCCTCAGGGGGGTCGCGAGGTTATTACGTGGGGGGTCACGAGCTGTCAGCCTCCATCCCAAACATTTATAATGGTGTTAAATATATAAAAAGTGGTTTAATTTATAAGGGGGGGGTCGCACTCAGAGCGTGCTATGTGAAAGGGGTCATCAGTACAAAAGTTTGAGAACCACTGCACTAAAGATTTATTCCCACTGTTCTCTTTAAAAAGAAGTAACCATTGGAGGCACTAGGTGATGCTACGGCTCCACAGACGGGACAACGCATGACACCCCCTGTTGGAGTTTGCGAAGAGCTTTAGTGTTTGGGAGTTCCCTACCTGGTCTTGCGCTGGAGGCACAAAGCCCCCAAGAGTTGTGAATCTATCTAGCATGCCTTCAAAGAATGACAATTACAGGTAAGTGATTGTCTCCTCACTGCAACTACAAGGTCATGTGAGCAGATGCACCACAGGGACTGGGTCATCTACTGAGCATGACGCTGCTAGTGTGCACCACCACTCTGCAAGCGATCGGGACCAGACGTGATCATCTGTGGACACTCGCATGAGCACGCTCACATCAGTTCCGAGTCCCAGGAAAGACACAGCTCTGCGTGTTATGTTCTCCTTGGCACTGTTTTCACTGCTTCTCCAACCGCCAGAATGACGTGTCCCATCACCGCAGTGTGTCAGCAGCATCTAAACTGGCATCAGAGCTCTGCCTGGTACATGGATCTGCGTAGTGACTAACTTGTCCACTGACGTACCCAATCTCACAGCACTTTAGTTCAATTAACTGTGTTGACTTAGTCTCGGGTTGAGCAGTAACTGGATTTAGATAAGAAGAACAGGAGTACTTGTGGCACCTTAGAGACTAACAAATTTATTAGAGCATAAGCTTTCGTGGACTACAGCCCACTTCTTCGGATGCATATAGAATGGAACATATATTGAGGAGATATATATACACACATACAGAGAGCATAAACAGGTGGGAGTTGTCTTACCAACTCTGAGAGGCCAATTAATTAAGAGAGAAAAAAAAAAAAAAAAAAAAAAAACTTTTGAAGTGATAATCAAGCTAGGCCAGTACAGACAGTTTGATAATAGGTGTGAGAGTACTTACAAGGGGAGATAGAGTTGATTGTGTCTAGTTTGCATATCAATTCTAGATCTTGGGAGACAGACCTGTCCTCGCTTACAGACAACCCCCCAACCTAAAGCAAATACTCACCAGCAACCACACATCACTGAACAAAACCACTAACTCAGGAACCTATCCTTGTAACAAACCCCGATGCCAACTCTGTCCACATATCTATTCAAGTGACATCATCATAGGACCTAATCACATCAGCCATACCATCAGGGGCTCGTTCACCTGCACATCTACCAATGTGATATATGCCATCATGTGCCAGCAATGCCCCTCTGCCATGTACATTGGCCAAACCGGACAGTCTCTACGCAAAAGAATTAATGGACACAAATCTGACATCAGGAATCAAAATACTCAAAAACCAGTGGGAGAACACTTTAACCTGTCTGGTCATTCAGTGACAGACCTGCGGGTGGCTATATTACAACAGAAAAACTTCAAAAACAGACTCCAAAGAGAGACTGCAGAGCTAGAATTGATATGCAAACTAGACACAATCAACTCCGGTTTGAATAAGGACTGGGAATGGCTGAGCCATTACAGACATTGACTCTATCTCCCCTTGTAAGTACTCTCACACCTATTATCAAACTGTCTGTACTGGGCTAGCTTGATTATCACTTCAAAAGTTTTTTTTTTTTTTTTTTTTTTTCTCTCTTAATTAATTGGCCTCTCAGAGTTGGTAAGACAACTCCCACCTGTTTATGCTCTCTGTATGTGTGTATATATATCTCCTCAATATATGTTCCATTCTATATGCATCCGAAGAAGTGGGCTGTAGTCCACGAAAGCTTATGCTCTAATAAATTTGTTAGTCTCTAAGGTGCCACAAGTACTCCTGTTCTTCTTTTTGCGGATACAGACTAACACGGCTGTAACTCTGAAACCTGGATTTAGATAAGGATGCCACCAAAGCAGAAAACAAAACATCAGCTCTGTGATTTCTGACTGAATGTTTGTGTGGCTGATAACAGAGCTGGTGTGATTGGGGACAGTCATCTGGAGTGAAAACTACTCTAAAGTGAAAACCCTGTGCAGTACAAATGCCCTGGCCTGCACTTCGGGGTCAGGAGCAAGACATGCAGAAGGTATTGCTGCTCTAACGTTCATCAGACACATCAGGGGCCTGATCCAAACCCCACCAAAGTCAATGGAAAGACTTCCATTGACCCCAATGGGCTTTTGGATCAAGTCCCATGCGATTTATGCTCTTCACACTCAGCAAGACAGGTATATACATCTATGCCACACTGTTAAAAAGAATCTCATTAAAAAGGTGGGAAAAAAACGAGGGAGATGTGATATATGCCATCATGTGCCAGCAACGCCCCTCTGCCATGTACATTGGCCAAACCGGACAGTCTCTACGCAAAAGAATAAATGGACACAAATCTGACATCAGGAATCATAACATTCAAAAACCAGTAGGAGAACACTTCAATCTCTCTGGTCACTCAATAACAGACCTCAAAGTGGCAATTCTTCAACAAAAAAACTTCAAAACCAGACTCCAATGTGAAGCTGCAGAACTGGAATTAATTTGCAAACTAGATACCATTAGATTAGAATAAAGACTGGGAGTGGTTGGGTCATTACAAAACCTAAACTTAATTTCCCCATTACTAATTTCTCCCTACTGTTACTCATACCTTCTTGTCCACTGTCTGTAATGGGCCACTCTCTTACCACTTCAAAAGTTATTTTTCCTCCCTTGGTATCCTGCTGTTAATTGATTTATCTCGTTAGATTGACCTAACACTTGGTATATCACCCCCATCCTTTCATGTATTTATACCTGCTCCTGTATTTTTTACTTCATATATCTAATGAAGAGGGCTCTAGCCCACGAAAGCTTATGCCCAAATAAATTTGTTAGTCTCTAAGGTACCACAAGGACTCCTCATTTTTTTTTTTTTCTGATACAGACTAACATGGCTACCACTGAAACCATTAAAAAGGTGGAGTTTGAGAAAGTTGCAGCTAATACGCATGTCTTCTACTTATCATTCATTATGCATTGTGAATGGAAGGAATTGAGAGGAACTCCAGTCCTCAAAGAAGGAGCTTTTACTAGTCATGAAATTTCAGATAGCTAACACCTCAGCAGGACCTATCAGTGAGGGAGCACTGTTAAATAGCACTGCCTTTTGCAGAGGGAAACAAAATCAATCCCAGAGGATGACGATACTGCAGCACATCCTCAACTGGTATAAGCTGGGGTGGCACCATAGAAGCCAATGAAGCTATGCTGCTATCCACCAGCTGAGAGGAACTGGCCCACTGTATTTTACCACCCATGGGTCAGATTCATCCCAGACTAGCTTCCTCCACATAATCTCTGGTGTAGGTTCTTGGCCTCAAAGAGTTCCTTAGGATTGGCCCTGCACATTGTGGCTGAAGGCATACACCCCTCCACTGGCAGAGAAGAAAGACATGGCCCAGGTTGACTGGGGATGTGCTGTTTCGGCAGATCAGCCTCCAGTGGTGTGGCACCAAACGAGCTAGTGGAAATTACTACTCCCTCTGAAATGCCTAGATAAGGCAGATAGCTCTGTAGTCCCATTCTGGGAATCGCCCTCTGGGGCGCAATGGGTTGGGCTGGTAGTGGACGGCACAATTTACACCTCCTTGCATCAGTAAGAGAGAAGCCATGCCAATCATTGCCAGTGCAAACACCTGCCTCTAAAATACACTCGTATCTCTTCTGCTCCCCATCCTTCCTGTTGACCTGAAAAAATGTGTGGAGGGTAACATGAGTCAAATGCACCCCATGCTGTGGCAGGTTTCAGTGCATGGCCTTTGGAGCACACATTTCCCCTTTGCACTCTTAGATCGGTAGGGATAGGGACAATGGGGTGGGGCTTCCAGCTATGGCTGAAACCAGGGAGCATTGCAGACCTCCAGCAAGAGGCATGGAAGGATTCGCCTGGAACTCAGGCCAAGATCCTCAAAAGTATTTAGGGTCCTAACTCCCAATGGGCATCTAAATACTTTTCAGCATCTTGGCCTGAGTTCCAGGAGGTCACAAAAAGTTCCTGCCCCAAAGAACGTACAATCTATAGCTCCCTTTCCCCGACATGGAGGCCTGCTGCCACTTGGCCTCTGCATTTGCTTTCCTCACTGCCATGTAGCGGGAGGCAGAGTCCTAAATTTGCTGTCTTTGGGCTATTAAAGGGCTATCTGTTGAACTATTAATGAGGGGGTTTCAAAAGCAACTGAGACAGCCCTGTGCTCCCAAACCCAGTAGGCACTTTTGAGACACTCTTCATTATGAGGCGAATGGCAAATAGTGCTCCAACTTCTGTTACTACTGTAGGAGACCCTCTCTCTTACTGGGCACATACATACATATATATTTTACTGCTGGTACTTAGCATACATTAAGCACGTATTCTGTAGTCATGAAGGATGGCAGCCTCCCAGCATTTTGCACATCTCTGAGCCAGTCAGCTGTTTGTGCGGAAGCACAGATAGGGACTATTTTAACAATACCAAGAAGTTGGTTAACTCATCCGGCTTAACAACCTGCTGTGCCCAACCTGCTTCGGTAGCCGTGAGTAATACCTCTCATTCGATGCTCCCTTAAAAAAGTGGAGCTTCAGGGTTCAGTACCCAGGCCTATCTCGCAATATTGATATTTGGGGTGACTGCTGAGGAAGGCAAAACATCCATTGCCATCAGTGGTGGCTAAAGGTTTCAGTCGGACAACTGCTATCATTAGATTGGCAGCAAGCACTGGTATTAGGCTGTTCTTCAGGGGTAGTGGGTTTTGAAGGATGTGCCTACTATGCCCTCTTTTGAAAATGGGTCAAACCATGGTGTCCCAAGCAGAAAAGCTGCTGGAAATCAGAGAGGAGCTTTACAAATCTGATGTCACAGTCAGAGTGCCAGGATGGTTACTTCCATTTCTCCATCTGAGACAGTTTGGCAAGACTCAGCTTCAGGCAGTCAAATCTGACTGAATGCATCACATACAGCATTGAACTGAAATTAAAGCAAATTAAACGACCCGAGCCAGGTTCTGTCTTTTGTGCCGGTAATGCAACAAAGCCTGGAAGACAGCAACCTGACTCCCTGTGTGCGGGAATCCTCCAAAGGCAAAGAACCCCGATAATTGTTCCTAGTCTACTCTCCCTTCCAGTGCCAATCATAGGGGCATATGTGGGAGAAAGCGAGGGGGTGAGCCTTAGTTGCTAGAATGGTCTTGAAGCTGTTACTTTATGTTGGGGCTGGCTGACCACCGGATCAAGGGCTGCGGGGAGGGGTATAAAGGTAGCTTAAGCCGTCCCCATCTAGCACTGTGCCAAGTGCAGCTCCTACCCAGCCCAGAATCTGAGCTCACAATTCAACTCGCCCATTCTTGGGGTGGGGAAAAGTATCTAGGCCTGAGAGCTAAACCTCAGTGGATTCAGGATTAAAGCCATTGAGGAACTAACCAGGGGAGACATCTGGCATTGGGAGCAGTGGGCAAGCTGGAGTCACCATCATGTTTCATCAGTGTGAACTCTCTAGTACAAGAACACAGGGCCATTGAGCACTGTGTGCTGACTACTTATTGCCTCTTAATCTAAAGCCAATAGTGTTGTTTATACTCCATTCCCCAGCTCCAAATTACAAACCTGAGCTCACAGGAAGCTTGCGAGGCTCTATAGTTTCTGTAACCTCCTGGTTAAAAGGTCAGTTTTCAAATATAGTGTTTTCCAGAAACACTCTCTGAAAAATATAGAGCTGTTCAAATCCTCTGCTTCCTTGACTGCTATTTTCAGGTTGTTTTCTCAAATTAAACATCAGGCTTAGAAACATACGCTAGCTGTAAGATTAAAGGGACGGTCTCACTCCACAGGGCTTGGGGTTTCCATGTCCCTCTAGAAATAGCTTTCCCCTGTGTGGGCCAGGTGAACTCCAACAGGGTTATCATTTCCTAATCTTCCCTCAGCTTTCCGGGTGGGGCCGTGTAATGAGAGGGAGTGATCTTGGACTAACCGTCTGTGGAAAAATCTACCCAGCAGCTCTGGGCTAGAGTCTCAGCATAGCTCCATTGGCATTCCTGGGACCAGGCAAATTTATACCCGCTGAGGAGCTGGTCCTTTGTCTGCTGGGAAACGGGCAAAAATTCCAAGGGGGAAAGTGATCGGGGGGAGGGCAAAAATCGCAAACAGTTATAACGTTTTCCTCTGTCGGGTGTTTTTCTCTCTGGTTGAGGTTTAAGATGACCACTTTGCCAGCACTCTTTCCCTTTAAGAATGAGTGACAAGGCAACAGGCAGGAAGAATGCCTGGAGGAAGAATACGCGTACAGCGAAGAGAAGACGTGGGCCTAACAAGGCAAAAAGTCTGGGGGTTATGTCCAGCTCTGCCACAAATTCCTGCCTGACCTTGGGCAAATCAACCAGGCCCAATTTAAAAAAAGGGCCTTTTTGCAGGTTCAAAAGACAAGGATTGTGCGCCGGTGAGAGGAATGTTCTCACCCAACACCTGATTTCCACATACGTGCTGGAAGCTTTGGGCAAGTTCCTCAGCTGTTGTAATTGGGTGCAGCAGCTCTATTGAAGTCAATGGATCTGTGCCCAGTTAGTCTCTGATTCAGCTAGGCAGAGGTCTAAATTTAAGCACATGAATAGTCCCTCTGACGTTAATGGGCCCGCATCGGGTTCTCAATACCACTGGTGCTGGGCTCACTTATACCGCTTGTGGATCTGGCCTGTGGTGCACGCAGACTTTTGAGCATGGACTTTTACACATGTGAGGCTGCACCACCCTATGCCTCAGTTTCCTCCTCTTTAATGGGGGGCATAATAATGCTTCCCTACCTCACAGTGGGAGGTTGTGAAGCTAAACACACTAGTGTTTGTTTGTGCCTTATGATCCTCCACTGAAAGACAGGCTGGGACTGAAAAGTCTTATTATTGTGATATAGAGCAACCATGTTTTGAGCTTAGCCAACGTGCTTTTTCCTACAATTTAAATGACCAAGCCTGGCGAGGTGACAGAACAGATAATACGAAGTTTAAAAAGCATTAGTACTTCTGTTCCCCTCCTCTTCATTTTTTCTGAGTTAAGTTAATATACCTGGCCAATTCTGTACAGTACAACCGTGTAGTCATGTTTCCCTATTGTTATTGTTTTCTGGCAAGTCCTTCAGAAATGTCAATATGCACCCATAACTAGGTAAGCGATGCTATTCAGGTGGCAACTGAAGACCAATGTAGCACGGAAAATGCTGTATGGAGTCACTGGGGATCAGGCACTGGATTAGGGGCATAGAAATCGCTTCATGCACTGCTGGGAGGCATTCAGATACGACAGCGATGGGGCACTCTAAGAACCTTTAGAGAACAGAACAGAACCTGGTTTTAATCCCAGTTTTGTAGCTAACTGGGTGACTTTGGGCAAGACACTATCTGCCATGTCTCAGTTTCCCCATCTATAAAAAAGAGGCCAATGGTACATCCTTAGTAAAACAATTTATGGTCTAGGACAGGGGTTCTCAAACTGGGGGTCAGGACCCCTCAAGGGGTCACGAGGTTATTACATGGGGAGTCGTGAGTTGTCAGCCTCCACCCCAAACCCTGCTTTGCCTCCAGTATTTATAATGGTGTTAAATTAAAAACCACTTTAAAATTTATTAATGGGGGGGTCGCACACAGAGACTTGCTATGTGAAAGGGGTCACCAGTACAAAAATTTGCGAACCACTGGTCTAGGAATAAGTGCTCATCATTATTATTACTCAGAACTGTGAACAAAGCCAAGCTTTGAGTTTGCAGATGGGCTCTAACTAAGACAGCTACCATATTTTACAGATTTTCCATTCATGGTATGGCTTAATTATATTTTCAGCAATTACTTAGCAGCACAGCAGGAGTGGGGGCTGCAGACTAGCTAGTGCTAACTTACCGTTTCAATCACAGCACTGTTATCTACACTAGCTACTCATTCTGATGCACAGTGGATCTGTGCCATGAGGACAATACATGATAAAAGTTAGTAATGTTCTGATGGAACTCTTATTGCGGAAGGCTGTGTTACAAGTTATCAGGTCATAAATAATTGTTTATGGTAAGCAGTGTATGTTATGTTAGCAAGTACTGCTTAATACTTACTAGGATAGCGACCAAGCAATGGATGCCATAGAAATCTATACAGTTTTGAAATATTTATCTTTGAATTCACAGCTATAGGAACAGTACCGTAACTGTATCATTGGCACTATGCATGTGCTTACAATTCAGCAAGTTTAATACAAACAAGAGGAAGTACTTTTTCACACAATGCATAACTCATTGCCAAACTGGAACTGGATTCAAAAAAAGAACTGGAAAAGTTCATGGACGATAGGTCTATCAATGGGTATTAGTCAGGATGGGCAGGGATGCAGGGATGGTTGGGGAGATCCTCAATCTCTGACTACCAGGAGCCAGGATTGGAAGATGTGGTAGATCTTTCCCTAAATGCCCTTGTTCCTTACACTCCCCATGAAGCTCTGGTATTGGCCACTGTTGGAGACAACATACTGAGCTAGATGGACCATGGTCTGACCCAGTAGGGCAGCTCTTATGTTCTTTGTGTTTGAGGATCAGGTCTAATCCTGGTTCTGGCGCTGATTTGCTGCGTTACTCTGACATGCCACTTGCTTCTTTGACCCTCAGGAAAACTGAAGTAACAATAAGTGCCTAAATCCCTACTGAAAATGTGATTTAGATGCCTAAATCAGGTAGGCATCGCGACAGTGAGCACCGCAGTGCCTAAATCCCTTAAAAAAATCTGGGTCTTAGGCACTGGCATTGGAGTCAAAAGATCTGCCACTGACCTGCTGTTTAAGGTTCCTCAAGTTACTTCCTCCCTCCGTCTTTCTGTTTTCCCTCCTGCCCTTTGTCTGTGGGTTTTAAGAGGGAATGCTAAATAAGACATGGTTGATGTCCAAGCAGAACCCCAAGCTGGAGCTGCTCACGGCAGCATTGGCTCGCCTTTTGCCTCTTCTAGACCAGGCGCGGTACACAGGTGGTGGTTGAAAAGCAACTTAACTCTCGAGTGGGGTGGGGAAACACTCCAGCAACGTCCCTGGCACGTTGCAGAAAGGTACAAGGTGGCGCAGGATTCGCCCCAACACTGCTCTGCCTCTGTAGGTTTTCACAGCCAGGTCTTCTCGGCACAGCTGCCCTTCTCACTGTGGAGGAGAGAATGCCCTGGGAAAATCCTAGGTCTCGACTCCCCTCTACCTTGCCCTTTGTGCAGTCACTTTTACCTCCACAAAGCAGGAGTCAAATGCTAGCAGATCAGACTGGCCGGGTTCTACACTGGTCAGGCGCCCGTGTGAACGACTACAGAAGGTGCAAGGCAGTCCTGGGCCCCGGTCCAGCAAACACTGATGGATGTGCTTAACTTTAACCACAGAAGCAATCCCGCTGCACTCAGCTGGGGTCCCTCTCGCTAGCGGTAAGTGATGCAGCAAGCAGGCAAAATTGGAGGAAAGAAATCTTTCTGAAGCCAGCTGAGCGGCCAATGCCACATGCGGTGCTCTCTCTGTGTGCCTGAGTCCTTGGGGCTATACCAAACTAGGTCACTCTGGCCCTTTTACTCCTGTTCCACTCCTAGGGCTGTATTTCAAGCATTAGCATTCCTCACATCCTTACAGTTAAGCATGTGCACCACTGGGGTTCAAGAATGTCCGTCCCAGAGGCCTTATTCTCCCCATGCAGAATACAAGGAACTCCTCTTGACTCCAATATCAATGGACTTGACTTAGAGCCCGAGGAAGGAGAACAGAGCCCAGGGAGTTTCGGGAGATATTCGCCTTCCCTGGGTTTTCCTTGGCAGGGGATGCCATGGCCCCTCACTGTGTGCACCTCTATTCCTTTGAAAGTAATGGGACCACCACGTTCTCAGCCACAGCTGAGTCCTGTATAAAAGACAACTAGCAACTCTGTCTTGAGCTGTTAGATAAAGATGAGACAGAGTAAAGCTACCTAGGGTAAATCTAGAACCCTCGTTTCAGCAACGTTTCCAGGTTTTCATGTTCTCTGCCTGGGCTGTGCAGTTCCTGACAGTAGCAAAAGCCTTCGGTGATGCCAACATTTTCTGCCTTCATTAGAAAACCAAAGAACATAAAGAGATGCCAGACTTGGGCAATTAAAGAGTTCTAGTGCTGGGATTCCTCGCAGGGGTACTTAGAGTCCTCCACTTCCACTGACGTCAATAGGAGCGTTGGGCACTCGGCATCTGGCTAGATTGAGCCCAGTGGCTGCACACTTAGCGTGTTCTAGTAGATACCATCTGTCTGTAGAGAAGCAATGTTTTACCTATAAAGTAAATTACATTACATGGGCTATAATGTGGATTTTCAAAGAGGACCCACCTTAGAAACATTTTGTTTAATAAAATAACTTAATTAGAAAAAAGCTTCTGGCTGATGTGGTTGAGACGGTGATAATTTTTCCTTCTCAAATCATTTTCTGTTTATTATATGTAATTATGGTGTAATTACATCTTCATCCTCTAGGCAAATTATGCAATCAGAGAAGGTAAGTGGTTCATTTGCCACTGCAATTAGGACCGACGTTTACATCTCTCAGATAAAAATGTCTCTTGTTGTAAAATGGAAAATATATGGCACGCAGGATATGGAATGAATGTGGCTATAAAAGGTTTTATTGGCACTTGTTCAGTATCACCCTCACCATGCCAGGGTAATTAACACAGCCATCCTGGACACACATGGGGAAAGATTCCATCTCAAACTCCGTCATCCTGACGCTTGCTAGGAATTGGCCCACTGAGGGGATCAAAGGGTAAGAAGACAGGCCCAAGCCAACAACCCTTATGTAAGTAATTCTTACTTACTGTCGTGAAACAAGTACACCCCATCACCTTGGAGGTGGGGCAAGGGCATAGAAGCCCTGTGATTAAGTCAATATGGCCGCACTCAGCCTCAGGGCTGCATGGCCCAATGGCCGGCACCAGTAGGGCTCCCCTCATCTGTGGGGAAGTGCAGCCTACTAGCCATAGTCAATAAGGCTCCCTACACTGCAGAGAAGCACGGCCCAATGACCAAAGTCAATAGAAGGGGGTTTGGTGGGCTGCCCCCAAAGGGGGGGGGGAGAAGAGGCTGAATAGGGGAAACCAGGCCCTCCACCAGGTCCCAGCCCAGGGCCCTGGTAGTGGCGAAGGGGTTCACCATGAAGTTGGCGGGAAATCTGCCTGCAACATACTGACTGCTACAGGGACACTGGCTAGTCCCTCCCTGGGCTACTTCCTACCTTGACTCCTGCAGTTGAAGTCAGGGTGTCCTCAGAGTCTCCAGGCCCCTTGGGTGGCACAGCCTTTGGCGGTTGCAATCTCCCTGGGGCATTTGCTGGTACCTGGGTGCCTGCCCGGGTCTCAGCGTCTCCTATTCTCGCGGCCTGGGCTTCCGGCTCTCCCTCAGCTGGAGCCAAAGAGGTGCATCCTTCCTCCTCAGCGGCCAGCCCAGACTGAGCTAGGCTGCTCCCTTTTATACTGCAGCAGCAGTTGGAGCATGCCCAGCAGGGTCAGGAGGCGTGGCTTCT
This sequence comes from Trachemys scripta elegans, assembly GCF_013100865.1. NCBI lineage: Eukaryota > Metazoa > Chordata > Testudines > Emydidae > Trachemys > Trachemys scripta. The sequence goes on along the minus strand of NC_048300.1, from coordinate 9,145,715 downwards.
GCTGCTCAGAGGGCTGCTTTAACCCCTTCCGCTCCAGTGCAGGGCAAGTTCACCCCATCACGCTCACCTATACACTCCATTTGGTTTATTAATTATTTTTATTTGAATTACTGTGGTAATTACTGTAAATTACTAGCTGTGGACCAAGACCCATATTGTGTTAGGTGCTGTACAAACACAGAACTTACAGTCTAAGACAAGAGACAACAGATGGATACAGACAGAGAGAAGAATACAAGGAAACAATGAGACAATATTGGTCAGCGTGATAGGCAGTGGGATCAGTGCGCTTCACTCACTTGAGTTGCCCCCCCACCTCCCCAGTTGTGGATTCAAAATAAGGCGGCTTTCGGCAGCTATGAAGGAGAGAATGATCATGAGAAGAATGAGAAGGAAGAAAGGGAAGCCGGGGGTCGTACAGGTTTGTGTGCGCGTTTTCAACTGTTAAGAGTGGCTCTGTCGGTAAAGCTTTCCTGTGTTCCAACCCAGCGCTAGCCAGCCGCAAAAACAAGAACTACGGTCCCTGTCTGCTGGCGTCTCAGCTTTTCAATTCCCCTTTTTACATAGAGCTGATTTCCTTCTCCTCTGGGAAAGAACGCGTGCCTTGGGCACCCAACTGAAACTCCATTTTACCCAACTGGAAGTCAAATGCTTCTTCCAATCAGCTACAGAGTCTTGAGTCCCTGGTCCTCCCCACTTTGTCTGTGAAGTTATTACTTTGTATAATAGAAGAGAGCGGAGCTCAGAGCAGCTGGCCGGCAGCACTGTGTATAATTTAGGCTGCCCCATTCTCTTTCCTGTCAACAACAGAAAGTAAATTCCTCCTCATTTCCTTGATCTTGTTACACTGGAGTTTAAATAAAGGGTTGAAGGCAGCTGAGGAATAAACGCTCTTCTGACCTAGGCACCCATGGTGGGTGATAATCACTGGCGGTCAGGTCATCCCCGCAGTCTGCAAGCAAAGGGATCCAAACCTCAGCAAATCCCAGCTGGCAGAGGAAACACTACCTCTGCACATTCACCTTCCTCTCCTTTAGACCCAGCCCCCCTGGAGAGATCTGGACCCACAATTGGATGGGGTTGGGCACTGGCTGTGCATTGTTCTCCCCCGGTCCAGGGTAAACCACCACCAAAGATAATGCTATCACTGGTAGCACTATGTAGTCTTTCCCCACTCCATACCGTGGAACCTCTGTTAGGGGCCAATGGCTGGCTCCATTGGAGACACGCTGCACCATGGAACCAATGGTGCAGAGGATAGCTATGGGATCCTCTGAGATCTTCATGGTTCCAGAGGGATCCACTGGTTTTAGGGCCCAGATTACCTGCTTGTTCCAAGGGGGAAGGGGGAACTCCTACAAGGGAATGATGCAAAGGAAACGTCAATGAGTTGCCAGTCCTGCGTGTTGATTATTCCAAAATTCAGGACTACTTCTTATCTTCTGTGGGCTAGCAATTAAAGCCCTAATCCAGCAAAGTACTGAAGCTTGTGCTTTAAATCAATGGGATTACTCGTGTGCTTAGAGTTAAGCATATGCTGAAGTACCTTTCCAGATCAGAGTCTAAAGCCCGGGGACTGCGAGTCAGAACTCCTGGGTGTTCTTGGTTCTTCCCTTACTCACTGTGTGATGCTGGGCAAGTTACTCAGTCGCTCTGTGCCTCAGTTTCCTCCCCCCTCCCCAACTAGAGCATTGATAGAATACAGGGCCACCCAGAGGAGGGGGCAAGTGGGGCAATTTGCCCCAGGGCCTGGCCCCGCGAGCCCTAGCCTGGCGGCGGTCCGGGTCTTCGGCCGGCATTTTGGCGGTGGGGGGCCCTTCAGTGCTGCCAAAGACACGGAGCGACTGAAGGGCCCCCTGCCACCGAAATGCCGCCAAAGACCCGGAGCGCTGCTGGGTGGGTACAAGCGCCGCAGCTTCCCCGCTTTGCCCCAGGACCCCTGAATCCTCTGGGCGGCCCTGATAGAATATCAGTTGTTTATATCTTCATGGTTACTTGTCTATGGACCTAAAGGATTCTTTAGCTCTGATGAGTCAAAAAAGGCATTTCTAGTAAAATTAAATTGATTCAAGACTGTAACATGGAGAAGGTGGGAAGACATTTATGTGATTACGGAGAGGAAACTTGGGGGGAAATCATACCTTTTTGCCCCCCAAAATCATGAATAGGTCATTTACTGATAGGCTTTGCAAAAATAGATATTTGTACATATATTATTTCAATGGATATTATCGATTTTATTTTTAAGCATTTTTTTAGATTTTTATCCATTAACATTTTTACCATTGCATGAAATTATGGGGTTTAAGCTTTTTATATTATTTGTATTTAAATGTTTACAGTTGTGGGAGATGACGAGTGGGCTCAAACGATGGAGGGTCAGACAATTGTTTAAGGGCAGCAGACGCTGAAATTCAATAAGTTAAAGCTTTATAACCGTTATAACGTGAATTGTGGACATCACCTAGCAAAATATACAAAGTAAATACCTTTAAATCAATCTCTAATAAGTTGTAAAATGGATTTTTTTTTTTACGATGCCTATCTGTAAATTTCAATGATTATCAATGGAAATAGTTTTCATTGGTTTGTGTGTGTATGGTGAAATCAACGTTTGCCGACTTTTACCAGTAAAAAGCCAATCTTTCCAAGCCTACTTATCGACTACTGTGAAATCTTATAGTGGCATAAAGAAGTGGAAGTGCATACCTGGGCTGATCCAACTTCCACGGATCTGGATGGAAAGCGTCCCATTAACGTTACTGGCAGCTGGATCAGGCTCCGAATGCACCATGTTTTCATGCTGGCCTTTTCATTTTGGCTTTGTAGCACGTTAAGTCTTAAAAGAGACACTGTTCCATTAACAATCATTTCCACACCTCTAGAGTCCCACAGGGGCCATGAATTTATTTTAAAAACAAAACTAAAAGGAGAAATGTATATACCTGCCCACCCCCCCTCCCAATCTTAATGGTTGGATCCTGCGAAACATTTCACAGTCTTCAACATATCTATCCTCAGAACAACTCTGTGAGGTGGGACAGTGCTGTTATCCCCATAGTACAGCCGGGGAACTGAGGCAGACATAGTGAAAGGGTTTGTTTAGATGAGCATTTAGCTTGTGGCAAGCAGGGATGTAAATCTACCCCACACTAGCAGGGAACTAAACCCAAGTCTCCCATGTCCTAGGCTAGAGCCCTAACCACTGGGCATTCCTGCCTCTCAATATATAAGCTGAAATCCTACATGTTATGGCTGCAATTGATCTCAATGGCAGGGCAATTAAGAATCAGGCCCCTGGAGTTGCCAAGCCCTCTGATGTTGAAATCCTTTCCCTTGCTTTGGCTGCTGCCACTGAATCCATCAGATTTTCTTTTTAATGGAGACTTAAAATGTACAGCATTTATCATGTAATCATTGTAATGACTATCCCGCTCCATTTTTAATTTCACAAAGGACCGGGAGCTGCTTTTAATAATATGTTTCACACACAGAGCATCTTTCATCCAAGAATCTCAAACTGCGTTTCAAATATTAATTAATTAATCCTCACGCCACCCTGTGTGGGAGGTAAGGATTATTAGCCCTCATGTTACTGATGTACACTAAAGTACAAAGGCCCAGATCCTCAGAGGTATTTAGGGAGTTAGGCACCTAAATATCTGGACTAAAGAGGTCAAATGACTTGCCCAAGGTCATACTGGTGAGTCAGCTACGGAGCTGAGAATAGAATCTTGCATCCTAGTTAATTGTTCTAGCAACTAGACCACATTCCGGGCAATAAACATTGTCAGCGCCTGCGTGAAGCACAACTAGCTGAAGGTGAAACAAGAAGCACTTAGAAGAGCTTGCCTCTTTTATGCCTCTGTCAAGGGTGTTTGCCCAGAATTATTAAATTGGTCTGCAGCCTCCGGGTCCTTTTGGAGTCCTCACTGGCTACGTTGGCAAACAGCACCTATTCCCATCTGCCACCGCCCAGAGCCCCATCCTAATGGATTCAGAACCAGCTACCATGAGCCGTGCATTAGTGACCTCTAGTCTTGACAGCTGCAACTCATTAGGTCTAGAGATGAAGTCAGACACCCTGAAAACGGGGAGGGTAATTAACCATTCGAACAATTGACAAGTGGTTGTGGTGGATTTTCCATCACTGGCAATTTTTAAATCAAGCCTGGGTGTTCTGTGGAAAGACATGGTCTAGTTCAGATAGGAATTTTTTGGAGGGAGTCCTGTGATATCCAAGTCAGACTAGATGATCACGGAAGTCCCTTCTGGCCTTAGTATCTATAAATATATAAAAAAGCTCCAAATGGTTAAAAAAAAAAAGTGTACCAGCCCACCTGCTCAGCAGCACAAGTTTCTGTCCTGCCTCTCCACCCAAATACAGAATCCAGTGCAAGGTCTCTGGCCCTCAATGCAATTGGCCCTCGCTAACTGAGATATCGTCTCTGTGTGATCATGATTTCCCATTACACCTATAGTGCACTGAAACTGTCAACCGTCTGGGAGAGGCATGGGAGGGAGCTCGAACTTTCATGAAAGGCAGACCCAGCCATGGAGCTTGCGCCCAGGTGAGATAAGAATGTTCACAAAACTCAGCTCAGTCAGAAATAAAGTCCAAACTCATTTCCTTGAGTTGGCGTTCCCTCAATTAATCCCACCCTCCTTGACGGACATACTCTCTCTCACACATGCAGGGTCCCTCACACACAAAACTTGACATTAATCGAGCTACTTCTACAGGCTGAGAAAATTATTTCTATTTTTAAATACTTGAGGACTGCTCAGATATTCCAATGCTGGGGATCACATAAATAGATTGTGTCACATTCCAGGAAACCAGCACTTGGCATAAAGATTATGCAGAAGTTATCCAAGGCCTCTCTGACCCTCCCCAAAGCCCACAGACAGGCCATTGCCGAAGTCCTGGAATGGTATTTCAGGGTGGGACCTAGCATTCACGGGGAGGAATCTACATGTTTATGCATGCAGGCTACGTGCCCCAAGAATGGTTCCAATGCATACATACCTTTGCAGACTACTGGTCCTAGCAGGGATAATCTGCATAGGACACTTTAGAGCAGGAATAAGAGTGCATATTCGCACTGGGTACACGTACACACACACACATTCATTTGGGGAGCCAGGATAAAAGAATACAATATTTCCAGAATTTGCTCCAATGGACAGTGGTGTCATATCAAACCATACCACCCTCAGGGCGGGGTCTGAAAACAGTGAAAGGGCACGTTTTTATGGGCTACCCGCTCAAACGACACAACCCTAGGTTGCATTGCCAGAAATTCAGATGGCAGACAGGCCTGTTTTAACATGTCAGGCCCTCTCAGAATAAAGAGCAACTCAGCATGAGTTACGTGGTGAGACTCCAGTCCTTCGTTATCTAATGCAGCTGAGAAGTTGAAGGGTAACTGCTGTGTCGAAGGGTCTGACGCAGGAAGATGTGTGTATTTCCATAAGGGATTGCACCCGGCCCATTTAGCCATGAAGGTGTGATGGACAATGGAGGCATTTAAAACTGAAACAAACATATAAATATTTGCATTTGACAATGGTGTGATGTGAAACTGCAAGGCATAATGTAGTGGCAACAAGAATGGTATGATAACCATAGGCAGTGTGGTCTAGTGGATAGAGGAGTGGCCTGGGACTCCATTCCTACCTCTGCCACTGACCTGGTAGGTCACCTTTGCATGCCTCCATTCCACATCTGTCAAATGGCAAAAGTGATATGACCTCCTGTGAAAAGTGCCTTGAGATCAACTGATGAAACATGCTCTATAAAAGTGAGGTATTAATTATTAATACAGAGAGACAAGGATGGCCTTTGATGTTGTGAAGGCCAAGACTATAACAGGGTTCAAAAAAGAACTAGATAAATTCATGGAGGATAGGTCCATCAATGGCTATTAGGGATGGTGTCCCTAGCCTCTGTTTGCCGGAAGCTGGGAATGGGCGACAGGGGATGGATCACTTGACGATTACCTGCTCTGTTCATATCTTCTGGGGCACCTGGCATTGGCCACTGTCGGAAGACAGGCTACTGGGCTAGATGGACCCCTGGTATGATCCAGTAGGGCCATTCTTATGTTCTTAAGTATATAGAGCAGTATAAACAAGTCATTGTCTGTATGAAAGTTTAGTTTGTACTGACTTTGCTAGTACTTTTTACGTAGTTCTGTTCATTCCCTCTGAAGCACCTGGCATTGGCCATTGTCGATAGACAGGATACTGGGCTAGATGGACCCTTGGTCTGACTCAGTAGGGCCATTCTTATGGCCTCATGGTTAAGGTGCCAGACTTAACTCAGGAGTCCATGTCTTGGATTTGATCAAGTCACTTGATATCTCTGGACCTCCGTTCCTGATCTATCAGACGGGGCTAATCCTACTTCTTTTGTCTGGCTTTTCCTTTCTAGGCTGTAGACTCTCCAAGGCTGGGCTAGCAGCTTATTATGTTTGTACAGCACCTAGCACAAGGGGACTCCTGGTTGCGGCTACTTGAAACGTCTGCCATACAAATATTAATAGCGCACTGCCTCTCTCCAGCGCATCTCAAAGTGCTGCCGCTGCTGCTGCTTTTTTAAAATTAAATCCATAATTCACTCCCACTCCCCACTCAAACTTTGTATGTGAAGAGGGCCTCACATTTCATCTCCGCTTTCACAGCTCCCAGACCAGCGGATGTCGCTGCAGATAACATACAGTTAAAATGGCTGAGTCTGTCTTCTCGCTGCCATTTGTGCCAGATCTCGTGGCTGGATAGGCTCTGTCTGCAGTTTGTCCAGTGGAAAAAAATAAAGAAAACAATAGGGGAGTGCGGGTGGGTGAAATCCGGGCTCCACTGAAATCAATAAGAGCTTTTCTATTAACTTTAACGGAAGCAGGATGTCAGCATATAGTCCTAAACCAAGATGGGAGTGAGGGACAGGGAGAGAGGTGAAGTAGGGCTTGATTCTCCTCAGACACCGGTGGAGATCAGGACTAACTCCACTGACCTCAAGTCAGTTCACTTAGTGGTATGACTAATATAAGAGAAAGCCCTCGGGTATCCGTCAGGAGTGGGGCTACCCTCTATAGGGGGTGCGATGCCCTGGGTCAGGTTGCTATGTAGTGCAAATGCCATCTCTGCTAGGGTCAGGCACACGTCAACAGAACTACACTGGTGCTGCAAAGTGCAAGCGAGATCCGGCCCCTAGCGAACAGAGTTAGGCTAGCTATGGGTGTGTCTACATTTGATCGGAAGGTGTAATTTCCAGGTTAGGTGGACATACATGCACTAGGTTCCTACTGAGATAGATGCTACAAATAAAAGCACAGCCATGCTTACACAATGGGCATGCCACCTTAGTACCTACCTACAGTCCAGGGCTTGGGGCCATCTTGGGGCTGTCTCAGGGATACATGGCTCTTTCGGTGCACTAGCTTGATCAAAGCGAGCACGTGGACGTGTACCAAGCTAGAAATTATATCTCCAGCTTGAGTGTAGACATAGCCTTAGATACTGGTGTGGCCCCCATCGCTGCAATGTCAGAGCACCTCACAATCGTCACTCATTCTCCTAAAGTCCCCGAGCAGTAGGGTAGTGCGCTCATCCCCATTTCACAGATGGGGAACGGAGGCACAGACAGGCTAAGTGTCTCACCCATGGTCACACAGGAAGTGGATGGTAGCATACAGAATTGAACGTATAGCTCCCAAGTTCTAGGCTAGTACCACCTGCCTCCCTACGTAGCTCATTAGCTGTAACTAACTCAGGGCCAGATTGAAAACCCCTTATTCATGTTGCCAAGCAAGGGCTCTGCATTTCCAGCCATTAGTGAGGAAGATGAAAAGTCTCCAAAAAGAGAATCCCTTTGCACCCACAAATGTTCTCTTCTCCTGTTAAGAACTGGTGACCTTCCACTTTGCATCTTTGTTATATGCATGTCTCTGTGCAGGCACCCAAATCCTCTCACCACACACTGATGATGCTCATCCCAGATGAGCTATTTGAAACATGGGCTTGGCCTCATGAAACGCAGTCTCATTTCCACATGAAAGGGCTGGAAGAAAATCAAGCCAGTTCATCTGCACTGATAAGAATTTGGTATGACTTTTGCCTTCCCCCTTCGCCACTTATCTGTGATTTCGATGTACATTCATCACAATACATAACCGGAGGTGGGATGGGTTCTCTCAGCTCTCTTTCCCTGAGTTGTGGCAGTATTCCTCTGAGTTTTACTTCCTTCTGCTATCTCCATCATACTAAAGTCCGATTCCTCCCCCAGCTACAGTTTGGATGACTCGGTATTCTTGCCACAGCTGTGATGCAAGCACTCTGCTCCAAGGTTAGCCAAACCTGGCATGAGTACCCACGTATAGTCTAGACACCAGTCTAACTGTAGTGCTAATGCTAGGTTTTAACAGACTGAGCCCTGCATTTGTCAGAGCTCTGCCCACGGTCATTGCTTTGATCTTGATCCTTGAAAACCACAGTCACTGGGAAGGTAAATGAATTTCAGCCTCTTAAAGACTTTGACGGCAAGTCCCTTATTGTTGTTTTTTCCCCACTCCCATTTGCTCCTTTCAACTGAACTCCATTGTAAAGACTTTGATTACAGCCGCAAATCCAATGCCAACCAGTGTTGATCCTTCCCTGGTTTCTACTGTAGAATCATTTAGCAATATGGGGCAGATCCTGTGGCCTTTATTCCCAGGAAAAATTCCCAAGGATTTTAATGTGCACTTTGATTTGTATTGACTTTGATGGGAGTTTCGCTTGAGCAAGAACTTCAGGATTTGGCCCTGTATTTCCAAACAATTCTGTGATGGGACTGGATGCCAAAAATTTGGAGAGAATGAGAACTACAGTGCATGGCAATAGATCTGTAATCTAAGGCAGTGGTTCTCAAACTAGGGCCACCGCTTGCTCAGGGAAAGCCCCTGGCGGGCCGGGCCGGTTTGTTTACCGGCCGTGTCCACACGTTCGGCCGATAGCAGCTCCCACTGGCCGCGGTTCACTGCTCCAGGCCAATGGGAGCTGCAGGAAGCGGCGCAAGCCGAGGGACGTGCTAGCCGCCCTTACTGCAGCCCCCATTGGCCTGGAGCAGCGAACTGCAGCCAGTGGGAGCTGCGATCGGCCGAACCTGCAGACACGGCAGGTAAACAAACCGTCCCAGCCCATCAGGGGCTTTCCCTGAACAAGCAGCAGCCCTAGTTTGAGAACCCCCGATCTAAGGGCTTTGGTTAGTATTATTAGCATCACAGGAGAGCCTAGAGGTGCAAACTGAGATAAGGGTGCTGTGTAGATGCATAGTCAGAGATTGTCCCTGCCCTGAGGTGGTTAATAAAACTAACTAGATAACTCAGGCAAATAAAGCCATTTTACAGATGGGAGACTGAGGCACAGGATGTTTAAACTACTTGTCCGTGGTCACACAGAGTGTCTGTGGCAGAGAAGCTTTGAATCGGGCAATGTAGCCTAGTGGATACACCAGTGGACTGGGATTCAGGAGACCTGCATTCCAGTCCTGGGTCTGCCAGTGGCCTGCCGGGTGACTTTGGACAAGTGACTTCTCTTCTCTAAGTTTCAGTTTCCTCCTCTGTAAAATGGGGGTGATGACACTCCCCTAGTTGGTAGTGTGCTTTGAGATCTATTGATGAAAAATGCTACATACGAGCTGGGTATTTTTATTAATGCAGCTATCCCAAGGCCCAGTTCAGTGCCTTAATGAAAACAGAAATTAATGTGACCTTGGTCAATGAGATTCTTGGAATCCCCAGTGATGGGCCTGGTATAAGATCAGACAGCTATGACCCTAGTTTACAAGGTATTGGAGTTTTGGGTGAGTTGGCTCGTAGATAGAAAAATACAGAATTTTTCTTACTAGCTCAAAACTCCCATAGAAAGCAAGGGAAACTTTGCTAGAGAAAGGGCAGGTGATTTTTACGCTGTGTTTTTATTTAATAGAGCAGGACAGTCATAGCCTGCAAGATGTATGGTTCCTCTGAACACACTGTGAAAAACAATTTGCATTGTAGACCTGATGTGACTTCCATCCACTTCCTTGGCAACACTTCTATTTATTTAGATGGGAGCAGGATTGGGTCCTGTGTCCTGCACCCAGGAAGGGAGCAGGCACTTTAAAGAACACTAGTTAAGTCTAGTTTTAAAAGAGTAAATAAAATCAACATTGGTGATTTTGATAGGATGTAAACACCGTTCCATGTATGTATCAGTGAAATCTTCTAAGAACTGTGGGTGAAATCGTCCTCCTTTGCAGTCATTGGGGGTTTTGCCATTAATTTCAATGGGGTCAGGATTTCACCTTAAATGTTTTCATATTGTTTCCCCATTCTCTAACATATATTCAACACCAGTGAGCTGCAGATGCCTCTGGAGTGGAAGGCAGAACAACAGTATGGGAAGGAGAAGTCAAGAGGGCTTACAGATGATCAGCATCTCTGAAAACCAAGAAGCATATGTTGGTGTCATAACTATTCAGTGGGAAAGTGGCAGCCCCCAGGTCTCTTGACTTCCGGTACCGCCCCCAGTGTATATAGCCTACAGCTAGTAGTGGCCAATAGAAATAGTTGGGTTAGACTAAGAATTGCCTTGCAAAGTAGCTGAGAACTTAGAATTGGAGCTGACTGGAAATTTTTGAAGTTTCAACAAAAATGTTTTGCAATCTTTTTTCAACAAATGATTTTTTACCATTGCTTTGGTCAGTTTAGAGATTGATCCAAAGTTTTGAAAAAATTCAAAAAATGTCTGCCAAATTTTGAAAACGGTCCATGGAGACTTTTCAACCAGCTCTCCTCAGAATTTCTGCTAAGATTGATAAGAATTTTATCAGCGTTTGCTGAGTACAATGTCACACATTTCTCAATGTCTTGATTTCAGCCAGGGTATAGACACATCAAACACTAGGAGTAAAGCTGGTCGGATATTTATGGGATGAAGTATACGGACTCTCCCAAAAAAGCCTTGTATTATAAAATTTTCAGGTTGATTTTCAAACTGAAGATGATATTCCAAGAAACGCAATGGATGAAATGCTCAATGGGAAAACTCCGACTTGCTAGATGATATTCTGAACTGAACCTCAGAAACACTGGAGGTTCATACCTTCTGGATAAATCCTCTGTCTAAAGTCTACATCTATGTGTGCTGTATACAGTCATGACCCTAAACAGAGGTGATGAAAAATTCTATTTTAAAGACAAACAACCCTGTTTAGATTAATAACTATGGGAAGGGCAAAAAGGTTTTGAACAAATACCACCGCCTGCCAGTCATGCCTCTTTCTAACACCAAATATTTGTGAAGGTTCTGACATGTTTGGTTAATATTTTTTTCCTTAACTTTTATTTTTGCTTACTGTTAGTTCTGGCCAGGAATGGCACTGACATAGCTAAAATACCTTGACAAAGTCTGTTCTTGAGGTGTCTCCAACCTAGATGGCAGCAAGAAATGCTAGATTTCTCTCTCTTTCTCTCAGACACACGCACACACACAAAGCCTGGGCAATGTTTTCAAACATGGGTGTCTGGCATAAGGCGTTCAAATAAGTGACCTGATTGTCAGAGATGCTGAGCACTCTCAGATCTGACTGGGGTCTAAATTCCAAATTCTTACCCAAACTGCCAGCCCAGTTTTGAAAACCCAAGAGATCAGATAAGGTTTGGAAGCAGGATATAAACTCTTTGGGGCAGGAACTGTCTTTGCATTCTGTGTTTGAATAGCGCATAGCACAACGAAGTTCTGGTCCGTGACGGGAGCTCCTAGGTGCTACCTCATACGAATAATAAATAAATAAGAACAACAATAATAAAATAAATAATTGGAAACCAATCTAAATCTTGTGAGGTTTATCCAGCATTAATAGTTCACAGACCAGAATCAAAACCCTGAATGTATATACTAGAGTTGGTTACAAAGACTGAAACATTTCTTCAAAGAAAAATGGCTTTTCAACTAAACAGACATTTGGGGGGGATCCATTTTTGTCAAAAAGTTTTGGATTTTCTTTAATAAACCTCTGAAAACTGATGTTTTTGCTCTGAGGTTTTTAAATATCCCCCCGCCCCCCCAAATTCAAAGAAATATTTTGGTGGAAATAATAACAATTTATTTTATGGAGCACTCTGCCACTCTGGCAAAAGCACTTGGGGGGGCTGAACAACATTTAAAACAATTTTAAAAAATCACTTCATTGACAGTTTTCCCAGGGGAGAGGAATTCATTTCCTGGCCAGCTCTACCACATACCCCTGAAATCTGAATCTGACTCAAGATCCAAACTTTGTGGAGGCCCCCTTTGTTTATAATAGACCCAAGAAAAATCCCAAATCCACTCAGCCCTGATCTCTGAGCCAAGCTCAAAACCAGAGATGAATTTTGTAGCCCAGTGTCATCTGAAATAATCATCTGTTTAGAAACTGTTTGGGCCTTATATGGAAGATCAGCATGGCTGAACTGTTAAACAAGAAACAATTGTGGGCTCTGTCTTGTCACAACCCCATACACACATACAAAATGGTTTCTGTCAGTGTCACACAATGGCCTTCAGAAGCAGAAAATCCATCATTAAGGCTGGACTTAGGGCAATGTAGACGAGGCAACACAAGGGAGCAGAGCTGCCCAGGGTGGGAGAATGAGGATGCACTGATGAAGGACATCACTGAGGCCTCTAAGGGGCGACAACTGCTATCCAAAGCCATTTTCACCCAGCATAAGCCTATAGGATAGGTAGTGGTGTAAACACAACCATCCTCCCTCAGGCGTGGGATACATGGAGTCCAACAAGCACCACTGATGCAGGTAGTTGCAATTCACACTCACAACCTGCCATAATGGGGATGAACTGAGCCAACGCCCTTGGTCTATTCTTTAAATAGCATTATTTCCATGAAGAAATATTGACAGTGATGTTGAATTTATCCTATTTATTCCTTCCCTCACGTATGTATTATGGAAAATGTGTATTTGAGGGTTTGATTGAACTAAATTTTCATCATTCATCATTACAATAGAATTTTGGGACCACAACTAAAATCAAGGCCCCACTGCGCTAGGTTCTGTACATACACATAGTTAAAGACAGTCCCTGACTCAAAAGAACTTACAGTCTAAATAGGCAAGATGCTCAAAGGTGGTATTTTTATCCCATTTTACTGATGGGGAACTTAAGTATCGCAAGGGAAAGGCCCCAGTGCTGCAAACACTTAAGCACATGCATAACTTTACTCATGTGAGTAAAACTGTGTGGACACCTAAGGGTTTGTCTACACGGCACCAGAGTCTGAACTGTAGAATGCACTAAAGCTTTGTGCTCTAACTGCCCCATGTGGACTCTCCTGGAGCAAACGAAACGGTACCAAGTTCATGTTAATGGAGTCCTGTTTGAAACACCCTAAGTGATTTGCGTGCAGGAACGGTGTGTCAGAGTCAGCTCTCCCATGGCCCAGACCAGTGCTCAACTACAAGACCATCCATGTAGAAATGTAAATAATTGATGTATCAGAAATGTTACCCGGGTTATTACAAGGGGAAATTCTTTTTATTACCATTCCATTATCAGTTTTCTCTGGGAGCTGAATTTCTGTCAAACATTCATTGGTGGATCCATTGGACAATCAAACCTTTAGCGTTTGGAGGGATTATTATTTATTTCCTCTATGATCAGCTATCGTGAACTAAAATGGGGATGGGGGGGGAAGCAATTAGATCTTGCAGTTTTTAAGGCTGCACTGAGTATAAGGTAAGAAAATATCATAAATTGTATTTCATGACTTCTTGCCAATTGTTAAAAATGTGCAGTCCATATGAATTCATATAACAAGGATGGAATGTTGGGAAAACCAATAAGGATTTTGTGGTCTGAACTATAATGAATGTAGTTTGATATAGAGTCTGTTTTTCACAACATGGCGAAATGAATCATAAAATACTGGACCTTGAAACTCCTGCATTTTTAACAATAGCCTGGGGACAGTTTACAGTGTAATGAATTGTAATTAACCCACCTTCAAAATCTTTTATGAGTATTTTGCCAATTAGCTTTGCATGCTTGCTAATGACTCATGGCCCGCGCATGTCTTCATGGAGCAGGCTTTTACAGAACATGCTGGCCTGTTAAGTCAACAGGAGAATACAGTGCAGTGAGGTATATGCAGGTAAGACCCAGCCAGTATGAGCAATGTACAGATTTCACCAAACCAACAGGCTTCGCTGGCCTCCCAAACCCAAGATAACTGTAATGTATAGCAACGTCAAAAAAATTTGGTTTCCGAAGGATCGCGAGGAATGCAATGGGCTTGAGCAGTAACATCTGTTGTTACTTAGTACTAACATATATAATGCTGCTAATTGCTGAGCCATCTTTGTTTTCCTTACTTAGCACTAGGGTTAGAATTATTTTATTTTTGTGGTTCATGGCTTCCTGCCATTTGCAACACAAGGTCCACTCTAAAGAAAATAAAACAACTACCGGGCTGCCTACTTGCATTGTATAGGGTTGGGTTTTTGTTTTAAATTAAAGGGAATAAGTACAGCAATGCTCAGCGCACCGAATCGTCGCTTGGATGCCTGATTTTTTTGACTGTGCGTATTGACCGACACGCTCCTGTTTCTTCCCACCCAGAGCGCTACCGCTGTCGAATGGGTGAACTGGGGAAATCACCGCTCGGAACCTTTGTCTCGCATTTCACGTGTTCCATTCCATAGCCCTGGATGTGTCAGTCATAGGCCCATTACATGTAACTACTATTTGTTCTTCTGTCCTCACTGAACATGGCTTGGTTTCAGATCATTAGAGAGAGGGACCCTAAGCAAATTAGATTTCCTGCAGTCTTCCCACATGCAAATCCCAGTTGGTCTCAGTGGGAGTTTTCTTCATGAAAGGATGGATTATGACCTTACAATCCAGCCCCAGGAACAGGGCAGGAAATAGACTCAGACTCTGTCACAGTCTGGTCTGGGCTTTCCCCCCTCCCTGCTCCAGCCCTTTTGCTGGCACAGCTCACTTCCACCTCTGAGACCTTGCAGCTGCACTGACCGATGTGCTGGTGCGGGGCAGGCAGTGTGCAGAGGGGTGTACCAGCCTGTCAGTGGGTGCTCTCCCCGAGCGCCAGATCTGTCAATGCACATAGCCAGCAGAGGACAGCAAAGGGCCTCCATACTCCTCCTTGCTCCCCTGCGCAAACACACAGTCAGGCTCACGGCCGAGCCCCAAAGGACTGCAGGATTTGGCCTGGTTTCTTTCTTGAAGAAATGCCAATGATGCTAAATAACGACAGTCCACTTATGGCGTGTCGGCCAGTAGATAGCCCCATGACACAGTTCAGAGCAGAAGGATGTACAGGTTCAGCTTGGACAGCGTCACCCATCAGCCAAAACCCCGGTCCTTGCCTTGGCCATCTCTTACTTTGACTAGTGTAAACTCCTCCCCTCTGGACTCCTTGCTTATCACCTTTTCCCTCTCCTGTGTACAGTTAAAATTATAACCCTCCTCTGGTACTCTAGCCATTTTACCCACCTCCTCTTGAAATCGCTTCACTGGCCTCCCCTACTATTCCATTACAGGCTCAAGTTACTTTCCTACACTTCCAAGGCCCTGCAAAATTTCATCTATACTTGCATCCATTTCTTCCTATTCTCTAGCCCCCAGAATCCTAGGCTCCACCCAATCTGGTCTCACTAATGGTCTGCTTATCTCCTACAGCCAACCTCAGCATCATGCCTCTTTTCAAAGCAATTCCATGGGCCAAGTGATGTCCTTACACCTCATTTCATTCACTCAACCTTCCAATCCTGGTCTCTTCTTCAATGCAGTCTGGTCACGACCTTCCGTGATTTGTACTGAATAGATCTGAATTGAGTTGCAGAGCAAGTACGTCACCTTCCTCTGTGTTTGTAACGGTTGTAATTGTGCCTTTCATATAAATAATAATAAAGCCAAGCATCTGGCTGTTGTGACACGTCCCTGAATATAGTAAAAGGACAAAAAACAGTGGGTGGGATTTTCAAAATTCAGCATTGGATTAATTCTGCCCCCACTGAAGTCAAGTGACCTCAATAGGAGCAGAGCTAGGCCAATGCTGAGCACTTCTGAAAATTTCACCCTGTGTGCCAGAATTTGGGATCTAGCCACGACCAATGTTTTAATATAGAAACTTTGCCACTTATTTACCCCAGCAGATGAAATCTGCATAATGAAGTGGCTTTGAATCTGATCAGAAACCAAATTAAAACAATTTTTAAATACCATTTGCGACGTGGTTAGACTACAGCGCTTAGCCGAGAGCTCTATAATTCATCCATCTAGGCCTTGTGATCCAGGGAATTAGTCTGTTCCCTTGTGGCGATCTGCATCTAACTCACTTTTCCTTTAATTCAATACAAAATCTTGTTGATATTTGAGGGAATTCCTTACCCAGTTGGATCATCACTTGCATTTGATACAGTCTGCCTGTTGGCACTCCTTCCCCATCCCTCCAAGCCCAAATGTCCATGGTTCATCGATGGAAAATTCTCTGTTTACCATGGAAGAACGTAGGGCTGAATTTTCTGCGCTTTCTTGATTCCCATGCTTCCCCAGCAAACTACCAGGATTTGGTTCAAAGGCTGAAGGTAGCTTGCTCTGGAATTCTTGTAGCAACAGCCCCTGGCCTCCTGGTTTGAGAAGGGCGGGACTGGCTTGACATCTGTCGTTAATGTTATCTTAGCCTCACAATTTCTGCTGTTTGGGAGCATGAATGCTCTGCATTTGAAAGCATCCTGTTTGCATAAGAGCTCGTAAGTGCCCTTCACTTGATCCTAGCCCCAAACCCTACTGGACTAGCATTAACTATCATTCCAATGTGAAATATGCTACTGTAGTGGCATCGGCTTGCCATTTCCTTATCTCATGAAATGTTGCCGCCTCTCTATTGTCCCAAGTCCATGTCACTCCTTTGTGAGTCAGTATCTAAGTGGTTCAGCAATAGTGGTCAAACCTACGGTATACTTAGCAAAAGAATTTGCATAAGTATGAGGAAGTTGTGTTCTTCTGAGGTGTTCCCTGGGGGCCCTATTTTGGATATTTCCTGTTTCTGATATGCTCTAACACCCTCTGTACATGGCTGTTGTGTGCTTTCTGGTCCTTTCCCCACACTGTCATGTCATTGGATATCTTCTGGGTTCCTTCACACCGCTGCACAACCTGTTGTATGGCATGCCAGTTCATTTCTGGGGCAAAGGACGTCATGGACATGAGATGCTCGTATCTGTAGAAATCCTTACAGGTCACCAATCCAGCAATCCCTCCGGAATGGGCTTTGGATCAGACCCACAAAGCATGTGTTGTAGGATAATTGTTGTTGCCTTCAAGTATTGCATATCTTCACACTCAATCCATAAGGCCACGGTGGGCCCCAGGCTTGTACTCCCTAAACAGGCAGAAACACCTCTCAATTAGAACGAGTTGAAAACTGGGATATTTCAATGAAAGTGTTCATTAAAATGTCATCCTTTTTGTCAGAATTAGATATTTGGATTAAGTATGTTGTCCACATTTCAAAAAATTCTCTGCCTGCTCTAGAGAGGTTCAAAAACCAGATGAAATTTTCATGAAAATTTTAAATCATTTTTATCAACATTTCAAAACTTTTACCAAAAAGAGAGAAGGGGAAGTTTTTCCTGTATAAGATGTCCAGGACTGAACCCGGCATGTTTGTTCAGTTTATGGAAATACAGTATTTCCTTAGGAAATTAGGTATCAACTTGCGGTCCACGGACCCTTGGTGGTCCACAGATTATGTCTAAGATTTCCAAAGCGGTCCGCACCTCCATCCAAAATGTAAGGGTCCGCAAATGAAAAAAGGTTGAAAACCATGGCTGTATAGACTATTTTTACCATTCTGTCTTCTTGGCATAGCATGGAATCAGAGTTCTCCAGTCTTCGCCAGGTGCTTACTCCTGCACCATTGAAGCTAATGGAAATGTAGCAATTGACCTCAATAAGAGCAGAATCAGGCCCTGGATTATTTTAATCAAGCTAACACACCACAAAAAAAATGTGGCAAAACATTTATTTAAAGAGAAAGAAAACATATAGTTAGCTAATCATTTAGAATTACTAAACACCTCCACAAAACAGTTGTCAATTGTCTGAGTATTGTCATGCTATTTGAAGTTCCCCCACAAGTTTCTTGGGTGTTGCTTGCGCCGCTTCTTTGTATCTGGGCAAATCATGTGGATGATGATCACTCAGGTAAATTAATCTGGAAAGGCTGTAACTGAAATAAAATCAGCATTGCTAGTATTGCAAAGAGAGGAGAAGACAGTGAGTATTTGATTCCTGCTTAAAATGGACTCGGGTTCATAATCGTGGGGTTCTGTCCTAAGCTAGATAGCGATCTGTTACACAAACATACAAGAGGGAGTCATTAAATACATTGAAGTTTTTTTGTCATGACAAGTACTAAGACTTGACTTCTTTGTAGCAGTTCTCAATCTAAAGTACTATAGAAAGGCAGCCAATCTTTCTGTATGATAAAAGAAATTTCATAACTCATTCCCTGTTTGTGTGCAATAACTAGTCAGGGTAGTCACGTGTGTTTCCTTGGTTGGAACTATGCTTGTGTGTGATTGAGGAAAAAAAGCTCTGGGGAGACTGATCATAGAATATCAGGGTTGGAAGGGACTTCAGGAGGTCATCTAGTCCAACCCCCTTCTCAAAGCAGGACCAATCCCCAGACAGATTTTTACCCCAGTTCCCTAAATGGCCCCCTCAAGGATTGAACTCATAACCCTGGGTTTAGTAGGCCAATGCTCAAACCACTGAGCTATCCCTCCCCCCTAATAATATAATATATCTGATTGGAGAGCAGATGGAAGAGGGAGAGGACTCTCCTATCTAACTGCTAAATCATCTCAAACTGGGTCATTCTGTGATATTTATTCTTTTAATCATGGGACATTAGAAGTGGAATGAGAGAAGATGCCTCCAATGCTCATGTTCCATCCAAGCTCTCCAGACAGATTAAATACAATCATTTATTTGTTATATTAGAGTAGCATCTGGAGGACCCAATGAGATGGGGGGCCTGTACCAGGGTAGCTAGCTCATGTAATGAAACAGGGCTCAGCTCTCCTGTTGCAGTCCAGCTGCTCCCAGTTGTGGCCATTAAGAGGGTGAGGCAGCATTGGGGAATTATAGGAAGCTGGGTGAGATCCACTGTCTCAGAGCATACTGAGTCAGTCAGGAGACAGGGCAGGAGAGGAGAGCTGCCAGAGAGAGAAGTTGGTTCTTGGGAGAAGGCCGGAGGCAGGAAAGCAGCAAGGCGTCTGCTGGCTGGCATCCCCAAGCCAGAAAGCCAGGGGCTGAAGGAAAGGGAGCAGCAGAGGGGCTTCCCTGCTGACATCTCCTTGCCAGGGAGCTGGGCCCCAGAGGAGCCATGAGAGACTCCCAGCAGAGAGGATGTGAGATTTCCCAGTATGAAGAGCAGGGTTATGCCCCAGCAGGAAGGGCTGGGGTGGCTGCCCTTGCAGTGGGATAGAGGACTGTTAAGAATCCAGATCTGACAGAAGACACCAGGAAAAGAGAAGTGGGTTTTTAAAGATTACTTGCATGGGATGGAGGTGGACTAGGCTGTGGGCCTTTTGGTTTGGGATTCTTGCACTTGCTTTTGGATTAATGTTGATGGAATAGAGAATATATTTGTACAGACTTACTGGGAACCCAGGAGGGAAATTGCGACAAAGGGCCACTTGCAGGGCTACCCTGAGGCCAAGAGGAGCCCACGCCTTTACAGCGCCATCACACAAAGTGCTATGCATACATGAAGAAACGAGACAGCCCCTGCCTTAAAGAATTTACAGCCTAACTAGACAAAACAGACAAAAAGAAGATGTGGAAGTGGGGCACAGAGAAATGAAATGATTTGCCCAAGACCATGCAGGCAGTCGGTGACAAAGCCACATGGAAAGCTGGGTCAGCAATGTGAAAAGCTAGAGGGGGCTGGGGTGGAAGATGTCCCCTCTTCTTCTCCAGTGTCTCCTTAGGGTTGATACCTGCGTCAGGTTGCCAAATGCAATGGCGATTTCTAAGAGATGAGCACATTGTATCCTGCAGTTAAAATTGTCTGTTCATGTTTTCGGATGGCCCAATTTATTTATTTGTATGCAAATAATATCTGGGCTGCGGGTGCAAATAGCCACTCCCTATTTTGGGATTATTCCCTAAAAACTTGGGTGGGAAAACAATATAACTCTTGTTTTCAGCCACAGATTTTTTTTTTTTTTAAATCCGCTCCAATTGCCTTTCATTATATACACTGATGGAGGTAGGGTTCCAATCAAACAAACAAGGAACCCTGATAATTTCAGATAGCACTAGCCTGTATGGTCGCTGCTAGCCAGTTCCTTTTTTATTGCAGTTAAACACAAGCTGTGCCTGGGATCAAATGTAATAATTGCGATCAAGCGATTTAACTAAAACTAAAAAGGAAGCCACCTGTATAAATAGGAAATGTGCTGCAATTTCATTCAGATCAGTCTCAAGAAGGCATCCAAGAAAGTTTCGCATTGTCAGGCGGCTGGGAATTTTGAGAGCGAGTGGCCATACTCAACATTATTCCAAGTGGAATGCGCCATAATAAGCCAACAGAGCTCCACGAAGGTCAATACAGAGCAGCCGCGGATCCGGCCCCCTTGATGTGGAACAGTTAACGTTGAAGGGGGTAAACACACAATATAGAAGGGATCGTTAGACATGATGGGTAACATTTTCAAAAGTGCCAGAATGACTTAGGAGCCTATATTCCATTTTTAAAAGACACATAGGCCCACTTCCTGAAAGCTAGTTAGGCACCTAACTCCCTACTGAAATCAAGAGGAGTTAGCCTCCCCAATACCTTTTGAGGTTCTGGACCTTAGAAGGCTAAGGCCTGGTCTACACTAGAAAACTAGGTCGGCATAACCACGTCACTCAGGGGTCTGAAAAATCCACAGCCACCCTAAGTCCCTGTGTATTCAGGGCTAGGGAAATGGAAGAATTCTTCCATCAATGTAGCTACCGCCTCTCATGGAGGTGGATTACCTACATAGACAGAAGACCCTCCCCCCCCCGTCGCTGTAGAAGGTATCTACACTGAAGCTCTACAGCTGTACCACTGCTGCTGTGGCGTTTCAAATGCAGACAAGCCGTAAGTCTCATTAGAAGTCCATGGATCTTGAGCTCACAAGTTACTAAAGGCAACGGGAAAGGTCTGGAGCACATGTAGACGTACCTGAGTAAGCAAAGCTTACTTAGCTAGCTCGAATAACCCAAGCAGTGAGCCTACAACAGGGCCAGCTCCAGGCACCAGCTTGCCAAGCAGGTGCTTGGTGCTGGTGCCTGGAGCTTCCTAAACCTGTTTGCCAAGCAGGTGCTTGGGGCGGCCGCTCGGTAGAGGGGCAGCATGTCCAGCTATTCGGCGGCAATTCGGGGGACAGTCCCTCACTCCTGCTCGGCGCGAAGGACCTCAGGCCGAATTGCCGCCGCAGATCGCAATCGCGGCTTTTTTTTTTTTTTTTTGGCTGCTTGGGACGGCCAAAACCCTGGAGCCGGCCCTGGCCCACAACGGGGGGTGGGGGGCTCATAAAGCCCCATGATACTGTCTGCACTGTTTGGGGTTCACTGCTGTTATCTATGCTAGCTAGATCAAAGCTAGGCTCGGGTATCTTGAGCCGTGCTGCAGTCACACCACTGACTGCAGTGCAGACCGACCCTACGCCACTTTTGAAAATGGGACTTATGAAAATGTTACTCCATAGCTCTGGGGAGTGAACTATTTCCAAATGAAATCGACCATATCATGTTCTGTTGTTTGTCGGCCTAGCACGTTACATTACTAACCCAGTGACAAAGGAAAACCTATTTAAACCCTCCCACTGATCCATGCCTCCCAGTTCAGTGAGCCTGTTTTATTTCACTCACCTGGAGAGAGGGATATAGCTGCGTGTCACGGTGCGTGACTCACTGCTGTGACACGTCTTGCTGGTCGTCTCAGGGAATTAGTGTTTCTAGCTTCCAGAGCGCCCTCTGCAAGCCAGTGTCCCACTGCTGCTGGCCCCCGAGTCCCGCCCAGGACTTGTCTTTGGGGTGCTGCCCCCTGGCAATGCCCCCACAGTCTCAGGGTCTCCCCACCCAGGGGAACCCCCAACCCTCTATCCCCACCTTGCCTCAGTCATGGGCTATTGCCAGTCACCATCTAGCCCCCGCTCACTGGGGCAGACTGCAGTGTAAAAGCCACTCATCATAGGCAAGTGGGGTTTGGACCTGCTGCCTCTGCCTACCCGTGGGCTGCCCCCTGCAACTCCCAGTACCATTCGGCCTTCCACTAGGCCACAGCCTGGGGGGTTTCCCGGCCGGAGCTCCCCAGCTTCCTTGGCCTTCCCCGAGCCCCGCTCCGCTCCAGGTACCTTCTCTCAGCTCCCTACAGCCAGGTCCCTCCCTCTCAAAGCTAGAGAGAGTCTGTCTCTGGCCCAGCCCTCTTATAAGGTCCAGCTGGGCCCAGATTAAGCCAGTCTCGGCCTGATTGGGGCGTGGCCCCCAGCTAAGGCTGTTTTCCCCAATCAGCCCCAGTTTTCTTTCCCTGCCACAGCCCTCTCCCCGGGCTGTTTTAAGCCTTTTAAGGCAGGAGCAGGTGACCATCCCGCTACAGTGCCTAACTGCTATCCTTTCTTTTAGAGAGATGTGCAAATGGCCTTTGCAAACCTCCCTTTCTCCTGAAAGTCTGAGCTATAGACTTGCTAACACTGAGGAACACATTTCTGGATGATCAGTTACAAACACACACACACACACACACACACACACACACACACACACACACACGTTGAAGCATGTTCTTTTTTACATCCCCAGAGCAATCATTACAATCCCCAAAGGCACGCACCAGCAGGTTGAACATTAGGCCTGGCAAGAACACACACCCCCCAGCGGGGGCATGCACAGGTTTTGTGTGCCCGCATCAAGCAGAGAGACTCTCAAAAGGGGTTTCAGTGTGCCAGCTACTTTCATGTCAGCTATGTCTGTACCTCTCAGGCTTAAATTCAGCTGGAGCTGTCCAGAGCGGAGTTCCAGTAAATATTTTCAAACCTGTGGGGCAGAAGCCCCAAGCCCCAATGCCTCCTGCAAGGCAAAAGCCCTAAGCCCCGATGCATCCCACACAGGGCTGAAGCCTAGAGCCGTGAATGGGGGGAGGCAGCGAGGAGGATCTGGGAAATACTCTGAGAATTTAAACCCTGCTCTCTATAATATGCACCCTTCCCTCAGTGTGAGGAAGGTGAGCACGTGCATCTACTTTTCGCCCTCCCTTAAAGAATTTCACGAGTTTGCAATCTCCTCCTTAGAGAGAACCTGATTATTTTGCTCTGGGAATTAGCTTCTGCCTGGGAGACAGAAATATTTCTTTGCGTTATCCCCACTTTTCCAGAACAAATGGACTTTCTAGAGTCATCGGAAGTATCCTTGTCTGCTGAGAGTCAAAGCAAAGAGAGGTCTGCAAAGAATTGATAGGTTCTGCCCTTACCGGAGCCTTCCATGTTAACTGATTACAGATTAACTTGAAGGCCTGAAGGTTTGGAGGATTCTTTTTAATAATTCTCTGAAAAATCATTTGTATCTGCTTCTTAGATGAAAGCTAATATTCTCATGCTGTGCTGCTGGGAAATATTAGTCGGGAGTAAGTGCTGGTTCTGCTCAGTAAGAAATCCCAGCGACAATGGGAACGTTGCCTGTCTAATGGCATCAGGAACAGGCTTTAATGAAAGTAAGAATCAGAACTGGGTTGGCTACCTTAAAGAACAGGTCCAAGATCCTTTACCGGAGTCAACTGGCATACAACCATTAACTTAACAATTGACACCAGTAACGGCTCTGGTCTGTGTTCTCTAGGATAGCTGAGATGATGCCAGTTTATACCAGCTGAAGATCTGGCATTAGGTATTGAAGAGATTAGAATCAAATGTAACAAAAGAAATCTGACTAAACTAAGCTGTCTTTTAATAAACTTTAGTACTACCAACCAACACAGCAACCTCTCCTTGCCAGCTTGGAAACAAGAGATTAACTAGACTGTTTCTATTTTTATGTTAAAATGGAAACAGAGGTGGGAAGGTTTCATGGAATTTACCAAGCCAAAGAAATACTTTTTTTCATTTTAAAATTCAAATGGAATAAAAATTATAGTCTTCCAGTGCTATTATGGAACTGTAATATTAGCCCTCCGCTTACCCGACCTTTAGCTGTGAGGAATCAGCTGCAACAACTGTAGCTTGGGAGTCTACTTCCTAAACCAATCTAATTCCCTCCAAGGTCTGCCCTTTTTTTTTTTTTCTTTTTTTCTTGAATTATTACACCACCTGGCACAGGGAATATTATTGACTCTGGAGAGAGGAGTCTCATTTTGCAATAATTTTTACAGATTGCTAACTGAAAAACAAGAACAAAAATGAACAACTAGGTAGCTGAAACCACTGATTTTCACTCTTCCTTCCTGCCCCCGTGTAATTTATTGCAACAAACCTCAGCTCCCACACTAAGTTAGGCACTTTGGCTCGTCTAAGATCCTTACTGTGTGTGGGCACCGGCCCAAGGAAAGAATCAACCCAAGTTTGTGGATTTCAGACCACATCGCATGTAGCTCCCACAACCTTCGTGGTGTTCACATCTCCATTTTGGGACAGGCACAACTAACATAGCTTTAAAAAATTAACTGTTAGAGCGACCCTCTTCACTGTCGTAGCTTAAGAAAAGAACCAACCCAAACCCCACAACTTTGTTGATGTTCCAGGCAGGGCTTTGCTTTTGCCTTCAGTGGGGTTTCAGACAGGTGCAAAGGTCTAACAGCATGGAACTGTAACAGGATCAGGATCTAAAAATGTTACAGAGACTTTAACAAGTAAAATATCATAGCTGCCTCTGTATTACAGGACTACAAAACTCAGACTGGATGACAATGTGACAACGTGCTACTGAGAGTTATTCGCTGATTTAGATGAGGTTAAAAACAAGTGAGCCAAATATTTGTCCGTCTCTTGAACTTAAGATTTTTTTTTTGTTGAGGTTTGAAATAGAGCAGAGAGTTTTTCTATTGTGTTGTTTTTTACATTTCATATCCCCCTGCACTTCCTGGTTTTGTGTGGGATCACAAACCCAAATACCAAAATATTACGAGAAAGGCCCATTCTTGAGGTAACTTTGAACCAGCAATCTCATGAGAAAACTTGCTCTCCTGAGTTTTCCAGGCCAATTACCAGAAACCAAGGACAGTGGGATAAGTTCAGCAATGCTTCAAATATGCAACCAACCCATTTGAGGTTCACCCATCACTTGTCTAGACACACATTTCAGAAGGGGATCATATATATAGATGATAGCCGGTCTGGGAATTTTTACCTGTGATTGTCCAGATCATTTGCAACAAACTGGAGAAATGGTCTGAAGTAAATAGGATGAAATTCAATACGGACAAATGCAAAGTACTCCATTTAGGAAGGAACAGTCAGTTGCACAAATACAAAATGGGAAATGACTGCCTAGGAAGGAGTACTGTGGAAAGGGATCTGGGGCTCATAGTGGATCACAAGCTAAATATGAGTCAACAATGTAACGCTGTTGGAAAAAAAAGTGAACATCATTCTGGGATGTATTAGCAGGAGTGTTGTAAGGAAGACTCGAGAAGTAATTCTACTGAGTGCTGATTAGGCCTCAACTGGAGTATTGTGTCCAGTTCTGGGTGCCACATTTCAGGAAAGATGTGGACAAATTGGAGACAGTCCAGAGAAGAGCAACAAAAATGATTAAAGGTCTAGAATACATGACCTCTGAGGGAAGATTGAAAAAACTGGGTTTGTTTATTCTGAAAAAGAGAAGACTGAGAGGGGACATGATAACAGTTTTCAAGTACATAAAAGGTTATTATAAGCAGGAGGGAGATAAATTGTTCTTCTTAACCTCTGAGGATAGGACAAGAAGCAATGGGCTTAAACTGCAGCAAGGGCAGTTTAGGTTGGACATTAGGAAAAACTTCCTAACTGTCAGGTTGGTTAAACACTGGAATAAATTGCCTAGGGAGGTGGTGGAATCTCCATCATTGGAGATTTTTAAGAGCAGGTTGGACAAACATCTGTCAGGGATGGTCTAGATAATCCTTAGTCCTTCCATGAGTGCAGGGGACTGGACGAGATGACCTCTCAAGGTCCCTTCCAGTCCTATGATTCTATGACTGTTGTATATCAAAAGAGCTAGGTAATGCTCTTCAACTGAATAAACTCGCTCAGGGAGTGTGAGAGCTCTTTGGAGCCAGGGCAAAAATTATTACCCAATTCTTTGCACCTGCAACAGTCAGGGAAATGCCAATGTGATTGCCACATCTTCCTCTCCGATAGGGACTCTGACAATGTCCCAGATCTCCACTATACAAGTGTGTGACAGCAGCACTCTGGGCAAGACACTTAGGCCCAGATTCTCAAAAGTATTCAGGCGCTTAACTCCCATTGAAATCGATAGACGTTAGGTTCCTAAATACCTTTGAGGATCTGGGCCATAATCTCTCTGGGTTTGTCACAGCTCTTATCCTGCCAAGCATGTGAGTCGGGGGTGCGAGGGGGGGGGGAATAGAAAAATATGCAAAAAGATCCTCATGTTTATGATTTAAGTATATTGCAAGTGTTTGTCTTCAAGGGTGGTATTGAATTTTTTTCCTCCTCAGTGCAGTAGCCCTGTATGATCATATAATCTGACCACCTTTACAACACAAGCCATAAACTTTGTCGAGTCATTCTCCCATCAAGCACAATAACTAATGATTAAACTAGTCCATATCTTTTAGAGACGCATCCAACTTTGATCTGAAAACATCAAGTGATGAAGATTCTACCCCACCCAAAGCTGTACCTGTGGTTAATTAGCTCCGTCTTAGACTATGTCTGCACTGAAATAAAAGGATGTGGTTTTTTTACCAGAGGACAACCATGGCATGTTAGCTATCCTGCTGTAAAACATGGTGGAGACAAGGCGCTATAGCTTTATTGTGAGGTAAACCATGGCCAGAGGTTATATACTGACCTAACCTCGCTACCTTGTGGTAAACACCACAGAACCTTGTCTCCGATTAGGATTGTACGAAAAGATAACTATCGCAGGTTAGTCATCTCTCTGTAAAAAAACAACCCAAAAGTAAAACCACAAAACCCACACACACCTTTCTGTCAGTGAAGATAGCGTCTTCAAAAGTTGTGCCTTATTTCCAGTTTGATTTTTTCTCACTTCAACTTCCAGCCACAGGCTTTTAATGGTATGCCTTTGTTTGCTTGATTAAAGGATCCTGTAGTCACCCCGTTAACTCTATCTTTGATAAACTAAATAGATCACTCTTTTCTAGTTTCTTTGTAAGGCCTGCATAATAGCAGATGACAAGACATGGATTCAGTCAAGTACCTGGGCTCTTATTGGGAATCCAACATGAAATAAGAAAAGAGAGCCTCACTTCTGAGCATGCTCCTTTACCAACGTAAAGAATACAGGAGGGAAGATGATGACAATTTGAGTTTCAGGGCCAAATTCAATGGAGCTATATTGATTTACATCAGCTGAGGCGCCATAAAGGCTACCTAAATATTGCCTAGAGATTACTGGGCATTTTAACTGATAATTTATTCATATTTTTAGATTAACATAATGAAAAATTATCTTAGCCCTCTGCACATAGTGCATTTTAATAATTGGAAATCCCTGTAGGCAGAAAAAAACGGTTCCATTTTTCATGTCGTTTGGCTGGACTTTGTGAACTTTAGTTAATAGAAGTGATGGAAGTGTCCTTCTCAAAGCGTTTTTGGTTTCAAATGATCAGCAAGATAGCCTTGTGACTAATGCACTGAGCTGGTATTATGCACTGGAGTGGATTAATACATGAGACTGGTTCAACGTCCAGCTCTGCCATAGCATTTTTCCTTCACCTTGGGCTAGTCAGGTAATTTCTCTGTGCCTCAACTCTCTCTCCAACGAGGATGGTGATAATCCTTCCTTTGCCTGTCTTGTCATTTAGACAGTCAGGGAGGGATTGCCTCTTGAGATGTACACGTACAGTGCTTAGCAGAACAATTCATCATCATATTTTTTTTCCACTCAACAACCTACTCCACATACAAATGAGAGTGAGTTTAAAGGCTCTGGACAAAATTAGAATACTTCAGAGTTCTCGGAGAATCTTTTTGCTCTCCTCTACACACCGCTGGGCCCAATAGAGCTCAATATTCTTTATCCACCATGGTAACCTCAGCATTAAATTTATTCCGAGGACAACTTCCCATTGAGGCTCAAAATAAATAGCTCACGTTTCCCCAAACAAGTTCTCTACCATCGCCCTAAAGGAGCAGCCCAGACTGTATTCAACCCAGACTTCCTCACAATATCACATCATAAAACCATCATCCATCTGGCACAAATTTCAGGCACAGCTGGAAGTATTCGATACAAGAAAGAAACCAAGGACAGAATTAGTATCCCACAAGGTTGTTTTCTCAAGTCACAGATGAAGCGCAGAACCATGCAGCGAAGTCCACCGTACACCCATTAGCCCTTCTCAAATGAAAAAAGGGCTGTCTAGGTTTTATATTCTGTGAAAATACCAGTTTGTTACCTCCCCTTTTTGTTGCCAGGAGACGTTCACAAAATTATTGAGGGATGAAACATTCTTGAAGCATCCTTTCTGAATCATCAAATAGGATTAACATATGAATTCATCTTCATCATACAGTATACCTGAAGGATGCAATTGTAGTGGGAGTCCACTAATATTCATTCTTTCAGAAGCTAACAAAGACGGAAGGAATTGAAATATTTACTTTAGTGGGTGAGTACCTGTAGCAAAGGGGCATGGCCTCCCTCGGAGACTGACAACGAGGGAGAGCCACGCCCACCTACATGCCTATAATACCCTCATCACTTGGCTAAAGATTATAAGGAAGCAGCACTGGTAGTACTTGCATTTCATAGAATACCAGGGTTGGAATGGACCTCAGGAGGTCACCTAGTCTAACTCCCTGGTCAAAGCAGAACCAATTCCCAGACAGATTTTTGCCCTAGATCCCTAAATGGTCCCCTCAAGGATTGAACTCACAACCTAGGTTTAGCAGACCAATGCTCAAACCACTGAGCTATCCCTCCCCTAGGCAGCATCTGAGCACTACTGGATTGGGCCCCTCATGCAAGTTAAGTGGAGGAGCAGCTATATCCCACATCTCATGGATCGCTAAGCAGAGATAGGTGCCTCCCTGCAGCCCAGGCTTCAGCATGGCTCTCTGAGAGAAGGGCTTCGCTTAGCACCCTACCCTTCATGTCCACGTCTCCCATTGACTAACTTAGGTGACTCCCTGCCTAGCATGCTGGCTTTGTGGCTCTCGATCTAAGGGTACGTCTTCACTACCCGCCGTATCGGCGGGTAGCAATCGATTTATCCGGGATTGATATATCGTGTCTCTTTAAGACGCGATATATCAATCCCCGAATGCACTCACCGTCGACTCCGGAACTCCACCAGAGCAAGCGGCGGTAGCGCAGTCGACAGGGGAGCCGCGTTCGTCGATCCCGCACCATCTGGACCCCAGGTAATTCGATCCAAGATACTTCGACTTCAGCTATGCTATTCACGTAGCTGAAGTTGCGTATCTTGGATCGATCCCCCCCTCAGTGTAGACCAGCCCTTTGGCGCCTATCTCTCCCCATTCATTGTACAGGGAGCCGAAGCACTCAAGCTTTGTGGATCAGTGTTGTTCCTGTGATTTTCTAAGCACCAAAAATTTAGATATTGTGACATTGAGTGACAAAATGCCTAAGGCCCTTTGTGGATCTGGGCCCACCGGGATGGCCAGCCCTAGTGGTGAATGCCTTGATCCCCTGCCAGCCAACGCAAACTCTCCCACTTCACCTATGAAAAGCAAGTGTCCCCAACTCACCAACTGATAAGCCCATCACTACTGACCCCTTTGGTCACAAATGCACTACAAGGGTAATCAAAGTCTCCTAGATCAGTGGTTCTTAAACCAGGGCTGTGGCTTGTTCACGGAATTCCCCTGGTGGGCCAGGCCAGTTTGTTTACCTGCCGCATCTGCAGGTTCGGCCGATCGCGGCTTCCCCTGGCTGCGGTTCGTAGCTCCAGGCCAATGGGGGCTGCAGGAAGCGGCGTGAGCCGAGGGACGTGCTGGCCGCCCTTCCCGCAGACCCCATTGTCCTGGAACAGCAAACCGCAGCCAGGGGGAGCCGCGATCAGCTGAACCTGCGGACCCTGAAGTTAAACAAACCGGCCCAGCCCACCAGGGGCTTTCCCTAAACAAGGGGCGGCCCTAGTTTGAGAACCACTGTCCTAGGGCGCTCCACATTTTATTTTGCACAGAACACCATAAAAGTTAATCCCTGCTCTTCTTCAGGATCCAGGATGGGAGAACAGCCTGTCCTAATTAACTACTACCAGTAACCTAAATCCTATTGCCTATGCATCCCGGGGCCTTTACTTCTTATGCTGTTGTTGTCAAAGCAAGACTTAGCTTTGGGACTGCCGTGTGTCACAATGAAGGGGGTCGGTGCCTGTAGGAGCAGTTGGCCTATGGCGCTGGCATCTGAGAGGAGAATATGACATGGATCTGAACAGGATGTTATAACTCGACCATTCCTGACAGGGGTTTGTCAACATATCAAATTGTTTTCCTGGACTCAAATGCAAAAGGGAAAACACCAGCAGTATCTGGATCGCAGGGAAGACTTGAGTTCGGCCAACCCCGGGAGAGCGCCAGGCCCGCTCCAGACATGTGCTACCACCACCCCAGCCCACTGCTGCCAGCCCAGGCTTCTAAATGGGCATGGAGAGGACTGAACAGCAGCAGGACTGTAGAGGCAGGTTAGTTTTCTTGTTCACCCTGAGAGACTTCCCGGTCTGGGAGGAATTCCCAGCTGGAGCCCAAGCAAAAATGAGCTTCCAGGTGTAATTTAAACTGCAGAGGTGAAGCTCTCGATCTCAGATGACATACGGTACCTGTGTGATTGAGCTGGAACAGTAGGGTGACCAGATGTCCTGATTTCATGGGGACAGTCCCGATATTTTGGGCTTTGTCTTATATAGGCACCTATTACCTCCCACCCCATCTCAATTTTTCACACTTGCTGTCTGGTCACCTTACAGCACCCTCTCCTCACAGGACCACTGTGATACAACCAGCAGCCTGAGTCTGAAGGCAGCACCCTCCTGGCTTGAGTGCAGAGAACTGGACTAGATGACCTCTCATGGTCCCTTCCAGTCCTACACTTCTATGATTTCCCCTTTTATTCCTGCACTATGATAGCAATTGGGAGTCACAGAGGAGCTAAAGCATAGAGTGGGTGAGTCTTTAAATAATCCGCAGTCAATATGGACAACACTATCCCATAGGACACTGCACAGGAACAAAGCATCTCTCCTCCACAGGCTACCTGAATTGGGGGTACCAAGAGCCCGGCTGACATGGGTGAGGAGTGGACAAGCAGGGATGGGGAAAAGTTGGAGCCTTGACTCGTTTATCTGAAATATCTGAGGATAGTGGCTTGAAAAACAAAGCCCTGAACCCAGCTCCATGCATGTATATGGTGGTTTATGAAATATTCATAACGTAAAAATACAGTTTACAACATCATACAGCTTACGATCACAGAGATTAACAGCATGGAAAGGTTTGGTGCCTCGGAATGGGTGTTGGTGCTTTGGTCTTTGTTTAGGAAGTTATCATGAAAATAGAGCTGGGCTTTCAAGAAGCCATGCACCGCTGAGATCAGTCAAGTTCATAACTCGTTGGTACTGGTTCAGGTTGTATATTCAACAAGGATGAAATCTGCCCTCGTGGAGAGGGCCAGCACACAGCCTATGCACCACAAAAGCCTTCAAAACTATTTAGTGGCACCCAGGCCTTGAAATGTACATGATGAATTTCACCTCTAGCAAGTAGCCATTTTGGTATACATGCTCGTAAAGAAGTCTGCCTTCTCAGCTTTGCTATTTTCTTTTTTTAATGATGAGAACTTTCATTTAGGAAAAAGAAAATAGCAAATAGTCTAGATTTGTGACTTTTCAATGCTGTTGGATTCTGATGTCGAACATGTAGCTTCAGCTTTATACACAGCATTCAAGGTTCTACCAAAAAACAACCTTAAATCTACCAGTGCCAACATGGGTGGGCGAGGGGAGGAAATGCGAGACAAAAGCAAGCAAGACCAGACCCACAGCCTCTGTTATTTAAAAAATTTGAATGTTCAGACAACCCAAAGTTCAACCTCTCTCTTCTTTCCTTATAGGAAACATAGGGCCTGATTCTCCATTGCTTTTCACTGGGTGTAGTCATACACACCTGCGCAAAATGGGTGCAAATTCTGATCCGCAGAGATTGTTTTTTTCTTTGTTGGGAGTAAAAGAGTTAATGGTACTCACCTAAAAGAAGGATGGGGGGAAACACAGGGCCAGATCTTCCGCTGGTGTAAATCAGAATAGCCCCATTGAGTTCACACTGTAAAATGGAGATAATAAACCTCACTTTCTCCCACGCGTTGAGTGTTTTGCCTATTTGGAATGGAAGTTCTTCTGGGTGGGGACTGTCCTTTACTATGCACTTATACATCCCCCAGC
This sequence comes from Trachemys scripta elegans, assembly GCF_013100865.1. Lineage (NCBI taxonomy): Eukaryota > Metazoa > Chordata > Testudines > Emydidae > Trachemys > Trachemys scripta. Next base: position 9,113,041 of record NC_048300.1, on the reverse strand, counting down.
ACAATGGGTTCCCGATCTAATACTGATAATACCATGAGCTAGCCTTCAAAACTGAACTTGTACACAAAGTTTCTCCAGTTGTGTAAAACAAGTTATACAGTGGATACTTTCCACTGGGAGAAGATGAGGGCTTGACTTTTCTAAATCACTCTTCAATGCGTCGCTATTTGTAAATACCAAGTTTTTTTAGTTTGCAAAGTAGTCCAACAGATTTTGTATGATTTTTTTTTAAACGTACAGTTAATGTCATTTAAATATTTAAATATCTCTCTTCAAAACCCCGTAAAACTAGAAAGCAACACTAATGTGAAACACAAATGTTATATAGATTATATCCATGTCTATGAGAGATAGTAGCCAGCTAAGTAGAAGGTAAGGGAAAAAATGAGATCAAAATCTAGGTCAGAATGAAAAGCTGGACAAGAGCCCACACTTCCAAATCTTGGGCCTCCCACACAAAAAAGTAAATCATTTTTTAAAAGGGAATAATGGCCTTTTCAATCCTCCAATATTCTGCAAAAAGCTCTTACTGGAAATACTATTGTTCCATTCCATCGGTTTCTAGGACAACCATTATTCTCCACTAATTTTACAGATACTTTGTTGCTTGTGCCTGACTTGCCCTGTTGCTCCTTAAAGTTGCAGAGCCACCTTTTCTTTGGCTTGCCTTTCCCCGGGCCCACTGGCCTCCCCCCAGCCTTTCCTGCAGATGCTTTCCCCTGCTTCTTGTTATAGGTACACAATAGTTCAATTTTAATCTGGGTTTTCCCCAGTACGACAAAACATGATTCTGCAACATTTTACCAGCCACTCATCTGTCCTCTTGCAGTCTGATTTTTTCCCGGTAGCATCCCAGTAGCACAAAAGCTCCTGTTCTTTTCTCAGCAGCAGCTGGAGTCCAACGTTCACATCGAAACGTGGACAAATCAAGGCTTGTGCTCTACTGAATTTAGCATGAACTGACATACCCTTTTCCCTTCCACATGTTCTTCCTTCTCAGATGCTGAATGAGCCATTGCCAAATTGCTCCACAGCTCCTTGGTCCCATCCCAAATCTTTATACGCTGCAGAATTTATACTAGGCTACAGAAATCTTAAGCGGAAGCTTGGTTTTCTGATTAAGGCACTGGGTTGGGACTTAAGAGAACAAGAGGCTCCCTTCCTTGCTTTGGCACAGACTCCGTGTGTGACCTCTGCAAGGCCTTTAGGATATATCTTCACTGCTGAGCCAGCCTGGCTGATCAACGCTCAGACCTGAATGGGCCAGCCACACTGCAAAGCCCTACCCGAGTCCCTGCACCCGCAGTAGTGCTGCACTCACCCTCATGTGTCACAACTCTCTAGGACTTGGGGGCGGGGGCCATACCCCACGGTTGTTTGTGCTGCAGTAACCTGAGCCACTCCATGGTTCTTTAAGAGTGAATTAAAGAAGAACTTGTCTCTCTTTCTGGGCATGCAGGGGGAATTGTGGGAAGGCATTGAAGGACTATCTGCACCTAGGTGATTTTGCCTCTATCCCCTCTGCAAAGTGAGAGGGTCACTAGCCTGAGTGACAGCAGAACCCAGGCTCTAACCCAGGACTGCCCAACCTATGGCCCGTGGGCCGTACATGGCCCACCAGAGCATTTCATAAGGCCCAGGGCCTGCGTCAACACAATATTCTAATGGCCGATTTATTAGCGTTTTGTCATCACGTTTACATGATTTTACGTGTGTAAATAGACAATACTGTACATAGAATGGACCTATCTAAATGCATATGAAACAAGCTAAACTTAAAATATAAATCAATACAGGTGACTTTAAAACGTATTCAAATATGTAGAATCTGTTTGGCCCACACAAGCCCGTGCTTAGTTTTTATGTGGCCTTCCTGTGTAATAAGGCTGGGCACCACTGCTCTAAACCATACCCCAGACGGGCCAGCCAGCCTGGGTTTAAAGCTCCATTAAACTTGGGTGGGAGGTTCCTGTGGGTGAAGGGGAGAGAGGTTAATGGCAACCCTCAGGTAAGAGCCCCAGCTAACTCTGCAGCGAAGACAGACTTTTAGGGTAAAGTTTTCAAAAGGATCAAAATGACTAAGGAGCCCCAGTCCCATTTTCAGCAGTGGTTTAGGCACTTTGGAGCCTATGTCCCATTGCCTTTCAATGAGATTTAAGCTCCTAAATCATTTTTGAAAATGGGCTTTAGGCTCCTAAGTCATTTAGACACTTATAAAAATAATTACCCGTATTCTTTCTGTAGCCGAGTTCCCCCTCTCTAAAATGGAGCTAATGTGGCTTGCTGTCTCCCACTCTTTGCCTGTTTTGTCTAATTAAATTGCAAATTCTTAAGGATAGGGGCTCCTGTTTCTTACTATGTATGTGTGTGCCTGGTACGTTGACACCTCCAGATGTTAAAGTGTTATAAACACTCATAAATCTTCTACTGAAGGGCCTGACACTGCATTCTTCATAAAGATGAAAACACCCATTTATTTCAGAAAGAAAATCAAGCCTACCATCTTTGGACCAAGTTATTCTCTTTCGGGTATTGTATTTAAAGTTCACAAAATATTGGTATTTAGGGGAGGATGGGGTGGGGGAAATTGGCCACAATAGGATTATAAGCACGTACCAAAGTTGTGCTTCCCTTCCCACCCTTTGATCTTGGTGCCTTAATGACTAATTAGTGCTAAAGTACTGGAAAAATACCTCACTTAAGGCATTTTAAAGCTTCTCTTTGTATAGATAAAAACGATGACTCACATCAAAGGATAACCACAAAACGTGCGAGAGAGGGAGTAAAGCAGAAGCCTGTCTCATGGGGATGTTTGGCTAACTGGCCAAACTGGAGAATCTGCTGGGCTTTCGGTTCTACTAATGCTTCCATTAAATTCTCCAGATTTTTCACTCCTGGACTTGCACAGAGGGAAAAGCTAAAGAGAAATGTGAAGGGAAACCTGTGCCCCAGAAAGCGAAGTATGTGTTCAAGGAGATGTGAGCCTTCAAACCTTGTCCTCTGATGAAGGATCGGGGAGAAATGTCATCAGCTCCTGTATGCAGTGTAGTTGGAGCCGTATTAGTCCCAGGATATTACAAAGACAAGTCTATATGCATCCGAAGAAGTGGGCTGTAGTCCACGAAAGCTTATGCTCTAATAAATTTGTTAGTCTCTAAGGTGCCACAAGTACTCCTGTTCTTTTTGCGGATACAGACTAACACAGCTGCTACTCTGAAAAAAGACAAGTCAGGTGAGGTAAAATTTTTTATTGGATCGATTTCTGTCTCTTGTCTCTCTCACCAACAGAAGTTGGTCCAATAAAAGGTATTACCTCACCCATCAGAGCCTGCAGCAGTCGACAGAAAAATAACCACCACCTCAAGCATTCAAACCGGAAATAATTCACCTTTCTGCTATGGCAGGTTTTTGTTCTCACACTTTGTTTTCAGGGTATCAGACAATCTCTCCGCAATCTGGGTGAGGAAGACAGATTATCCCACATCAGCCTACTGTGTGGTTCTTATACCTTCCTCTGAAGCGTCAGGTACTAGCCACTGTCAGAGATAGGCTACTAGAGTTGACAAACTTCAGCTCTGATCCAGGCTGGTAATTCCCCAATGCATGCTGTTTAGCCAGAGGGTTAGTGGAGGGGAAAATGGGTCTTATTCCCACTCCCAGAGCTATTGCAATGTGGGTGCTCTAAGATCAACAGTTTATTTGCCTTTCTTTGTATGGGCCCAATCCTGCAAGCAACCGTCTTGAGGAAGGGCTGAGGAATTGGGCCACATACTCTATTAAAGACCTAAGGGTTGTAAAACCCTGATGCCAAGTTCTGTTAGTAAAACAGCTCCCGCGACTTCTCTTTCGATGGAGTGTGTTGCCATGTAATGGATTAGCAAGTCAGCAGTACAATCTACTGGAACAATTCCAATGATTATACCACCTAGCTAAACCTTCGCTCCTGATGCGCACCCCTGATTCCCATTAACCTGAGTGGGAGTTGTAGCTGCTCAGAAGAGGCCTGGTGCTGCCAGGTGCCAAGCAACTAGAGGTGCAGTCAATAGGAACTGAGGGCACCGAGCAGCTGGCAGGACTGAGTCCCCAGTGGCCAGCACTAGAGCTCGTTAGGAATTTTCCATCAAAATGATTCTTCCATGGAAAATGAAGTTTCTGCAAATTTGAAAATTTCCCAAGGGTAAAATTTAATTTTTTGTCAAAATGTTGCCAATCAGAAAAATTGAAATGAAACAGTTTGGTTTTGAGCCAGTACAACATGAAACTTAAGCTGCAGCAGTGACTCGTGGGTGTTAGTTTCAATGTGTCATGCCCCCATTCTCTTGTATGGACCAGGCTCCTTGACCGCCATCTCCCCTCAAGTACTGCAATATGGGAGTCACATGACTGCATTGCATCATGGGAGATGTAGTCTAGCCAAGTAGCCCAGTCCATAGGAAAGAATAAGGAGGGCATGATCCACACAAGCTACATCTTCCATTAGGCCCTGTGGCATGATAAGCAGAGAGAGTTGAACCAAAACATTTTGGTGTTTCTGAATTGAAAGATTGTTTAACTTTTTATTGGGTGAAAAAAAATTGATATTAACAATTTCCCACGGGACAGAAATCCCTGGTTTCGCTCAGCCCTCGTCAGCACTCTCAAGATCTGCTTCTCCATCTGTAACATGGGTGTGGGGTGAGGCGTAATTCATTAGTGTTTGTCAAGAACTATGAGATCTTCACATCAAAGGGGCTCTTGAAGTGCAAGGCATTAGTATTCGGTTAGCAGTAAATAGTTTTTAATATTAGCTACTAGCGCTGCAGGAAGCGTTCCCTGTGAAATCTAAGGGAATGAAGAATTTGCCGGGCTTCGCATTTCAATACAAACTTGAAATTTAGCTCAGATTCAGCGAAAGGACTGCTGAAGTGTGGAAACCACAAAAGTGAGTCAGGGCTTGGTTTCAGGAGAGCTAGGGCTAAACATATTATTGTATGGCAGCGTCATGGGAAATGAGCAGCGTTTCATGATTTTCATACAAAGCCCCTTGGCCTTAGCTGAATTTCACTCAAACACCACATTCAAAGGAAATCTTAGGTAGGGGGCACAGAATTCAGATACCGCAGTGATGGATGACCTGTAAAACGACAGGTATGGAGGTAGGAAGGTAGAGTAGATCTCATCCTGATTAAAACTGAAGGAAAAGGTTCATACAAATAAAGATAAAGAATTAGTATTGGTTTAAAAGCAGTTCCTAAAGGTGCCAACTGAGCTCATATCTCCATTGTGCTAGGCATAGTGCATAGAGCTAGTGAGAGAGAGTTGCCCGAACAGAGTTTTCAACAGATTAGATTGATGAAGGAAGGGAGGGAGAAGAGAGGCCAAGTGACTTGGCCCAGGTCGCACAGAATATTAGTAGTTGAACTAAGAACAGAACACTGGTCTAGGCCAGGACCCTATCCAGGGAACCACACTGCCTGCCAAAAAAAGTATCCAAGAAACAAAGTCACCAGGTTTCACACAGTTCTTGTACTGACAACAGCACTTGGGGTCTGTAACAGACAGACTTTGCTTTTCATATTATGAATCCCTAAACATAGGAAGAGAAGAACAGTGACTGGGCCCCACCTAAGCAGTGGCATGAAACTGACAGCATGGAATATGACCACTTGCTCTTAACAGATTATCTTTGCTCAGTGTCCCCAAGAAAGGCACCCTACTTCTACGATCCCTGCTCCACATGCATTGCTTTCCAATCCCAAACCTGCCCATCAGTTTAATGCTGTGTATATACAAAAATGGAGGTAACCAACGACAATATACCCTAAATCAGGAACCAGTTCTCCATTCTCCTCCTCTCTCCAAATATCCAATACTGCTTCCCTGAAGGAGAACAGTCCCAGGAGATAACTATGCAGCTGGCTGGGTTGCTAAGATGTCAGGAGTAAACCTCAATAAAAAGACCCGTCTTACTTTACACCTTAAATGAGGCAAGCCTCATGGCTTTGGCATCTCCCTGAGGAATGAATTCCAGAGTCTAGGGATCACCCTGTCCTCCAGGACCTACAAATTTAGTTTTGGGCACTGTCAACCAAAGCTTCCCCACCACCAACAATTGGTAGGGTGGAACAAATTCCTTTTATTTTCAAATATGCCAGTAACGTCAAAGTCATTATCTTGGTGTGGATTCCAACGATCCAGTTTCTATTCCTGGCTAGGAAATGTTAGGCAAGTGCATGTATTTCTCAGTGCCTTTGTTTCCCCTTCTGTAAAATGGGATTAGTGACACTCATCTCCTTTGTAAAGCACTTTGACATCACTTCATGAAAAGCATTAAGTAAGCAGGAGGTCCTATTATTATTTTTTCTCAAAATTTAGCAAGCTGAATTGTGCCAGTCTTCTCAGAAACAGAAAATTTCAAACACTGCTCACACGGTGACTACTTAAACTAACCTTTGGGTTTTCCTCTTTTTCTTTTTTCAGATTTCCAGGTGTGTCTGTGTGTTTCCCTGTGGCTGCTACATTTGAATAGATCATTATTCAAGTCCTTGTGATCACTCTAAAGGTATTTATTAGAGCCATCTGAAAATTTTCCATCAGCCTCACCTTTTTTTTCCCTGATGGAAAATGGCTCTTTAACTAAATGGAAATGTTCATGGGGAAATTTTCCACTTCCATCAAAAAGCTGAAAACTGGGGGGGAAATTGATTTTCAAGTTTTTTGACAAAAACCTGAACAGTGTATGAAAAACAATTGTTTTAATTGACGTTTTTGGGTGGGATGAAAAGGTCACTTCCCAGCCAGCTCTAGTATTTACATGCTACTGAAGGTCTTACAAGTGAACGTGCCCAGAAAACGTCAAGGGATATCCAAGATAATCCTATCTAGAATGCTGATACTGAGATCACAATAGCACCATGTTGTTACTGCGTCTCTGTGAAAACAGACTGGTCCAGATCTCCAGCCGAGATAAGTGGATGCAGCTGCATTGACTGCAATGGAGCTACTCCTATTCATAGAAGCTCTGGGTCTGGCCCACTGTCTCTTCAGTTATGCCAGACTGAGGATGGTATATTTTTGTGTGATAGTGCACGGCTTGCATGGCTCTCTGTTACAGACTTGGTGAATATTTGATGTGGTTTTCCACAGGTACAGTGATGCACTGTCCAATGTGACAGCCATGTGTGGCTGGGGCAGAGAGGCCCTCACTACTGTATTGCTATGTTCTGTGTCATATTGCAACACGCTTTTGCATGTTGATTGTGTTTAGGGGAGGAAGGATGATCTTGTGGCTGCAGCCTAGGACTGAGCGTCAGTATCTGGCTTCTATTTTTGGCCCCGCCACCAGAGTCCTATGTGATCTTGGGCAAGCCATTTAAACTCTTTGTAGTTTAGTTTCCCCATATGCAAAAGGGACTATTATCCTTCCCTACCACCCAGATTGTCATTAGCATTTAAAATTTGAAAAGCCCCTTGAGATCTATTGGCTTGATTGATTTCGCTGGGCTTTGGAGCAGGCTCTGTGGACAGACCGTTCCATGGAAATGCAAACACTACTTAAACCAGGGCTGTTGCTCAAACACCTCAGTTGATTGCAACTCCTACAGCATCACCAGGGAAGAGAGAGAGTTTCCTAGCCTGAAACCATCCCCTTCAGGGCTTTATAGGTTAAAACCAACACCTTTAAATGCATCCGGCAAGAAGCTGCAGATTGCAGAGAACATGTGTGGTGTGATCCCAGAGAGAAAAACCTCTCAGCAAATGGACCTCCGCCTTCTGCCCCATCTGAAGATTGGAGAAGAACTCAGGAATAGAATAACATGCTCCTAGTATGACAAAGGCATGGATGATTATAGTGAGGTCACTGTGGTGGTCTCCACCATTTGAGCCCTCTATGTGGTAATAACTAAGCTTGTGAGGCTCCTTCTTCACAATCCTTGAAGTGCGCGAGTGTCTGGAACTGACAGAGGCATGATGAAGATTGGGGGTTGTCTGCTGAAGCTTTGAGTTAGGAACCTCTCCCTAGGAAAAAGTTCTGCTTCCTGTCTGGTCTGCCTTCCTGCAGAGAGGAAGAGCTGGCCAGAGATAGTGGATCTAAAACCCCAGGGCCAGAGCTTCAACAGATAAAAATTGGCAAAGATCCACTGAAGCCAATTTAGATGATCTGAGGAGCTGGCCCACGGAATACACATTAGGATCAGCCAGTTCCTGAAAGGTCACGGCGGTAAACTGACTTTCCAGTCTACATGGGGAAAGGCACAAGCATTTTGCCAAGCCATATTTCAGATAGGCAGAATTGCTGTCTAAAGGCACACATATCATCTCTTTTCAAAGTAAGAACAAAAATGTGCAGTTGCAGCTCATTAAATTATGTGCTAATTTCACTAAATCATTTGTTCAAGCATTACACAGGTATCCCATTTCAGAGTACTAGTACATAGTGCCGTAAGCCTAAAAGCTAATTTCTAACCTAACCTAATGATGCCAGTAATAATGACCTACCGTCACTGCCTTGTGAATCAGATCTTTATGATAGTTAAAATAATTAACATCAAAGCACAACTGGTAGCTTGCTAAATTCACCCTCAGTCATAAACCATTAGCAGAGTGCCAAACATTATACTGAATTTTCTCCGTGCAGCTTCACAACAAATTCAAGTTTAGAAACCTGCTTAAGGCTTTTGTCACCAAAAAGCTACCATCCAACAATATCATTCCATTGAAACTGACAAGCTGTTTCATATCAGTGGGCACTTTCACCTCACCAGCTAGAGGGCAGAGGGCAGGCAACATACCAGTCCAGGAGCGATGATGTGCTGCTAAAGAAGGGAGCTCCTACAAAATTCCCTACCCCTAAACCTGTGATAAGCCCTGTGTATGGGGTGCTAATTCTCTCAGAGAGGAGAGGACTGCGGAAAACCTGCAATGGGCAGTGATGAGATAACCTGCCCTGGGGAAAATTTCCTCCTGACCCTCATTAACTAGAGGTTGGTTTAAGCCCTGGAAGCATGAGGATTTGTGTGCCTTCCAAACTCTTGGGGGGCAATGCTGGCTACTATGGTGATTGTGGGTTGTCTTTTATTATGGTTCTAGGGAGGAGCAGGCCTCCACTGCCTTTGGGGTGAGATCGCCTTTCTGTAGGAGCCGTGTGGGTAGGGCTGGAGGAGTCAGGTGGGGAGGAATTACTAGGCAATCCGGATGGTCCGGCAGGGAGGTGCAGGGTGTCTGATTTCATGGGGAAGAGGGGTCTGAAATAGAGCTCCAATTTCACCTCTGAACCAAGGTCATTTTGTGGCTAGCAAGCTAGTAGTAACCACATGTTTATATTTGATGGCTGCTGTCCAGTATCTGTATAAAATGAGCTGGTGGCTTCAGTCCAGTTCCTAGTGTGCAAATATAAGCATCATAAAAACCACCACCAAAATTGGTAGCTAGTGGCCTCTGCATTGGCAGCCTTGTCTGAGAGACGAAGGAGATGGAGATGCAGCTATCTCCTCAGACATCAGGCAGCGTCACTCCCAACCCTGTACTCTGGCTGCGGGTGAGAATGACACAGAATGGCAGTCCCTAGGTAATGAACAACATTTCATTAGCGTCCTTTTCATTATGAAGATACTATCACAAGCAATAGCAGCGCTGGAGAGAGATTTGTAGTTCTTAATAATACTTGCGTTTTAACTTCCTGATGAGCCCAAATCACCAAGCTGAGACCTGGCGTTAGATCCACACTCCGATTTGGCTTTGCAGTTTCCGCCCATTATGGAGGCCTGTTTCCCATTATAAAGGCCTGAGCAGCAAAGGATAAATCTGGAGATTAACTTCCCATCGGAAAAAATTGTTTGCCTGGAATGCAGATCCTACATACCCAGGGGTACCTTCCCCTCAAGCACAGACCAGGTGGGGGCAATGGAGCAAATGATGAGGTGTGTTTCCCTAAATCCAAGAGCAGATGCAGAAGAGCTGGCTGAGGCTCTAAAAATGTGAGAAAGTGGGGAGCTTTTCCCCCCTCTGGAAAAATCGGAAAGACACCCATAATTTTACTAAAAAAAAAAACAGCCATGGGTTCTTTAAGGACCACAAGTGAGCAGAGAGAACCATCCAGAATCTGGTACCTACAGCAACTCTTTGCATTGCAGAGGTGCTTGAGTTCAGTACTGACTCAGAGGATGACTATCACCGTCAGCAATATTCTTGAATCTCTTCAATACCCAAGATTAGTTCATTAAAGATCTTCCGTCCAAGCACTGCCCAGACCTGGCCATACTTAGTTGAGGAGAACAGGCCCAGGTGATGTGACAGCTGGAATGAGATGAACAGGATAACACAGTTCAGTGCCTTCACCTTTCAGGTTTGGTTGTTGACTCTACAGCTGGAATAAAAATTTCAAAAGCATCTCGAGGGTTAGGAGCACAAGTTCCATTTTCAAAAGGGACTGAGGCACTGAGGCTTTTGAGTCCCACTGACTTTCACTGAAACTTAGGGTACGTCTATACTTACCCGCTGGTTCGGCGGCAAGCAATCAATCTTCTGGGATTGATTTATCGTGTCTTTAGACGCGATAAATCGATCCTGGAAGTGCTCGCCGTCGACGCCAGTAATCCTGCTCTGCGAGAGGAGTAGGCGGAGTCGACAGGGGAGCCTGCCTGCCGCGTGTGGACCCGCGGTAAGTACCTTTATGTTCGAACTAAGATACTTCAACTTCAGCTACGTTATTCACGTAGCTGAAGTTGTGTATCTTAGTTCGAACTGGGGGCTTAGTGTGGACCAGCCCTTAGGGTACAAATTTCAAAAGGGCCTAGGCACCTAAGACACTCGGGCACTTTTGAAAAATTTGCCCTAAGTCTCATTGAACATCAGTGGGAGGTAGGTGCCTAAATCACTTAGGTGCTTTTAAAAAGTTTATACTGAAACTTTTTATTTTCTTTAACCTGTTCACTTACTGAAAGGAGATGGGGGTGGGGGGAAGGCATTTCTTTAAATCAATGGCTTGTTGTCTAAGGCTGTAAACACTGACACTGCATTGCTCTTCAAGCTATGTAGCTAACTGCTACCAGAGTCACTGGACGCAGAACCAGCAGCAGGATATTAGCAGCAGCAAAGGCATTTCTGCTCTCATCAAATATTTGGTCAATATCATAGGACTGTGGAGATCAGACTCTGCCTGAGTTGAAGTTTTGTCCCAGGATTACCTCTCGGCAGAGATTCCACGGGGATCAACGTCAGAACATGCTACTAAATGTGAGAAAGGTACCGTGAAAATATTGGGTGAGTTGCCTGAAGTGCAATTGTTTCTTAAAACCCGATAGACAGTATAGCCCAGACGGCGCAAGTACTTTGGCACGTTTGTAACTTTAAGCATGCAAGTAGTCACAATGAAGTCAGTGGATCTAATAATAATAAATAATAATAATGGAGATATCCCATCTCCTAGAACTGGAAGGGACCTTGAAAGGTCATCAAGTCCAGCCCCCTGCCTTCACTAGCAGGACTAAGTACTGATTTTGCCCCAGATTCCCAAGTGGCCCCCTCAAGGATTGAACTCACAACCCTGGGTTTAGCAGGCCAATGCTCAAACCACTGAGCTATCCCTCCCCCCCAATATGTTCTATACCAATATGTTCTCCGTGCACTTTGTGTTGTTGCCCATCCCAGAACTACACACACACACACACACACACACACACACACACACACACAAAGACATCCGTTGCCAGTTAGCACAGCTGCATGGATGTCCACCTTCCCAACTAATCTCTTTTCTGACACTAGTACATTTTAAAGGATACGGAGACATCATTAGAATATAGAATTTCAATTGGAATGACTGCTACCTGTGAATGGTTTAGGAAAATAGCCTGTCACCGTTTTATTTGCAAACTCCTCTTGAAAGAAAAGACAGAGCAAGAAAAGGTCAAAGGAAGTCAACCAGAATTATTCAGCACATAGGTTGGATTCCATGTGCGAAGAGATTAACGAGACTGGGGGCTATTTGGTTTAGATGGGATGAGACTAAAGGAATCTAAGCTAGTGGAGTCCCCACCCAACTCCATATAAAAGCCACATGCTCACTGCACACTCAGTGTCACCCCACCTGAGGACTGGTTTTAGTGAAATAAAAGTAATTCAGGAATAGCCCTGCATGTGCCCCCAGGCTCAGCCTGAACCTTCTCCCTAGGCTCCACTGCTCCTTCCCGCCAGATCTCTCTGCTACAGAGCCTAGCGCCACAAGGCTACTGCCACTACACTTAAATTCAGGCGGAGTCTAGGGCTCTACTCTGCTCCTGTGAGTCATCAGCAATTAACCTGCAGCTCCTGCAGGGTTCCAACACCTGCTACTGGGAGGGGTGGTGGAAACAGGAGAATCTTGCCACCTTATTTCCAAGTTCTAGGACATATGAAATCCACACAGTAAATGAATGTAGAGAGAGGGCAGTCATGTATTCGTATTTGTCATTTCCCTTAATATAGACGCCAGGGGGGGATACTCAAGGAAATGTTTCTAAAAGAAACAAAAAATATATACTTTATGCCACAGATAACTAATGGAACTCACTGCTGCAGGGTATTATTGAGACAAAGAGCTTGGTAAGTGTTGAACAAGGATAAGCACACTTATAAGAATAACAGCTGCACAAGCTAGGAGAATAACGAGAAGGTTATTTAGTCCTCATACTTCAAGATATCAGTTGAATACCATCGGAGATCCAGAATGAGTTCCCCACAAAATAGAGCAGCATTTAGGGAGGTTATGGAGAGGATGTTAAACCTTCCTCTGAAGCATCTGACATTGGCAACCGGATATCACACTACCACAGATGGACCTCTAATCTTTTTTCAGTATGACAGTCCCTATCTTCTCACTATACAAAACTCTGATATGAGCTGTAGGCAAGGTTCTGTGTCAATCACACAATCAATATCCCCATTTATTCCCCCCCATCCCCCATAAAATTATGGAAACCAGAAAATCACTTATTTTGACTTCTGATTTATTGTGCATGTTAGTAGCAATTTACTGAGCACAGAATGGAAACTGTACAGTATCCAGATGCTCTGGGTAACAATTAAAACTGTGTTACTGAAGCAAACAGTCCAGAGAGATCAGCTCGCCTATATTTTAAAGCGTATATTCCCCAAGTTCTATTGGCACAAGGCAAAATGACTCTAACATATGGATCTGAGTCTCTCTGAAAATGATAAATAATTATGCAAGAGCAATTGTCACATTAACATTGATTTTTGATTTTTAAGGCTACACTACATGTACTGGACTTTGGAGAGCACTGAGACACAGAATGGAATTTAGCCTATTGTGTAACAAAATTACTCTACATTTGAGACGCTCTCTAATTCTAATGTTTAGAGAGTTGAATGAACTTGGAAGTTTCTCCATGTTGCTTATGAGCATCTATCAAAACAACTTTTGGAAAGAGCTGTGTTTCAAGCAGACGCGTTCACTTTTGCATGCCAAAAACCTATTCGTGTTCTCAAGCTCCCAGCAATGCAAAGTGGCGTCCGACATGTCCTGATGAGAGATATATGCACTTCCTCTGAGACAATTCACATTAGGTGTGCGTTTTATTGCTAGTCTTTTTTATGTTGTTAACATCCTGCCCTCTTTCCTGGTTCCTCCCAAAGAACTACAATGCAATTTGCAAAGCTCCCCTTTGTGATATGTAACAAACAAGCTCTAGTCATTGTCTTTCCACTTCATACAATGACGCAAGAACAGAAGTCAAGATGCTAAATGTATTCCTGCATTTGTATATGAAAGCCTCCTCCTCCCTGAATATACTTTTTTTAGATAATTTACCACGCTTTAAGCACACTCTCTCTCTTTTGTAGATCACCATTTCCATGAAAACCCAAAAGGCAAGATATTTATTAAAATATACCATCAGAAGAGTTTATTATGCAGTGACTCACCAATGTACTAAACACCATAGTAATAATCATCCCCAACATTTCACCACCTCTGCATAGTGCCATAAAGTGCTAGCTCACAAACATACCACTGGTAATTTAAAAAGGAGAGGACAGTGCATTACACTTTCCCCACATTTATTTAAAATTGTATGGTAGGCAGAAACTTTACTTCTGCAAATGCGGTTCCTGGAGCCGTCACAAGCTTCCACAACAAAGCCACAAGAGAGTTAAGTGACAGGGATGTCTTCATACTATAGCCATATTCCACCCTCTCTGTCCTTTGACTCCTCAGGTTGACTTTCACAGCTCTTAGAATAGAGCCACCTAATGCCACATCACCTCGGTGGAAGACTACTGCTGATAATGGCTGGATGTCACTGAGAATAGTTGAGAAACCACCAAGAGGCCCTTGGAGGATTCCACCATCTCTGCAATGCCATTTGCTTCCAGGAACATTTGGAAGCACTCCTCCCAATTCCTTCAGGTCTCTGCCAGACTGAAGAATCCAAGTGGCTTCATTTGCTCCATTTTTGCCAAAGGTTGAAGACTAAAAATGGAGTCCTAAATCTGTGAGCTGATTTTCAAAAGATCTGAGGTCCTAGCAGCTCCTTGTCTACATAGGTGCCTCGGTATAGATTCAGGAAACAAAGTTTAGGCCATTTTGCCAAAAACTGAGTGAACTGATACCAGCAAAGTTCTGCAAAGCACTAGACTTTCACCATTACCAGATTTCCCTCTATTCATTTCCATTTTCCAATTCTCCAGCAGTAGCATAAGCTTAAACAGCAGGGAAACTTGGTCATTCAGGGTGGAAAAGGAAAAGAAATGGAAAAAAAACATTTTGCCAAAGGGGTGGGGGCAGGGATGAAGAAGGTAATAGGGATCAAGGGTAATATTTATAAAAGCGTCTAAGTGACTTGGGTGCCTGAGTCCCATTGAAAGTATCAGTATCTATGTAGATTCACACTAGATGAAGTTCTGGTCTGTATTATTTAGGAAAGTCAATGAGAGTTAGGTTCCTAACTCACCTGATCACTTTTGAAAAATTTATCCCAAATGTGTACCATATCAATTGCTAATGTCATCCTTTAAACTTTCTAGTGAACAATATTAGAGCCCTGAGTTTTGGAAAGATTCCACAAGGAAGGAACATGTATATAGCTTCTTCTATGCACAGCATTTTAAGACACTGAACGGAGAAATAGGATTCTCCTAACCAGCTAAGGCCTTCATAATTGTAAGGCAGGTTTTTTTTAACTTTATTTTCAAATGTACTTTATTTTCAAAGCCTTGAAGGATGCAGCACCCCTGATATCTGTCACAGGAGGGTTTTATATCCCAGGCAGCGCAAATAAATTGCCAAAATCCTGCCAAATTCAGCTGAAAAAGGACTAAAGCACAAGCATTGAACAACTTTGTATTCCAACATTACTTTGTAAGGGGGAATACTGGGTGTGTACATATGAGAGATTCCAACTAAATCAAGAGTTGATTTTTTCCTTGAGATTGTCAATATAAAAAATGTTTACTGAAGAAAAACAGAAGGCACAAGAAGGCTAATTTGGGGACGTAAATTTACAGAAGTTTCTAGACCGTGACATGCATTCAGAGATACTTCTAGTGCTGTTGTTATTAGATGTACTGCGGTATCTGAGATCGAGGTCCCATTGTACATCACGTATTAAGAGACAGTTCTTATCCCCAAAATAGACAAGCTACAATGTGCAGTCTAAACAGACAAAGAAAGTGTTGTTAACCCCATTTAACGTATGGAGAGCTGAGGCACAGAGAGATCACGTGAGTTGTCGGAGGTTTTACAATAACCACGTGGCAGAGCTAAGAACTGAAACCAGATCTCCTACGTCCCGCTCCCATTCCTTAACCACAAGGTCATGTTCTAACTCCACAGCTGTGTGGTAGAATGGCGTTGTCAGTTCACAACTTACTGGAGAGATCTGGAGATGGAGTTCTGTTGAAAAACCCCAGAGTTTATCTCCTAATGCACAGTCCAGTTAGGCTCCATTTAACTCCATGGCCATTGTTTCTAACTGTCCTCTGGGCTCTGCCATTAGTGTTCCAAACACAACAATGTCCAATCGAAGCTAGCTTCTCCCACCATATCCACTGGCAAAAAATTCAGCAACACCAACTCCTGTGTGAAAACTCCTGTTCCTCCGAGGGCTACTCAACTCAGTGAGTGTTTTGATTATTTGCTGAGTTAACGCTCGTCATAATGGCAGCTTTAATAGAGCGGAGTGGAAGTGGTTGGGAAGGATCCCCGGGAGAATAACATGAGGGGGAAAGGAGTCCAGGAGAGCTGGCTGTATTTTAAAGAATCCTTTTTGAGGTTGCAGGAACAAACCATCCCAATGCGTAGAAAGAATAGTAAATATGACAGGCAATTAGCTTGGCTTAACAGTGAAAGCCTTGCTGATCTTAAACACAAAAAAGAAGCGTACAAGAAGTGGAAGATTGGACAAATGACCGGGAAGGAGTATAAAAATATCGCTCAGGCATACAGGAATGAAATCAGGAAGGCCAAATTACACTTGGAGTTGCAGCTAGCAAGAGGTGTTAAGAAGAAAGTCAAGGAAAGTGTGGGATCCTTACTGAATGAGGGAGGCAAGCTATTGACGGAGGTGGAAAAAGCCAATGTACTCAATGCTTTTTTTGCCTCTCACAAACTAGGTCAGGTCTCAGACTACTGCACTGGGCAGCACAGCATGGGGAGGAGGTGATCAGCCCTTTGTGGAGAAAGAAGTGGTTTGGGACTATTTAGAAAAGCTGGACGAGCACAAGTTCATGGGGCCGGATGCGCTGCATCCGAGGGTGCTAAAGGAGTTGGCAGATGTGATTGCAAAGCCATTGGCCATTATCTTTGAAAACTCATAGTGATTGGGGGAGGTCCCGGATGACTGGAAAAAGGCTAATGTAGTGCCCATCTTTAAAAAAGGGAAGAAGGAGGATCTGGGGAACTACAGGCCAGTCAGCCTCACCTCAGTCCCTGGAAAAATCATGGAGCAGGTCCTCAAGGAATCAATTCTGAAGCACTTAGAGGAGAGGAAAGTGATCAGGAACAGTCAGCATGGATTCACCAAGGGCAAGTCATGCGTGACTAACCTAATTGCCTTCTATGACGAGATAAACTGGCTCTGTGGATGAGGGGAAAGCAGTGGACATGTTATTCCTTGACTTTAGCAAAACTTTTGATATGGTCTCCCATAGTATTCTTGCCAGCAAGTTAAAGAAGTAGGGCTGGATGAATGGACTATAAGGTGGGTAGAAAGCTGGCTAGATTGTCAGGCTCAACAGGTAGTGATCAATGGCTCCATGTCTAGTTGGCAGCCGGTTTCAAGCGGAGTGCCCCAAGGGTCGGTCCTGGGGCCAGTTTTGTTCAATATCTTCACTAATGATCTGGAGGATGGTGTGGACTGCACCCTCAGCAAGTTTGCAGATGACACTAAACTGGGAGGAGTGGTAGATATGCTGGAGGGTAGGGATATGATACGATACAGAGGAACATAGACAAATTAGAGGATTGGGCCAAAAGAAATCTGATGAGGTTCAACAAGGACAAGTGCAGAGTCCTGCACTTAGGATGGAAGAATCCCATGCACTGCTACAGACTAGGGACCGAATGAATAGGCAGCAGTTCTGCAGAAAAGGACCTAGGGATTACAGTGGATGAGAAGCTGGATATGTGTCAACAGTGTGACTTTGTTGCCAAGAAGGCTAACAGCATTTTGGGCTGTGTAAGTAGGGGCACTGCCAGCAGATCAAGGGATGTGATCATTCCCCTCTATTCAACGTTGGTGAGGCCTCATCTGGAATACTGTCTCCAGTTTTGGGCCCCACAGTACAAGAAGGATGTGGAAAAATTGGAAAGAGTTCAGTGGAGGGCAACAAAAATGATTGCGGAGCTGGAGCACATGACTTATGAGGAGAGGCTGAGAGAACTGGGATTGTTTAGTCTGCAGAAGAGAAGAATGAGGGGGGATTTGATAGCTGCTTTCAACTACCTAAAAGGGGGTTCCAAAGAGGATGGATCTAGACTGTTTTCAGTGGTAGCAGATGACAGAACAAGGAGTAATGGTCTCAAGTTGCAGTGGGGGAGGTTTAGGTTGGATATTAGGAAAAACTTTTTCACTGGGAGGGTGGTGAAGCACTGGAATGGGTTGCCTAGGGAGGTGGTGGAATCTCCTTCCTTAGAGGTTTTTAAGGTCAGGCTTGACAAAGCCCAGGCTGAGGTGATTTAGTTGGGATTGGTCCTGCTTTGAGCCAGGGCTTGGACTAGATGACCTCCTGAGGTCCCTTCCAACCCTCATATTCTATGATTCTATGAGCTGCACCCTGCCAAAGGCCCACTGGCTTTCACCAGTTGACAGTCTCAAAAGAAAAAGTGGTCTTGTGGCTAAAGCAGAGGTGAGTGCTTGCAAGTTCCACTCCAGCTCTATCAGAAATAGGGTGTGTGATCTTGAGCCAGTTGCTTAGCTTGCTTTTCCCATCTCAAAATGGGACAAAAAGTCAAAAACTCAAAAATTTTCACAAACGGAAAATCGGCAGGAAAAAAATCAATCTTGGTTCATCAACATATTTTATTTGAATGATTCCTAAATGTTTTGTTTTACCATTTAATTAAAAAAAAAATAAGTATACTAGAGTCATCTTAACTTTCAAAACAAAAAGTTGTTTAGAACAAAAGAAAGGAAATTTTTCATTTTGAAAATGTCGAAAACAGGACGATTTCAAAACATTTTTTCAAGTCAAGTCAAGACATTAAATGAAATCAACCCTTTCTTGCAGAGAGTTTTGGTTTCAACAAATTGGCATTTTTTGACCCCAAAAAATGGTTGAAATTTAGATTTAAACTTACTCGGTTTTCCGAAGGTTTTAAAGGGAAAAAATGAAGCCAAAAATATGTCACTTACATTTTCAGGCCCATTCTTTCCCTTTGTTCTTTTCTCCGTTTTTATGGGTATATCACATGCATCACACACACGGGCGCACATGTACAAATGCACAATCTATTTCCAGTGATGGACACCAAATTCTGAACAGAGAAAAGCTGCACCTAATTTAAAGAGAAGCTGCACGGTGCCTGTATTTTTTTCTTCAAATAGCATGACAGTCCAAGCCATGTAGGGTATAACTAAGGGAAGAATAGAGCCTGAGGCATTATCTACACCATATAATTGGCCACGTTAAGAAAGCATTTCAAAGACAGTTTCAGCTAACATGGTGAATACAGATGAGGCATTACGTTGCTAAAGCAGATTTTAAAAACCCTTTGAGACAAAGTGATGATTTTAAACAGATGATTCTTTAAAAGGCTCACGAATGGGGAAAAAATTCATGTACCGTCTATATTGGCCATTTTAGATGAAACTTTCTTTAAAAAATAGTTCATTAATAGGATTTTCTGTTAATGCAGACAAGGCCTGGGGGCCGGATCCTGCAAACATATACGGGACTATTCAGTGGCACTGCTCATGGCAACCACCATCACGACAGCTGGTAGGAAATGTTTGCAAGATCAGGCACTTTAGGCTCCAATCCTGCAAAGAAAACCACATGGTGACCAACCCCCTGAGCCTTCCTGCCGACTTGGACTTTGCAGGATTACGCACTTACTTTTGGACGTTTATTAGGCCATCTAATCAGTCCCCTGTGGCTCTCTGAATCTTGCCAGTCACAGCCCTGATCCAGCAAAGTACTTAAGCATGTGCTTAACTTTAAGCACCTGATTGGCTCCAGGCTTAAGTCATTTGCTGGAAGCCTATGTGACTACTTACACACTTAAAGTTCAGCACATGCTTATATATTAGATTAGTGCCTCGTTCTGCCTAGATCCACTTAAACTAAGCACGTTTTCCAGCACTTACTCCACAAACAGAACTTTCCTTTTCAGTGTCCAACATCCTACACTATGTCTACTGTTTCATTCCATTAAAACTAAAAGGAAATGTTGCTTTCTTTAATAGCACCTAAATCTTTGTAAATTAGATTGTAGTATCAATACATGACATAAATTCATTCTTTACCAAGGCTTTATTGGAAGAGAGCGGCCCATGCTGTTAAGAATCTAGGAAAATAAACCAATTCAACGTGCTCCTATTTTTTTCACTGAGCACAGGAATGCCTAACAGAGAGTTAATACCATCCCACATGAGCCATTTCACCTAGAGCAAGAAGTGAAAGCATGCGACTACACCCAGCAAGTGATCACAGAGCACCCTGCAGGGAATTTGCTTCCATTTCAAAGGGAAAGATCAAAACTCACAAAGGGAAAAAAAAAAACACCCAAAGATGCTCCCAGCCTGTGTACGAGATTAATATTGGGCTCAACCTCAGAGGCTTTCTGAGAGGAACGGAAAGATGTGGACAGAAAGATCACAGAGCCACTCTAGTGCCTGATTATTTATGCTCTATGAGTTTGATCCTACCTACACCACTACGTGAATGGGAGTTTTGCCATTGACTTCAATGGGAGCAGAATCGAGTCACTTTGAGGTTTATTGGCTGTCTGCATAGAATTTTAAAATATATATGGAAATTAGAGAGAGCATAATTTGACAATGTCATGATGATCTGTTGGTTTTACATTCACAAAAAAGTATCCATTTTTGGAGCATTATTTTCTAGCAAACTCCTCAGGGGATCATAAGTGAAAATAGATAGAAAATAGACAATGATTTCGACCTTGATCCTACACACAGCTATCTTCCCTCCTGCTCCCGGCATGGAGCTCCCTGCAGCATCAGGGGCTTATGCAGTGCACACAATGGTAGTGTTGGCAGTGGTGACTTCATTCAGCCAATCATTCAAATATTCCACTCCCCAGCAAAAAAAAAAAGGTGGGGGTGGGTTCTTTTGTGCAAATTGTACAGCAAAGGGCATTTGCCTAGGTGAGCCCGGCTTTAAAGAGACGCTGTCAAAATAAGAAAAAATAACCAAGCATTTGAGCAAATCCTTGCCTGGGTTACAAACACTAGGCTGAGATTTTCAAAGGCCCAATTCCCATTGACTTCCCTTGGATTCCTTTAAAGTCCCGGCTTTCATTTATGGGGAAAAAACAAAATGTACTTTTTTCACTTATGTTTGGGGGGGAGAGGCTTTTCTCCTTTTTGCATGACATTCATCTTGGCCAATAATATTAAACTGGTTGGTTTCACTATGGTCAGTTTCTAAGACTTTTCCCTTTTCCATTCCCATGGAGTGGCACAATGCTGTTGTGTTTGTGTTCCCTACACTGCGGGAAGATATTGGAATTAAAAGACACATTCTGGTTTTTATTCATAGGAGGTTTTGTAACAACCTCTAGTTTCTTTAATTAACAAAGTCTAATTTCTGATCCCAGGCTGCTGTCAGATGATAGTGTGACTAACGAAAGAAACATTTCTATTCAGGTGCTTATATCATGCCCCTCACCGCCTACCTAAAGAGACTGTCCCTGCCCCAAAAGCTTACATTCTAAACAGACAAGGAAGCAAAGGCACAGGGAGGGGCCACACTGCCAGCTTCAGACTAGCATTTTACAGCGGCCTTTAATTTCTAATACTAGACCCCCACCCTTTGTGGGTGGCTCTCCTCTCTGCTCCATGGAGTGGTGACTGGCTCTCTCTCTGGCATCATCCCTCACACCCCTTTTCCTCCAGATCCCTTGGAGGAATCTCTGTGCATCCAGGATTTGCAGTAGGGGACTGATTTTACTGCTATTGAAATCTGTTAAAATCCTATTGACTCCAGTGGTCCAGGACTGGCCTCTAGGGGAGGCAGTAGATACAGCACAGGAAACAAGGAGGACAGAGGGAGGGGATTGGAATTATAGGGGCATGCACATTTTCCCCTGCTCTGGCCCCACAGACTGTACTTTGCGTTTCTCTAAGGCTGTATTCTCTTTTTCTTGCAGAATATTGGAGGCTACCACAGCTAGGAGATTCCCTGGTAACTTGCCAAAGAACGGGAGGAGTGGGGGCGGTGGGAGCCCAGAGTAGCTGCAAAGGGACAGAGGTCCCATGCAAATGCATCTGGCCTCCATAGATTACCAAGATCAGCCAGGTGTGGGCATGGACCCCCAGGCTTCTGTGGAGGGTGAAGCAAACCTCAGCCCACTGAGAAGCCAGCATGGTGGAGGTGATCCTCACACACAATTCCTCCCTCGGGACTGACTGCAGGACAGGGTGATCTGGCCCATGCAGCTGAGGCTGTGAACTGCTGGAGATGTTTGAGTTATGAGACAAGCCTGCGCTATTAAATGCCTGATCTCAAGTTTATACAAAGCTTTGAAAGCAAGCACAATGTTCTAACGGGAAGGCACTTCAGTTAAAGTAGAGACAGGATTTGGGATCCACTTTAAAGTCTGCAGTTTGGAGGGAAGCTTGTAGATCCATTTAATCTCTGTTGAGATCAGGTGACACCAATATAAATGTTTGCCTAGAGCTTTTATTCTTCCACCTTGGATTTTACACCAGCAGCTTTGCTCTTTCAAGTCTCTTCCGAATGTAATGGAAAGAGAGGGATGGTATCTGGGACGGACTCCGATTTTTGGTTTCAGATCTGGCTTCGTGCCCAGGGCACTCAGGTGTGAAGTACCCATTGACCCATTTCTTTGTCCCCTCTCTCGTTACAGCTGTGTTAATAAATTGGCTTGATGGCTTCCGCCACCTGCTTTATTTCTGGTAAGTAAAGTTATACTTCCCCATAGGACTCAAAGCTCTGCCCTGCTATTGGGGTCCCATTCCGTGCTGCACCGCCAGGAGGCATCTCTGGGGGATGGGATGGACAGGAGGGAAAGATGCAGCCGCTAGTGTAAATTAAAGGAACCCAGGGGTTTCTCTGATTTATGGCACTCTCCTAAAGTCTGTGTCATGTGCTATGGAGACACCCTCTCCCATTCCCCAACACACCCGGGGCATGCAAGGGAAGTAGCACAGTGCAGAGGCGGATTAAGATTTATTGGGGCTCTGTGTACAGAGAACATTGGGCCCCTCACACCCAGTGCTTGTGCGGGGCCCCTCAAATTGGCCAGGGCACCTGGGCATGGGCCCGTGTGCTGATCTGCCATGGAGCACAGGGGTGATTACGCTGGCCCTGCAGGGCACCTGTGCCAGGAAGAATTCGCCCCTGCCCTTTGCAGCACCTTTACAGCCAGAGCAGCATATCGGGGTGGGGAGCGGGGGAGGAAGCACTCTCCCTTGGACTTCTGGTTTGTAACTTTATTCGTTATACGAACAGAGACATCTTTCACGGCTCTTCCCAGGGCCAATAATCATGGAGTTGCAGCAGGTTCAGGTCTCTATTACGGATGGTTTTTTCCCCAAAGGAACTTAAGCAATTCTGTCTTTTAGGCCAATATTTTAGATGTGGATTCCTTGAGGAAGCTTTTTATTATTATTATTCTGTATAATGGATCCTTTGAATTTTTTAATTTAAAAAAAAATCATAAATCTAACCGGTTTCAGAGTAGCAGCCGTGTTAGTCTGTATCCGCAAAAAGAACAAGAGTCCTTGTGGCACCTTAGAGACTAACAAATTTATTTGACTATAAGCTTTCATGGGCTACAGCGCACTTCATCGGATGCAAATCTAACTGTGGGTTTTTCTGTCATACACACAGAGGAAAGCCAGCAAAGGTGTAGGCTTCCTCCCATGTATAAATTAGTTTTCACTAAGTTCTATTTCATGGGAATCAAAGGTCAAAGGTTTAATTCTTCCTGCCTCAACCTGTCTGACTAATGTGCGTAGCAAGCGGCATTCATGCTCACAAAGAAGAGAGTCTGCGAGCAAGTCACTTTTTATTCAAACCTCTTTCACTTGTAGAATTGACGGACAATTTGAAAGACACTAGGACAGAGAGTTCTCACTAGCATCTTCTCCCCAGGCCAGATCCTCAGCTGATGTAAATAGTCATGGGCCCTACTGATCTGACCAGAGCCAGGTTGATCGACACTCCTGGCCCGTGCAAATGTACAGTGATGAAATGTATCACCATTGGATGGAAGTGATCATTTCTCTTTCCATTCTTATATAAAATATTAGACACATTAAAAATCAAAATGATCTTTTTGCCTCTTATCTTCAATAAATTCATCTCTCTCTCTCTCAGCATCAGAAGCAAGTGTTATTTCTCCTTGCCACTTGGGGTGGGGTTTTGTTCCCAAAAGTGCTGCAAAAACAATGCTGCATACGCAGGAAATTCCCTTCAAATCACAGTGGCATGAGGAGGCGGCGAAAGTTTACAAAGCATGTAAAAATATAAACACAAGAAATGACCTCATTTTTGCCAACGTTCAGGCTGATTATATAGGTTTATAGCCAGAATTTCCCCCGTGTTCTTATTTTTGCTTTCCTTACAAGGCTGCTGCAGTCTCGGATCAAAACCGGGATGATGTAAAAAAAGGAACGGCCCTCATGTCACGTGCTTTCCCTCTGGCTCTCAGACCCCCTCCCTGACCTAGCTCTGCATTCATTCCATGTATCTGTGAACTCAGGCAGCATTTTAGCTTGTGTAGCATGAGGGTCCATCCAGTCAGCAACCGTATCGATTCTGAATCTGCCCCTTGTTATGGAACACACGGTTATGGCAATAAAGGCTGGTCTTGCACTGAAGGCCCGGGAGTGGGACTGAGGAGACCTGCATTCCACCCCAAGCTCTGCCATAGATTTACCTCTAGGATGGGGGTTCCCAAACTTTTTACTAAGGTAACCCACCAACTGCATTGTGTCTTTTTCTGTGACCCATCCTTAGAGATATGCCCCCTCCCTCCTAGCCCTGCAATCCTAACCCCGGCCCGGAGCAGAAGGGACGGCTGTTGGAGAACAGGCCCGCCCCACGCTCACCCTGCAGGGGCAGGTCCTCTCCCGTGGGGCTGGGCCCAGCTCCCTGCTCCACACGTTGCAACCTGCAGCATGGGGGTGCAGGGCCTGTCAGGTTTGGCCCCACTGTCCCTCCATCATGATGGAGGGGCAGCCGAGCCAGTTTTGCGTAAGTGATGCTGTGACCTGGCATGTCGCGGAGGGATGGTCCGGTCCAAACCTGTGCGCTGTTACCCTGTGTGCTAGGTTGCAACACCCAGAGCATGGAAACAGGCCCACCCCCATGAACAGGCACCACCCCCCCATGGGGCAAGTGTGGGGTGGGCTCACTCTCCAACACCCTCAATCCCAGCATCTCCACTCCACCCCAGGATGGGAGAGGTAATGTCCGCCTGGGACCCCACAACTCATCGAGTGCCTTACCACAACACCCACTGCTGGGTTGCGACCCGCTATTGGGAATACACTGTTCTATGACCTTAAGCCCGACCCTCAAAGGTATTTAGGCACCTAATTCCCAAGATAGTGGCCATCACACTCGCTCTCCTACTATGTTTGTTTGGTGTCTGTCTCTACCTGAGCACTTGTATGGTGCTTAGCCTAGCGAGGTCCCTAGCTGCTCCTGTTCAACAAATAATAAAGGTTACTTGAATGCAGTTCACACCTACCTTGTATTCCTCTATCACCCTCCTCCTTTACTAAATGAGCGCCTCATTGTTACATGCAAACTGCTTTGTTCTCAGGAACAGCATTAGGGGGTGTTTACTTTTCTATGTAGAATGGAAAGCACAGAAGTGAAATCTGTCCCTGCCAGTCTTAATTAGTGCTTCATTAAGCCCTTTGAAAAGCTTCCTCTCTGCTCTCCTTTGAACAGGTTATGCTTTGCTCTTTTAAACTAGTTTTTTGGGTGGAGAGATGGCCATCTGCTCACAGAGCAAGTCTTTTGTCTCACAAAGTGAAGATCTGCTGATAGATGGCGTGTTCTCTGCTTCACCTGGGCCAGGTCCTCAGGTGGTATAAACAGGCATCACTCCATTGACTAGGCTGGAGCAATGGGCATTTCCATCAGCTGACAATCTGGATCCAGTACAGACAGCTAAAGTCAAGGGCACTTCTCTTTTGCAACTCAAAGACTCAGGGAACTGCTGAAATATGATGACATTTAAGAAGGTCAGAATTTCAACAGCAAAGCAGAAATATAGAAGTAAGGCTGGGACACTAGGTAACTTAGTGATGTAATGATCTAGCCTTTTACCTCTGGAGCGTTGGAGTCAAATAGGATAAGGTCCCAAGTTTCTCCTATATGCTTTGCAGGGCCGGCTCTAGGTATTTTGCTGCCCCAAGCAAAAAAAAATTTGGGCTGCCCCCCTTCCCTCCCTCCCACTGCACCCTCCTGCCACCCCAGCCCTGGGTCACTGGTAACTCGCTCCCAGGGCGGGTCATTCATCAAGAATTTTGGATGTGCACAGAACACAGACAGGATTGGTTCCTGCATGGTTACAGAACTGCAGTAAAGTGGAACAATTTTCAGCTTGTGTGATTGGAGGATATCTGGATGCATATTATAAGACTGTCCTACATAAATGAGGAAAAGGTGAGGTGCCTTTATTATTCTTTTGTTCCACTCTTTCTTTCTATGGCAAATTCCCCATAGAAAGAAAGA